>NC_030808.1:129062997-129369133 GCF_001704415.2 Capra hircus
GGGGCCTACTGTATAGCACAGGGAACAATAACCTATAACGAAAAAGAATCTGAAAAATATATATATTAAAAATAAATTAATTAAGAGGCCTTGAAAATGCCCTCAAGTTTCCCGCTGCAGTCCCCGGATGCTGATCAAAGCATCACTCACAGCAGAATCACCTGGGCGGCTTACTAAAAACACTGAAGCCCAGGCCACGCCCCAGACCTCCTGAGGGGGAGGGGCCTGGAACTCGATGGTTAATAGGCACGCTGGGGATCTGCTTTACCGCCAGTCTGGGGAGCTGTGCTGTTGAGCGGGAACCCAAGAAAGAAGGAGCTACAGTTTCCTATCTGAGGAGCTTCTCCAGTATTTATTACATTCCTCTGGCCTCCCTGTCTGCCTCTCCTCCGGAGCCTGCAAGGGCTCCTCCTCGCTTGTCCCCCAGCCCTGAGCACAGCACACAGTGCTCATTCTCAGCCCTCTGTCTGCTTTCTGAATCACCTCTGGCTCAGCAGTCACTCCTGATAGAGTTCTCGGGACGCTGGCCGAGAACAGCAGGGGCCTGCCCAGCACCTGTCCTGAGCTGGAGACCATCTATGTTTGGCAGTGAGTCCAGGTGTGGATAGGGGAGTGGTCTGAAGGAGGCAACGCTGCATCACCACTTGCAGACCCGTAGGTTATCTGGGGTGGGGGACACCTGGGGGGCAGAAGAGCAGCTGAATAAGGCACGCAGGGCAGGAAGTGCTGGCCACCCCAAGCCATTCAGGATGCTGGAACCTGTGGCGAGAGAAGGAAGCAGCTGCCAGTGAGGCAGGAGGGATTCCACACTGAGGCTCCCAGCTTCTCACCTCTCTGCAGATGCTTCCAGAAGCCCTGTCTCTTTGCCTGGCCTGCCTCTTCTCCCACCTCCCTTTGTGGCTCTGCTGTTGAAAACCTGTCTGTCCTGTAACGCCCTTCTCTAAGAAGGAACCCTCCCTAAGAAACCAGTTCCCCCTCCACCTCTTCAAGTCACCCCACTTTCTTTTTGGATGTGCTTGTCCAGGGGCTACTAGCCTGCTCTGCTTGGCCCCATGGCATTGGGGGTTTGTCCTTTATTCCCTTTCTGTCCGTTCAAACCCTAAATCCTACTCTTCTTGTTCTCTTCCAAAGTAACTGTTAAAAAGGGAAGTTTGGGGAAAAAAAGGAAGTTTGCATTGAATGAAAAGTGGGCTTTTCAATTTGCCAAAATATATCCAGGGCTTTAAAAATGCCTGTGCCCTTTGCTTGATAAATTCCCCTTCTAGGAATCTGCCTGAAGAGGTAATTAGAAATTGGGACAAAGACTTATGAGAAAGATGTTTATCGCAGCAAAAAATTGTAAAACTACAATGGCAGAACATAAAGCAACCTCAGTGTTAAAATGTTAGGGAATGTATAAGTAAATTTACTATGTATAATATAGGATGAAGAACCCACACAAAAGGTTTTCATGATATGGCGAAACACTTAGGAGGTAAGTGGGAAAAAAATCAGGATATAAGACTGGATAATCTCAAGTATATAAACATATGTAAATGTACTTTCACATCTATTTGCATGTTTAAATACAAAAGACTAAGAAATACACCAAAATATTGACAATTTTTTGTAGAAAGCAGAATTATTGTTGTTATTTTTCTACTTTAAATACTTATATTTTCCACACGGTCCACAGTTGACACAGATTTCATGTTTGTCATCAGAAAAAAAAATAAGAGCAATTAAGAAAGAAAGGTGGAGTTTTTCTCACGTGAGTTTGGCTTCTGACGAGGTAACTTACGTGCTACTAGTGACCTTTTTAAAGGACCATTTTGTGTGCCGTGTACCCTGTCATGTGCTGTTCTGCTCTGCAGCTGAGCTCAGCATCTTCTGGCCGCCAGGGCCCTGCTTTCCCCATCACAGCTGTGATTTGTGGTCCTCCTTGGACTCACCCAGAGGCGTGTGGATTGCCTTGTCCTGGGCCACTTGGGTGTCACACTTTGGGACACTTTCAGTCCTTTGATAGCCCAGTTCTGTCGCTTGTGAAGGTAGTCCCTGCCTTGGCTGCTGGGGCCAAGCATAGCTCAGAGGATTCTCTTTCCATACAACGAGAGCAGATGCTTCATCTGTTTCCATTTCACACTGCCTGTTTCAAGGTGGCCTTGTATAATTAGTATGGGCATTCCCCTCATATACCAGTGGGCTTCCCTGGTGGTTCAGTGGTAAAGAATCAACCTGCCAATGCAGGAGATGCTTCAATTCCACGGTCAGGAAGATCCCCTAGGGTAGGAAGTGGCAACTCAGTCCAGTATTTTGCCTGGAAAATTCCATGGACAGAGGAGCTTGGTGGGCTACAATTCATGGGGTTGCAAAGAGTTGGACACAACTGAGCACGCACACACACTTCAGACCCCAATACCTGGCTTCATCGTGGCTATCCTGTCTAGACCCGGAAGCCTACACTCCAGACACCACCCTCCGTGCCTGTGTTCACGTGCTGCACTAGGCAGGAAGTTTCCATTGCATTCTCACCAGCACTCAACTTCCATAACTCCCAAAGGAGGCTTTATTGTCCCTACTACAGGTGAGGAAACAGGCCCATCAGCTGTAACTGAGACTGGAACCCAGGGCTGACTGGCCCCCGGGTTGGTGCTCTTTAATGTCAGAGTGTGGGCAACTGCACATTCAGACAGACAGGTCCTGGTGGCACTTCTCTTGCTTCCTGTGTGAATCTCTGCTTCATCTGCTCTCCAGAGCCTGTGGTTATTCAAAGACAGAGCACACTGCCCCAAAATGCCATTGACATCTATGTCGCTGAGTCACTGTTAAGACAAGTCAAATCGGCAGCTTTTATTCAAAACCTCAGACTTACAGACTGGACTCAGAGTAACTCAGTCTGCCGATTTCGTAGCAGTGATATGAATGGTTCTGAAAGGAAATGTAACTGCCTTTAAGGGGCCTGATGACAGGACTGCCCAGAGTTGGGGTCTAAGGTGCATGTGGCTGGCAGGAGGGATCCATCGCACCAGCCCCACGGGCGTGCCTTTTGACTTGGGGGATGGGGCAGGTGTGGGTACCTGTTCCTTCTGGGCAAGGGCTCAGAGTGAATTGTATTCCATACTGTCATTGTTAATAAATTCAAGCAGTATTTAATATTGAAGCAGGCATGTGGAGATCATCCCCACAGAAACCTACAGAAGAAACCCTGACCTGTGGGAACAGGGAGGTGTGCCCAGACCCCAGGAGACCCTGAAATTCAATGCACATCACTTAACCTCTCCCATAGGAAGAGCTGCCGCTGCTGCTGCTAGGTCGCTTCAGTCATGTCCGACTCTGTGCGACCCCATAGACGGCAGCCCACCAGGCTCCCCTGTCCCTGGGATTCAGCACAAAATAACAGTTCAGTTGCTTGAAAGATCAAACACTGGTCTCTTTCTGTGTTACAGTGGTCAGATAAATAAGAAAGTAGAGTAAAATCTCACAGATATGGAATAGTTTGAATCCACATACATGTTGTAAGCAATGGGACCAGCCCAAATGAGTGAAAAATCTTAAGTTACTGAATAAATTTTAAATGCACTTAGGACACTCTCCATAAATGCTTGGTGAATGTGCCAGTGAGTGGATTGGTGGATAAATAGGTATATGGATGAATGGGTGAATGGATGGATGGTAGCTAACACATACCACACTTTTTCTGTTCTCTGTTCTAAGTGTTTTATATTTTTAAAAGTGAAGTCGCTCAATCGTGTCCGACTCTTTGCAACCCCCTGGACTGTAGCCTACCAGGCTTCTCTGTCCATGGGATTCTCCAGGCAAGAATACTGGAGTGGGTTACCATTTCCTTCTCCAGGGGATCTTCCCAACCTAGGGATCGAACCCAGGTCTCCCGCATTGGAGGAAGACGCTTTAACCTCTGAGCCACCAGGGAAGCTAGATATATTTATAAGTTCATTCAATTCTAAAATAATCCTGTGAGATAAGTGGTGTTAATATCCTCATTTTAAACTTGAGGTCACATAGCTGTCAGATGGCAGAGTCAGGATGTGAATATCAAAGTCTGGCTCTAGAGTCCTAGTTCTTAACCATGGAGAATTCATGAATACATGTCTTAATAAATGTTTGAATATCATTTTATTATACCAGTAGTACACTGCTAAAGTGTTTGAAGTATGTTTCTATGATTACATCTGATGCCTTAAACTGAGTAAACAAGTCCAGTGCCATTGTTTCATGGACGGGGAAACTGAGGCCCAAGGAAGGATCTCAGCTTCAGCCCCGCAGCAGCCAGTACCCAACCGAGGCGGGAACTCTGACCTCTTATGATATGTCCAGCTTCTCACTTTCCAGTGCATCGCTGGTCAAGTGCTCCTTTGTAAACTCATCTCTCTAATCCATGTCCAGATTCCCTTAAAGTTTCCACAATAGAGGAGCCTAAGCTGACAGTTTACATCAGGTGTCCCCTCAGCAGATATCCCTGAAGCCCTTCCCAGCTGAGGTTTCATGGTGACTGAGATGTTCTTGCTCTAAGAGCCCAGCCTTTGCTGTTCACTGAAGCTAGAACCGACTTCCAGAAGGACCAGAGGCCCTGCTGTTTGCTTCTAGCATGGACTTAGTTTTTCTGATTAGCCCATTCAAAGGGACAGGAATAGGAATGGTGCGAGGAAAATCCAGGCAGAGTGATGCATGTACAATTCCTGCCAGCAGGCGGCAGCAGAGCCCAGGGGTTTCAAATGCCCCCCCCTACCCCAGTGGAGGCGGGCTGACTCTGCTAGCAATGAATAACCTCAGGCAAGTCACACGGCTCTCTATGCCTCAGTTTCCCCCTCTGCACAATGGGCATGACAATAACACCTATCTCCTGAGGTTACTCTGAGGCTCAAATGAAATTAAACACATAAAGCACTTAATAATAGTGCCCATAGTAAAGAGTATTCTTTAATCATCACAATCATCACTCTCTGTTAGAACAAATGCTAAAGGATTATCCACATTGATCAGTTGTTCTAGAGCTTTGTTTTATTGAAAACAGATGAAAAGCTCACCAGCCGAGGTTTCAGAGATCTTTTAGTTACCCAAAGATCCTTTATAATTAACCTTTAAGATGGAATTGTACTTACAAAGGTACCAGAAGTTAGGGCTGGCATAGATTGGCCCTAGTGGTAAAGAACCGCCTGTGCGCCACATGAGAGAGACATAAGAGACACAGGTTTAACTTCTGGGTCGGGAAGATCCCCTGGAGAAGAAAATGGCAACCCCACTCCAGTGTTCTTGCCTTCAGAACCCCATGGACAGAGGAGCCCTGTGGGCTGCGGTCCATGTTGGCAAAGAGTCGGACACGACTGAAGCGAAGCAAGCAATGCAAATGTATTTATTTAACTTGGTTTTGGTTGCGCTGGGTCTTTGTCGCTGTGAAGACTTCTTTCCCATTGCGGCGAGCGGGGTCTGCGCTTCAGCGGGCTGCGTGGGCTTCTCATTGCTGTGGCTTCTCTCGTTGTGGAGCACAGGTCAGTAGCTGTGGCGCAGGGGCTTAGTTGCTCAGCAGCCTGTGGGATCTTCCCAGATCAGAGATCAAACCCATGTCTCCTGCACTGAAAGGCAGGTTCTTTACCGCTGAGCTCCCAGAGAAGCCCAGGGCTGAAATAGATTTTGAGAAAGGCGGTGACTTGCCGGAGGTCCACCGTCTATTAGTCCTAGGGCTTTAAGAACCTCACCTTCTATCAGAAGACAAGAGTTCTAGGTTCAGCACAGCCACCTTTGGTCTTGCTGGACCTACTACGGGCTCCAGCAACCACAGACAGCCTTGTGGTATGACACTGAAAAGAAAATCCATTTTGGATTACTTGGCATTTTGCCAACCTTAAACAAAAGATGTATTGATTCAAGTATTACTTAACAACTGTATGTCCCTAAAGTAGCTTCAGATTCATCAACATGCTTTTTCTCCTTGAGTCATGAACACATAGACATTGAGTTCCCCATACATTCCAAGAAAAGTGTTTGGTGAAAATCTCAAACAGAATATGACGCTATCTTTCCTGGCCATGACCCTCCTGTTACTTTCTTGAGATCCACCCTTGTTTTTCCAGCTGTGCCTGAGCTGAAGCTCCTCTGCGGGGCAGATTTCCTCAAGACCTTCCAGACCCCCAGCCTCTGGAAAGACACACACATCCAGGAAATAGTGGAGAAGTTTGGCTTGGTGTGTGTGACCCGAGCAGGGCATGACCCCAAGGGATATGTCTTGGACTCGCCCATCCTGCAGAGATACCAGGACCAGATCCACCTGGCCAGGGAGCCAGTGCAGAACGAGATCAGCGCCACATACGTCAGGTGGGCCCTGAGCCAGGGGCAAAGCGTGAAGTACCTGCTCCCGGATGCTGTCATTTCCTACATCAGGGAACACAACCTCTACCTCCGGGATCCCAGCCCAGAGAGGGAATGAAGGCTTGCCAACCCAGGGAGGGCCAGCCCCTTCTTTTCCAACCAGCTCGTCCTGAAGACAGGGCCCTTATGGTCTTTGTTTTCTGAAATCTTTCCATTTTGCATTTGGTTTGTTTCAACAATGATTTTGCTTCTGCGGCATCTTCTGTCCCAGGAAGAGATACCTTCTTCAGGGAGGAGCAAAGGTCTGCATTACAAGGATGGACATTTATCATCGAGGTTAAAGTGGTGTGGAGCGCATCAGGATTAGACAAAAGCTCTCAGAACCTCTGGTGGAAGAGGCCTCCTTGCTTTGTAAATGGTAGTTATGGCATGAACACAGAAGGTGGTTCTGCACATGGCAGGGGCCCCTGAGGGTCAGATCAGAATTGCCCACAAAGCCTTTTTTAACTGGGACCAGGTGCAACCTGTGGGCCTTGATTGGAGAGACTTGACAGGATGCTAATTACCAAACAGTGGGCTTTGCCAAGACCTTGTTTCAACAAAACAGCACTCATGAAGGCCTACATTCGGGAGCAGCACTTTGTTGATTGACACTGAATCTTCTTTTATGAGCTGTTGTCTGCCTGCCTCCTGGTCATTGGTAAAATTTAAATTAAAATCTTTCTAAGTAGTGATCCTCAAACTATTTTTGATACAGTATACATATATATTTTTTCAATACAGCTATTCTATTATATAAATGCCAGGGTTCCTGATTTCCAGGTTTCTAAAAAAGAGCTGAGTTAAAACAGATGCTTTGACTGTTTTAGAGAATCTTTTTGAATGTTTTATGATGGCCTGCCTGTTTGAATATCGGCGAAGGGATAAATAATAAATTGACATGAAAAAGTACTAATGAAAAGTTTATCTTTTTCTTTCTTTGTTTTATTATTAATGCCTGATATAGCAGTTGTTTCTTTTCTTTTTAGCTACTCCATGAAATTTGCTACTGTTCCAGTCCAACTGACATGAATTTAAACGTTTCTAGTCCCAGGTACCAGCCGTGGAGGAAGCAACTGCTTTCCAAGCGAAAGGTTCTCTAAGCTCTGGGTCAATGGCTCTGTTCAGGTGAGCCCTGGAAGATGCCCCTAGGAGCCCAGTGTAGGTCCAGGATTTGTCCTTCCACTCCTGATTAGGAGGAGATTTTGACTGGCCAAACCCTGTTTGAGTTGACTCTTTCCACTTGCTGACTGAATGCTTTTAGAATTTACTTCTCCCAGACTTTGCCCTGGTTCATCCTTGTTACAAATTCAATCGTGCAGAAACACAGAGTTGGTGGGAAGAATCTAGTATCTCCCAAAATATATCCCAGTGTCTGCAGGTGTGTCAGGATGGACATGAGTGAAGTTGGGAATCAGGGTTCCCTGTGAGGAGAGTGGAGTTGGGGGGAGCCCCCTGTGGGAGTCTCCAGACTTCTGCCCCTGTAACCCCTAAGCTGCTGACCTTTCCTCACTCTGATGAGCTATGCCCTCAGAGGCTCCCTAAGGACCCTGCTAATTCAGGGGAGGGGAATAGGAATCAAATAGTCTTGCCCCAAAGCTGGCACAGCAAGCTGTGTTATGTAAACTAGCTCCCTTCTCCACGGTGGGCCTCAGTTTCCCAGTCTCTAAAATGGGGAAGTGTGGTTAGACATCCTCTACATTCTCTTCCAGCTGACTTTCTAAGACTCTGAGTGCCTCTGACTTCAACCTCTCCACCCTTATTTGTGTCCAATACACTTCTAGCCCAACTGGACACTCCCCAAGGGCAGGGGCCTTTGTATTCTTTGCTGCTGTATCCTAAGTGCCAAGAAATTTGCTACTACAAGTGTGCTTGCAGGCCCAGTGTTTGCATCCCCGGGGAACTGATTAGAAAGAGACTCTCGGGCTCCAGCCCACATCTATTGACTCACTCTGTATTTGAATAAGGTTCCCAGACCATTCAACGCACTGGCCTAGAGTTGTCATTCAGTCACCAAATCATGCCTGACTCTTTGCAACCCCATGGACTGCAGCATGCCAGGCCTCCCTCACCATCTCCTGGAGTTTACCCAAGTTCATGTCCATTTAATCAGTGATGCCATCCAACCATCTCCTCCTCTGTCATCCCCTTCTCCTCCTGCCTTCAATCTTTCCCAGCATCAGGGTCTTTTCCAATGAGCTGACTCTTCACATCAGGTGGCCAAAGTATTGGAGCTTCAGCATCAGTCCTTCCAATGAGTGTTCAGGCTTGATTTCCTTTAGGATGGACTGGTGTGATCTCCTTGCTGTCCAAAGGATTCTCAAGAGTCTTCTCCAGCACCACAGTTCGAAAGCATCAATTTTTCGGCATTCAGCCTTCTTTATAGTCCAACTGTCACATCTGTATACGTGACTACTGATAGGACCATAGCCTTGACTATATAGACCTTTGTTGGCAAAATGATATCTTTGCTTTTTAATACACTATTTAGGTTTGTCATACCTTTCCTGCCAAGAAGCAACTGTCTTCTAATTTCTTGGCAGCAGTTACCATCTGCATTGATTTTAGAGCCCAAGAAGAGGAAATCTGTCACTGCTTCCACCTTTTCCCCTTCTATTTGCCATGAAGGATGGGACAAGATGCCATGATCTTAGTTTTTTTAGTGCTGAGTCTCAAGCCAGCTTTTTCACTCTCTTCTTTCACCCTCATCAAGAGGTTCTTTGGTTCCTCTTCACTTTCTGCCATTAGAGTGGTGTGAAAGTTATTCATTTTGTTTTGAATAAGCTGTATGTATAGCTGAAACTGCATCACATTGACTCTGGTAAATTGCCCCCACTGTTCTGTGTGGAGTACAGAAAGCAAAGAGGGGAAAGAGAAAAACAGCACACAGCTGTAGCATCCAGAAAAAGTGATGGAGAGGGAGCCTGTGGGTTTGAGGCAGGGCTTCTCACCTTGGGCATTACCGGCATTCTGTACCAGAGAATTCTTCACTGGGAGGGGCTATCCTGTGCCTTGTAGAATGCTTAGCAATATTCCTGCCTCAGTTCAGTAGCTGGTAATAATATCTGCCCATTGTAACGAAGATAATCACCAGACCCACTAGTTTAAGACTATGGCTTAGAGTGGAAGGGGGATGTTTATGAGATGGGGTCTCTGCTTCCCAAGAGAGAAGATTAGGAAATGGCAGCTGAGTATCTTACAAAGGTCTAGTTTGGGGGTAGGGGGATCCCTACCGGTCATGAAGTCATGTTTATTCTGGGGGACACAGTGCTGTTGACAATAAGAATCAGAAGCCACATCCTTGACTCAGAGGCACCCCACCTTCAGTCTCCCTCTAATCCCAGTGCCCAGAGTAGTTTTCTCTTCCTTGTTTCACAGGCCGAGTCTTCCAACATACCCTGTACCCTCAGTCCTGATGTTCAGGGCCTGGCGAATGGAGATTCCCAATGAGTGGGAGCTAATAGTTCTGTGATTATAATTACTCAAATTTCAAGATTCATTTACTCAAATCCCATTTATTAAGGACCTTGCCTGTGGTAGGCACTAAACACTAGGAGAAGTGATGTGAGCAAATGGACATGGTCTCGCCCCTTGAGAAGCTTACAGACCATTGTATGGATGAGAATCAAGCATTTCCATGACGAAACATGATTTCATACCATCCTGAGGGCTCCAGTGGGCAAATCCACCATGTGCTCTGCCAGCCAGAGGCAACAGGTTCCCTGTGAAGTAAGGAAGCTTAAGCAGCTCCTCGTTTGCCTGGAGGGATCTTAATTATGTAGGTACTGATTTCACATTCAAACTTTTTATTCTTTTTCTGGAAAGGGGCGTTCAAGATTGTACAAAGTTTAGGCCCCATAAGACACCAGGGATTCACCCCGATGACAGAGAATAGACAGCAGAGAAGAGAGGATGGATTTGAGGCCTGAAAGACAAATTCCCAAGACTTGGGGAAGGGTGGAGGCAGCTGACTTTCAGGCGGAATGAACAGTACACACAAAGGCCGTGTGGCAAGAGAGGGCCAAATAGACAACATGACAAGCTAGATTCATCAGCACCTCCTTAAGAAGAGGTTGAGTGTTATAGCGTGCATCTGACGGTAGGCATCTTGGCATGCCAGCGTCAGCCTCCCTGACCAGCCTCTCTGTGGGCTCGGGGCACTAGGCCCAACTAGGCTGGAGAAGACCTCCTGTCTGAGTCATGGTCATACCTTGTGGCTCCCACCAGGCAAAACCTTCATTCCTTAGCCTTTACACATTTGTGGCTGGTTAGTAGCTATCACGTCTGACTCTTTTGTAACCCCATGGACTGTAGCCCGTCAGGCTCCTCTGTCCACAGGATTTCCCAGGCAAGAATACTGCAGTGGGTTGCCATTTCCTTCTCCAGGGGGCTCTTCCTGACCCAAGGATCGAAGCCACATCTCCTGCTTGGCAATCAGATTCTTTACCACTGAGCCACCAGTGAAATCCACCTTTATATATATTGTCCCCTAAAATAAAACATCACAAAAGATCTACTATATATATATATGGTGGATATATCTATTATATATGTAGATAAATATCTACATATATTTAAGAATTGTTAGATATTTTATATTAGAATTGTTAAGATATTTTGGAATTGTTAATTTAGAATATTTTAGAATTGTTAAGATAATCCCCAATAGACATACATCTACCGTATATATATGTGTGTGTATATATATGGTATCAACTATTCATACATTGTATTTCTGCACTCTCACTTGTCTCATTGATTCACACAGCCTCCCTTTTTTTAGTATCAGAAGAGAAAGTACATGTCACTGCTGAGCTCCTGCTTTATTGCATTGACACTGACCTGCATACCTGATTTCACATTCTTCTCCATTCCCTCAGGCCTTCTTTGCATCTCGTTTGCCAGGGTGTTTTGTTTATTCGGCGAGAATAGATAAGACAGTGGCTTGGACTCCTGGGGAAATAGAATTTCCAGCCTTAAATAAAGGTTCTCCCGTGCTAGTGTATGCTGCCCAAGTGAGCGCAGCTCTGTATCCTGGCCTGAGGAAAAGATTTTTCATTCATAATCCTGTCTGTGTCACTTGGGACAGAATGATGTGAAATCCCATTTTAAACAGATAGCGCTCCGGATTTGCAAGGCACACATGGTAATCGAGTTAATACATGAATATGAATTTCTTCTCCCCAGCCTCACACTTTCTATGCTAACAGTGTTTCTGCCTTTGATTTTTGCAAGGGTCTCAATGCATAGACCGTGCTCCGTTTCAGTCATGTTATTTTCTTGGACCACAGCTCTGCATGTTAGATATACATACGTGTGTGATCTTAATCAATCATAATGCACCTAGGCACACACCTCAGAATATTTTAGAATTGTTAATCCCCAGAAGGCTTGTTTGCGGCACTAGAAGGGACCCTAAAGTTAATCTGGTAGGTCCCACCTTTCCCAAATTATCAGAACACTGAAATCCCAGTGTTCTGTATCGCTATTAGGAACAATAGTACCATGTTTCTTTGGGGAGCCCTACCTCTCTTTCTCCTGCTGGAAATCCATTATGAGCATTTGCATGCCTTGTCAGCCTTACTTTCTGTACATGCCTCATATGCAGCCTCTTTTCTCCGTCTATCCTGTCCCCTCTCAGGCCAGACTCTCCATTATCTCTTACCTGGCCCACTACCACTCCCAGCCCCTGCAGTCCCTTCTCTATACTGGGGCCAGAGCAGTCATGTATGTGTGCAAAACTGGGTATATTCCTCCCCTGCCCATATTCCTTCCAAGGGACACCAGGAGACTCCAACAGAAGCCACAGACTTGAAGAGCATGTTTACAAAATGTAGCTCTAATAAATGACTGGTGTCTAGTGTGTAGTGTTAGTCTTTCAGTCATGTCCACCTCTTTGCGACCCCATGGACTGTATCTTACCACACTCCTCTGTCCATGGAATTCTCCAGGCAAGAATACTGGAGTGGGTTGCTGTTCCCTTCTCCAGGGGATCTTCCTGAACCAGGAATCAAAGCTTGGTCTCCTTCATTACAGGCAGATTCTTTATTATCTGAGCCACCAGGGAAGTCCCCTAGTATATATAAGAAACTATAAAAAAAAAAAAAAAGACTAAAAAATTAATCAAAAACCCAAAGATTTGACTGGTCATGTTCAGGAAAGGGTTACCTAGCAGGCCTGATGCAGCTCTACAGAAGACTGGCCCTTGGCTGGCATCTGAGAAATTGGCTTTTGGAATATTGCCTACGTGTCTAACTGATAAGGCTGTTTTAACTGGTGCTTGGATAAACAAATGTGTTGCATCCATGTAGTGGAATACCATTCAGCAATTAAAAGGAGAAAAACTAGGGATGGATACCTGCAACAAGGTGAGTGAATCTCAAAGACAGGTCAGATGGAAAGAGCCAGGCATATGGAATGACAGATTATATGGTTCCATCAATATGAAATCTCTAGGAAAAGCAAAACCCTAGAGGCAGAAGGCAGACCAGTGGCTGCCCAAGGGTAGGGGTAGGCATGGGGATTGACCGTAAGTGGACACAAGGAAACTTAGGGGGTGATAGATATATTCTAATATTAGATTGTGGTGATGATTGCACAAGTATATAAAGTTACCAAAGCTCATCAGCTATACACATAAAATAGAGTTTGTGGTATTTAAATTACACCTCAATAAAGGTGTCTTTAAAAAGTCCTCCTCAGGGCTCCTCTGGTGGTGCAGTGGGTAAGAATCCTTCAGCCAATGCAGGAGATTCTTTCAGTCCCCGATCCAGGAAGATCCCACATGCTGTGGAACAACTAAGCCCTCTGTGCCCCAACTATTAAGCCTATACTCTAGAGCCTGGGAGCTGCAACTACTGAAGCACAAGGGCCTAGAGCCTGTGCTCAGCAACACAAGAGCCCACCACAATGAGAGGCCCAAGTACCACAACTAGAGAGTGGCCCCCAGGCACCACAACTAGAGAAAACCCCACACAGCAACGAAGATTCAGTGCAAACAGAAATAAATAAAATTGTTTTCTTTAATTCTCCTGAGTTTCCATTCAGATATGACCTAAATCAAATTCCTTATGATTATACAGTGGAAGTGAGAAATAGATTTAAGGGACTAGATCTCATAGATAGAGTGCCTGATGAACTCTGGACGGAGGTTCATGATATTGTACAGGAAACAGGGATCAAGACCATCTCCATGGAAAAGAAATGCGAAAAAAGCAAAATTGCTGTCTGAGGAGGTCTTACAAGTAGCTGTGAAAAGAAGAGAAGTGAAAAGCAAAGGAGAAAAGGAAAGATATAAGCATCTGAATGCAGAATTCCAAAGAATAGCAAGGAGAGATAAGAAAGCCTTCCTCAGTGATCAGTGCAAACAAATAGAGGAAAAGAACAGAATGGGAAAGACTAGAGATCTCTTCAACAAAATCAGAGCTACCAAGGGAACATTTCATGCAAAGATGGGCTTGATAAAGGACAGAAATGGTATGGACCTAACAGAAGCAGAAGATATTAAGAAGAGGTGGCAAGAATACACAGAAGAACTGTACAAAAAAGATCTTCACAACCAAGATAATCATGATGATGTGATCACTCACCTAGAGCCAGACATCCTGGAATGTGAAGTCAAGTGGGCCTTAGGAAGCATCACTACAAACAAAGCTAGTGGAGGTGATGGAATTCCAGTTGAGCTATTTCAAATCCTGGAAGATGATGCTGTGAAAGTGCTGCACTCAATATGCCAACAGTGGCCACAGGACTGGAAAAGGTCAGTTTTCATTCCAGTCCCAAAGAAAGGCAATGCCAAAGAACGCTCAAACTACTGCACAATTGCACTCATCTCACACACTAGTAAAGTAATGCTCAAAATTCTCCAAGCCGGGCTTCAGCAGTACGTGAACCGTGAACTTCCAGATGTTCAAGCTGGTTTTAGAAAAGGCAGAGGAACCAGAGATCAAATTGCCAACATCTGCTGGATCATTGAAAAAGCAAAACAGAAAAAACATCAACTTCTGCTTTATTGACTATGCCAAAGCCTTTGACTGTGTGGATCACAATAAACTGAAAAATTCTGAAAGAGATGGGAATACCAGACCACCTGACCAGCCTCTTGAGAAACCTATATGCAGGTCAGGAAGAAACAGAACTGGACATGGAAAAACAGACTGGCTCCAAATCGGGGAAGGAGTACATCAAGGCTGTATATTGTCACCCTGCTTATTTAACTTATATGCAGAGTACATCACGAGAAACGCTGGGCTGGAAGAAGCACAAGCTGGAATCAAGATTGCCGGGATATATCAATAACCTCAGATATGCAGATAATACCACCCTTATGGCAGAAAGTGAAGAGGAACTAAAAAGCCTCTTGATGAAAGAGGAGAGTGAAAAAGTTGGCTTAAATCTCAGCATTCAGAAAATGAAGATCATGGCATCTGATCCCATCACTTCATGGAAATAGATGGGGAAACAGTGGAAACAGTGTCAGACTTTATTTTGGGGGGGCTCCAAAATCACTGTAGATGATGATTGCAACCATAAAATTAAAAGATGCTTACTCCCTGGAAGGAAGGTTATGACCAACCTAGATGGCATATTCAAAAGCAGAGACATTACTTTGCCGACTAAGGTCCGTCTAGTCAAGGTTATGGTTTTTCCAGTGGTCATATATGGATGTAAAAGTTGAACTGTGAAGAAAGCTGAGCGCTGAAGAATTGATGCTTTTGAACTGTGGTGTTGGAGAAGACTCTTGAGAGTCCCTTGGACTGCAAGGAGATCCAACCAGTCCATCCATTCTAAAGGAGATCAGTCCTGGGTGTTCTTTGGAAGGACTGATGCTAAAGCTGAAACTCCAATACTTTGGCCACCTCATGTGAAGAGTTGACTCATTGGAAAAGACTCTGATGCTGGGAGGGATTGGGGGCAGGAGAAGAAGGGGATGACAGAGAATGAGATGGCTGGATGGCATCACAGACTCGATGGACATGAGTTTGGGCGAACTCTGGGAGTTGGTGATGGACAGGGAGGCCTGGTGTGCTGCGATTCATGGGGTCGCAGAGTCAGACACGACTGAGCGAGTGAACTGAACTGAACTGAGCTTCCATTACATGCTTTTGGAGTAGAGACCTGGCTGAATAGATACCTGGCTCCTCCCAGGGTTGGCCTCCTCCTCCCCCAGTCCTCCTCCGACCCACCCCAGACCACCATCCCTTTCACCCTCTGTTCCAGCCTAGGGCTTCTTTCAGTTTCTCACACTTCTCTGAGTCTCAATTTTAAGCCAGACTTGCCCACTGGACTCCCAGCTCCCTGCCTTCCTTTTTCGTGAGAGAATTTCATCACTCTTGAAATGACTGACTCAATAGCAACATCAAGTTCTCTGAAAGCAAGGATTTGTCTTGATCATTGTGCTTTTTCTCCAGTACAACTCCTGACTTACAGTAGGGACTCAATAAATATTGCATAAAAATAATACCTGAATAAGCATCTTAATAGCTCCAAGAAACTCATGATAAACACACCTGTTTGTATAAATCAGTGTTTTTGAAGCATGTTTGCACTTGGAATCCTTTCTATACACACACACTTAACAGTATGAGGAACATAGAACTCAAAGTGTAATTTACAAAGTTCTTATCTACAGTTTTTTTCCCTAGCTTTTTGCTGCAATAGACATCCTTGTATATAAGCCCTTACAAGCTAGTGCTCTTGTGGGATAGATTCCAGGAGTGGTACTGCTGGGTCAAACAGTATGTGTACTTTTTATTCTAATCAATGTTACCAGATTGATTTAAGTAAATTGAATTTTTTTTAAAAAATAGAATCTCATAAAGCAGCTGAAATTTCATTTCCTTATTCCTTTGCAGGGAGTCACCTTCATTATCTTTCATACACACCACTGCAATACCCATCTCTTTATTCCAACAGATAATCTGTGTGGAAGAGTTTCAGGGACTCTCACACCTTAGAGAGAGCAGTTTGCTGCACACTGTTCCCAGTGTTTGCTGGGTGTCTCAGTCAAGGATTCTTTTTTTCTTTTTGGTACATAGGAGCTCCTCAAACTCACCCAAACAACAGAGGTGAGAGCACAGGGGTCATAAGGATGCCAGGAATGGAAGAGCCCATGGACAGGACATATATACTCAGTTCATGAGAAACTGGAGAGAGGACCTTACCTGGTGGCCCAGTGATTAAGAATCCACCTTTGAATGCAGGGGATGCGGGTGGGGAAACTAAGATACCATTTATCACAGGGCAACTAAGCCTGGGCACCTCATGAACACCCAGCAGAGCCCCCCCAAAAAAGCAAAGAAACTGGAGAGAAAGAAGAAATTGATGTTCCCCACCTTCCCTTATCGTCCCTCCTCCTCCCCTCCTTCCTCATCTCCCTCCCCTTCTGCCCCCACTACTAGCTGCTATGGTCCTAAGCCGCTGCTCATCCTCCAGCAGCTGGCACACCTGTACCCACGTGACCCTCCACTTAAGCCCTGTCTCAGTGTCACAATTGTAGATTCCCTGACTCACTGGCCCCGGGTGGACTGCGGCAGTGACATTTCTACAAGGGTGGAAGGTGGGCAGGCAGGGAAGAAGTGAAGGACACTTCCCACTTTCGGGTGAGCACCACAAAATTGCAGAGTAACCTAGCGTCTGTGTATATGCCTATTGCTCTTGTTCTGCTGCAGGTGGTGCTGCTAGGAAATGTGCTCCTGGGGGGAGAGGAGGAGGGAGGTCAGGATGACAATCAGACGTCAGTCTCTCTTTCTCCACCCTCCCTTATGCTGTGGGCAGACGGACCAGACCCCAGGATGGGTTGGGCAGAAGCTAGAGGGAGTCCCCCCAGGGCTCACAGGCATGTGCTTGAGTAGCCGTGGGTCTGGGAGGACCAGGAAGGGCAGAGTACAATGGCTACAGCTGGATCGTGAGCTGGTCCCCTCAGCGGGATTCTGCAGAGGGGGCAGGGACTTCCTCCTCGAGGCTGCGTGGACTACAGGACATGGAGGGTCAAGCCAGGTGCGGGTCCTCATGCTCCACAGCAGCCAGAAGCCATGGCTGGACCCTCACAGCCTCACTGGGAGTCCTAACTTGGCCAAAACTCAACAGGCTTCTTGGCAGAAGGATGGCAAGTTGGTACAAATGGATGTTTGCAAGGTGAGTGTGGATTTCCCTGGCATCGCAAGATGTTATGTCACCCGGAGACCTGTCTTTCCCAACCTCTGCTCTAACGTCCCTCTCTCTTCTCTGGGGAGAGCCTCTACTCAGTGATGCTACAGCCCCAGCCACCCCAGGTGCCCCTGTTTCTGTGGCTGTCTCCCTAACTTGACTGCTTCCTGAGAGTGTTACTGAGTCCAACTTGTACGACTCTCCCCATGACAGGCCAATAAATGAGAGATGAGTCTTTGAGGCAAGGAATAGCAACTTTATTCAGAAAGCCAGCAGACTGAGAAGATGGCAGACTAGTGTCCCAAAGAACCGTCTTCTCGGAGTTAGAACCCAGGCTTCTTTTGCACTAAAAGAGGAGGGGGTAAACTCCTGGTTTGGGGGTGTGTTCATTTCTTCCTGCAGCCAGGTGGGCCTGGTCAGGATGTTTCTTGTGACCTAAACAAAGGTATTTTAGCTTAATCCTCATTACCTGGGAGGCAGGGTTCCCAGAGATGGACCATCATGTATAATAAGCTTACAGGCAACTTCCCTTTAGTGATTAGCTTGTATTCAAAGCAATGGAATGTAAAGATTAGAGTAAAAGCGGATCTAGTATGGCATCAAACTTGTTCTCCTCCTTGTAAAGAAGAGCGGCTCCGTGTCTCACTGTGCCCAGACCAAGCCCCCCATGGGTGGACATCAAGATGGTCTGGTGAAGGCCTGATACCTACTCTCCTTCCTAATAGCACCCTCCGTTTCTTTTAAGGACTTATCTTCCTCACTGGATTCAGCCTGGTGAGCACACCCAGATGTTCACTGCCTGCAATTTAAATCTAGAACACAGTGACCACTAAAAATGGCCAGAATAGGTTTATCCTGTGGCCAGTTCCAATACAGGGCCTCATTTATTTTTCCTATTTCTCTCTCCAAACATGACTATGTCCTTGCTAATCCTTCCAGTGTATTTTCCCATTTTTTAAATGCTCCAGAATCGGTTTCTGTTGCTTGTAACTGGGGACTGCAGAAGAGGAGGAGGAGGGAAGGAGGAAGGGAGGGAGGGAGGAAAACTAACTCAAACACCCAGTGAGCGAATGAGACCAGACCACAGTCCGGCTGGAAAGCCTACCATCAGCAGGGCAGCCATGGACAGGGCAACGGTGGCTGCGATGAGCAATACTGTCTTCCTGGAACAGCCAGGCCAAGCCCGCACATTCGCATCTGTGGTACCACTGGGCCAGCCATGGAGATGATTTCAGACAATTCTCTTAGCTTCTCACAAATGATGTCAGGCTCACGGGGTCCTCCCATCATGGCACTAACAGACACCTACAGAGCTCCTGCTAGTAGATACAGGAAAGCCTAGGGCCCCGCCATCAGGTTCCCCAGTCTCTTAGGAGAGTACCCCCAACATCCTCTAGTACTGAGTTGGGGTGAAGGGGAGGGTCCAGGACAACTGAGCAGTAAAGAAGCTAGGGATCATTTTTATTCTATTACATGTATTTTCTAATTTTCCTTGTTATGGCTTCTTTAATATATCCCTCACTTAAAAGCGGACATTTAATTTCCAAATACAAGGGATTTTTTTAAAGTATCTTTGATATTAATTTTGCATATTGATATTTCTCATTTAAATGCTTTCTTCTCTGCAATCACCCTTTGTATTTTTTTAGTCTTCTAACTTTATTGAGGCTTTCAGCGGCTAAGTCAAAGCTTTCTCTTGTTAAATGTCATACTGCATTTGAAAATAGGTGGGTTATTTTCAAATATCTTTTGATCGCTAACATAATTCCATGGTAATAAGAGAATAGACTCTATGACTTCAACACCTTTAGACCATGAAATTTCTGTACCTGGTCTTATGTCTCTGGATATGTTCCAGTGTCTCCTAGTTTATAGTCTCTATAGGAACTTGAATAGAATTTGTATCCTACTGTTGTGTGAAAATTGTATAAATCTCAATGATGTTGAATGGTTCATAATGCTTTTCAGGTCTACTATATTTTCCTACTTCTCTGTTCAGTTCAGTTCAGTTCAGTCACTCAGTTGTGTCTGACTCTTTGCGACCCCATGAATCGCAGCACACCAGGCCTCCCTGTCCATCACCAACTCCCGGAGTTCACTCAGACTCGCGTTCATCAAGTCAGTGATGCCATCCAGCCGTCTCATCCTCAGTCGTCCCCTTCTTCTCCTGCCCTCAATCCCTCCCAGCATCAGAGTCTTTTCCAATGAGTCAACTCTTCACATGAGGTGGCCAAAGTACTGGACATTCATTCTATTAATTTTTGAGAGTTTGATATTGAAGCACCAACTAAAAATCTTAACATATCTACTTGAAACAAACAATTGTAATATATAATGGAACAATATGTAACTTTGTTCTGTATTTTTCAAGTCTCCTTGAAATAATAAATGTATTATCGTATTTTTGTAATTTAATAAATAAAAAATAAAGATTTTTAAAAATTGGTAAGGAAAAAAAAAAGATGCCAGGGGTCGTGTCTTCAAAATGCCAGGGGCATAAGCATCATCTGGAGAGCCTGGTAAAAGTACCCTTTTCTTGGCTTATCCAGACTGTGATTCAGTGAGCTGAAACAAACCCAGGGATCTAAGTTTTAACAAAACCCCAGGAGCCTGAGGCAAGCAGTCTCTCTGGAAGATGCTATCTAAGACTCAATCAAGTGAAGGAAGAAGGCATGCAGATGGGTGTGTCCTGTTCAGCATGCAGCTTGGCTGATCCTCCGTAGAGCTTTTAGAAGATGGAGAGTATCTGTCCTTCACCCCCTCCCAAGACAGCTCCTCCTAAGCTATCTTTCCACTGTGCTGCTGTTACATGGGTGTCAAAGGCATTCAACAGCCTCCCATCACCTCATGGGGAAAGGCTGACTTCTCGGTTAGCATTTGAGCCTCCAGGTCCACTCATTCTCTTTCACTCCCGCCTGTTGTCTGCATGGCCATCCACGAACCCTCCCCTCTGCATGGCTGGAGATCCTCTCTGTCTGTAATCAGCCACGGTTTCCTGCTCCCCAGCGTCTGTGTGAGCCCTCTCCCTAACCTAGGACGCGCTTCCTGCTTCTCTAAGCCTCTCTGATCACCACTCGTTCCTGGTGACCCTCTCAAGCTCCACCTTCTAAAAGCCCTCGCTCCCCACCCTGGTCCCCGGGGACCTCCCTTCCTCCAAGTTCATGTTAGGGTCACTTTGTCTCAGGTGACTGAAACTGACAAAGGGTTTCCTGTCCCTCTGAATCAGAGGAAGGTCAGAGGGTCAATGAGGAGAACTCCATTCTGACTGTCTGACCTGGAAAGACTGGAGTGGACTGGCAGTGGCTGCAGTTGGCAGAGTTGTAGACCAGCTCTGAGCTGGACTGGGAGGGTCTCCAGCCCATGCACGGGTTCTCAGTGGCGCACTGGGCATCTCGGGTCAACCCTAAGCCTAAAGGTGACCAACTGTGCTCCTATTTTACCCCTCTCCCACTCCCCCCACAGCCAAACCTCCTGCCTCTCCCGTCTTCTCTCCTGCAAGCTGCGCGCCGCCCACCTGCCCTCGGATCCAGTGTCATTGCCCAGTCATCCAGAGGCCCAAGCATAACTAAGGCCACCTTAGTTCCTCAGGTGGATCCCAAACAGACGGAAAGAACTAACTGGAACTGGTGTGAACCCAACAAAGATGGAAGCCACCCCGCCCCCACCCCTTCTCTCCAAGCGGGGAGCACAGAGAAATCACTCTGCAGAGTAGCAATAACAGAAAAGAATGCTGGCTTTGGGATCACACAGAACTGAGTTAGCAGCATGACTTTTTTTTTAACCTAAAACGATGTGGCCTGCACCTTCATCTCTCCAACTCTATTGTTTATAACACAGTGATAAGAAAACACCTACCCCATTGTGTGTCTCAGGATAAAGTTAGATAGTGTTTGTCTCTTGTTTGTCACATGAGCCTCAGACAGTGGCTGGCATCATCTTCCATCATCCTCATCAGGCATATTGGAGATGAAGTATTTGAGCTGTCCCTGAAGCTTCTCACCATCAATCATCACACTACCACATCTCCTCCGGGGTGGCTCCACATCCAGTCCCTGGTCCGCCAAGAAAAACAAAGGCAAGTGCCTTGGCCAGGACCCCAGAAGCCTAAGTGCAGAGAGAATTCCTCTCAGTGGAAGAGGCAAGATTTTGACTATGTTGTTCCCTCGAGTCCCTGTATCAGTGAGCCTTGGCTGTGAAAAAAAATCACTCTAAGTCTCAGCAGCTTAAAACAAGAACCATTTATGATTTCTCATGAGTCCAGCAGTTAGCTGGGTGCTTCTAGGCCACAATCAATTGATCTTGGCTGGCCTTAATTAAAGGTTTTGTTCCAAAAGGCTTTTCTGGAGGCCTCACTCAGAACTGGTATGACATCACTCCTGCCACAAAGCCTGCTGGTCAGAGCAAGTCTTGAGGCCAGTCCAGGCTCAAGTGATGGGGAAGTATGTACCCACACCATCTCTCCATGAGAAGAATGACCTAGTATTGTACATTACAGCCATGTCTGCAATCAGCCACAGGCCTCAAGCTTTTCTCTGCATCCCTTATAGTTCCTGGTTATGGCTTGAAGTGAAAAAACTCTGTTATAAAATAAAGATGGGTGGATGGTTGGGAGGATGGACAGAGGGTAGCTGGGTTTATAGGCGCCACTGTGTATGAGTGGGTAGATGGGTGAACGGGTAGATGCAAGATGCATTCAATGGTGAAGTATGACAGGGCAAGTGAATGGAGGTGGTTTGCATCGGTGGTAGGCAGAAGACGCGCATCCTACTCTCATCCTTAGAGTCAAGGGGCGCGGTCACATAGGAACAAGACGACCATGCTTCCATCCTACATTCCTTGCAATCTCCTGGTGGGCAAATGAGTCACCTTGCTGCACACTGCACCACACCAGAATCTCATTGCTCCCGGGCAGGCTGGCCACGCCCAGGGCCTGTTACCTTGACTGCATGTCTCTCCTTTCCCTCATGATGACATCCCTTAAACTTCTCAGTGCTCCCATTTCCTACAAGATAGAAGCCAAGTAACTTGCTGCAGCATCGAAGGCTCCCCGCGGCCTGGCCCCACGTGTCTCCCCAGCGTTTTCTTCTGCTGCGGCAGACCATGCCTTCCCTCTCCCACCTGCTCCCCCTAGTCATGCTGTAGCCACATGATGCTCCCCCACTTTCCTTGAAGACGCCAAGCTTTCCTACACCTCCCTGATTTTGTACATGCTTTTCCCTCTTGGAAGTGACCTCTTTGCCCTCAGTCAAGTGGACGTTTGCTTACTTGTCCTCTAAGACTTCATCCCTGTGCTCCACCACCATCTTGTCCTTGAGGGCATCTTGTACAAGCCTCCTCTTGTTACATTTCTGTCTCCCCCACTGGACTTACCTTCCTTGGGGTCATGTCTGGCTCATGGCAATGTCCTCAGCATCTGGCCCAGTTCCAGGAGCCTAGAAGGTACCCAGTGTTTGCTGAAAGGATCCATCCCTTGCAGCTTTGACATGTTCCCCCCTGCCCTGTTCTCTCAGCGAGTGTCCACTGTGTGTCCAGTTCCTGACCAGGTGCTGGACTAGCCACAAAGCACTGATAGTCTCGTGGAGGGAGCGAAAGCAGGCATACACCCATGTGCACACGTGATCTTCCAGAAATCAAAGCTCTGTCCACCAGAGGCAGCATGACACCAACACCTCTGGGAGAGCTCAGGGCGCCCAGAATTCATGGAAGAGATCACAGTGAAATTGGGACATGGGGACCTTGATGGGTGAGGAAGAGGAGAAGGCTTTGGGGGCCAAGGATCCGCATGAGTGAGGCTTGGCTGTGAGGACACATAAGAGCAAGCCACCAGCCCAAGAAGGTGACTCAAGGGGAAACAAATATAGGGCTGGGAAAAGATACTGAGGTCAGATGGTCAAGGGCCTTGAATGACAAGGACAAGAAGGAAGCTAGAATTTATTGAGGGTGAGAAGGCCAGGTTCCTCAAAACTATTCTGTGAGGTAAAGGTTTAGAGACATTAAGCAACTTACCCAAGATAATACAGCTAGGAAATGGTAGGCCTGGGATTTAAAACCAGCCTGACTCTAAAATCCACCTCCTCAAAACTGAAAACAGAGCTACTATATGATCCAGCAATCCCACTGCTGGGCATATATTCAGAGAAAACCTGGTTCAAAAGGATTCATGCAGCCCAACGCTCATTGCAACACTGTTACGATAGCCAAGACATGGAAGCAACCTAAATATCCATCGAGAGAAGAGTAGATAAAGAAGATGTGGTACGTATATAAAATGGAATATTACTCAGCCGTAAAAATAGTGCCATTTGCAGCAACATGGATGAACCTAAAGATTATCATACTAAGTAAAGTCAGACAGAGAAAGACAAACATGATATCCCTTATATGCAGAATCTAAAAAGTATGATACAAATGAATTTATTTACAAAACAGAATCAGACTCACATAGGAAACAAACTTATGGTTACCAAAGGGGAAAGGTGGGCGGCAGGGGAGGGATGAACTGGGAGTTTGGGGCTGACATATACACACCACTATATGCAAAATAGATAATCAGTGAGGACCTACTGTATAACACAGGGAACTCTGCTCAATATTCTATAATAACCTAAATGGAAAAAAAATTTTTTTCAAGAATAGATAGATGTGAACCTGAACCACTTTCTTGTATACCTGAAACTAACAGCATGTTAATCAACTACACTGCAATATAAAATAAAAATTGTTTTAAAATAAAATAATACCCATCTCTTCATTCCACTGGACTCTTTATCAGTCAGGAGGCAGAGGGCAAGGTGTAGCAGGAAGGGGGGTTATGGATGAGATGGGTCTTTACAAATATTATGATATTGCTATTTGGACTGTGTTCTCTGTCCCTGAATCAATGAACTCCTGGCCTATTTCTTCTCTTGTTGGAATCAAAACCCCCTATGAGCCACCTAAAATGTGTGTTTACCTCCGCTGCTTCTAAGGAGACAGGACAGAGACCCAGGCCTTGAGGTTAGGCCTGGACTGAACAGGTGACTGCAGCCCACCCTACCCCGTTGGGCCTCCCTGCCAAGGCCTCCCCACCTCCGGCCAGCACCGCTGTCCATTCTCAGCGAAGTCCTCGGAGGACAGGTCACGTGCTGCCTGGAAATCAATGTGTTTGACCAGTTGCTTCCCTTTCATCTTTTCATTGTATAATTCTGCCCCCCGAAGGCAAAAACACTGGTCTGGCAAGATTTGCTCGTTTTAAATCTGGCCGGAGCCTCACTAAAGTCCATTAATCTTTAACTTTTTATAGATTTTTCTGCTTAGAATATATGCTCTGGGCTTGCATTTCACATGGAGATTCAAGCTCTGCTTCCATATGACTCTGAAGACTTATGTTCTCTCTGGGGTTTTGTTCTGTGGGCTTATTTATCAGTGCCAGCATGCCAAGAACCCCATAGATCTCTGCCTCATTCAGGAGACAACCAGTGGCTAAGACCCTGGGCCTCAGGTCACACAGAGCCAGACACAAATCCAGTCCCCGCCCTGCCATTCTACCTGTTCAACCACAAGCAAGTCACATGCGTCTCTAAGGCTCATTGAAAATGAAGACCCAAGGGACTCATATCTCACCCGGGCTTGTATAATCTGCATAAAGCCCATATATGGCCGTACCAATTACTGTTGAAGAGTCCTTGACTCTGCAAGGACACCCGCTCCTTACCCCTATCCCTTACCTTTTTTCCAGTCTCCCATTTTCGTCCAAAAATAACTGCTGGCTCTTTCTCTGTCTACTAAGTCAGCCTTTCAATGCCACCTCTAATCCTCCCTTCTAACCAGCATCTCTGATTAACCGCATAAGAAGGTCTAGGGTAAAGTACACAGAATCATGGTCCTCTGTAAAAAAGACAAGGAGATAGGAAAAATTTTGATATGTACAAGGCAGGTTTTTCAAATTTATTACTGGCCAAAGCTATAAAGAGTATCATCATGTATATATATATATATATATATATATATATATATATATGTATGTATGTATAACTGAATCACTTTGCCATACAGCAGAAATTAACACAACACTGTAAGTCAACGATTCTTCAATTTTAAAAAGAGTATCATCAAAGTGAAAACACAAAATGTATAAATCTTTTTTTAAAACTCAAATCAACAAGGCCGAATACACCAAGTACTTGTGAAAGACAGCTTAAGAGAAGTGATAAAAACAGCAACAACAACAGTGGCCCCCTCTCCCCAGACACTGGCCAAATTAGCCTACTGAAACAACAGCAAACACCATGTGGGTCAAGAATCTTTCCCTCGCCTATTTTCTGTCTAAAAGTTGGCAAGGACTGCTCTTAGTCGCCAAACTTCACAGATAAGCTGTGCCACTCCCCACATTAGGCCTTTTGTGGGCACGTCCTAGGGGAGGTACACTGACTGGCCACCATTAGACAGATAAATTATATGGACCCTTTTCCCACCTTTTGGTGACTCTGGTTTAACCTAATTGCTAATGACAAATCATTTTAAAATTCCTTTACTAATTGCTTCTGATCAAAACCATTCCCACTTCACTGTCTTGATACTGTGAGGCATGGAACCTTGACATCTCTAGTCTTTCCACCCACCATATCTCCCATTGCATGAAATGGCCACTTAAAGACCGAAATCAGACTGGAACTCAAAGACTGACTTTTGATTTCCTACCAGCTACATCTCTATTTTAGATGCTATCTTTCAGCCAAACCAGCATTCTGGAGGACCATCCTGTCAGACACCTGTGAGAGTGAAAGCATTAGTCGCTCAGTCGTGTCTGACTCTGTGCAACCCATGGACCATATCTATCCAGGCTCCTTCCTCTGTCCATGGAATTCTCCAGGCAGGAATATGGAGTGGGTAGCCATTCCCTCCTCCAGGGATCTTACCAATCCAAGGATTGAACCCAGGTCTTCTGCATAGCAGGTGGATTCTTTACCATCTGAGTCACCAGAGTGGCTGAGGGACATATCAAAGGAATGATTTCAATGAGCCCAGAATCTTGCATCTTTTATATATACAAAAGTGCTAAATTCATTAAATTGAGATGCCTGCTTTACTTTAATTAACAGTAATCTTTTGATGTTCTAATTACCTGGTCTTTGTTGCAAAAACTCCTATAAATCCTGGCTCCTCCCTTACATCTTTGGAACAGTTCCTTAAAATTGTCTGGAAGGCTGTTGTCCTGGGCTTACGACCTCAGTTTTGTCCACTGAAAACATAATTCTCAACCTGTGCTTTTTTTTTTTTTTTTAGTCAACACAGCTTAAGGGTAATCCCCTCCACATGACATCTATGCCTGCCCCACAGAAATCACAGGATTCCACAGGACCCAGATTCCATTTTCTAGAAAGCATTTTCCTTACAAATATATGGCTGTATGGTTGGATCCCTGGGTTGGAAAGATCCCCTGGAGGGCATGGCAACCCACTCCAGTATTCTTGCCTAGAGTATCCCATGGACAGAGGAGCCTGGCTGGCTACAGTCCATAGGATCGCAGAGTCGGACATGACTGAAGTAACTTAGCTGATTGTGCAGAGCCTCCAGATTAGACAGTTGGGACCCAGGTATCTTTGCAGAAGGATGTTAGGCTGGGGAGGTGGGCTGGGGTAGACAAGTAAAGGTGTCCTTCACAAAACTACCACAACCAACATCTCCTCATTGAGTGTCCTGGATCTACCCACTGGACTAATGTCCTCACTATGGGAAAACTGAAACAAAAATTAAGAGATGAGAAAGCACTTTCTGGGTATTTGATAATATTTAGAAATTAATATTATTGGTTATTAGCTGTGATAATGATGCTGTGGTATTTTTTTTAAGTCTATCTTTTAGAGATACTTCTTGAAATGTTTCCAGATGATGCAATATGATGTCTGGTATTTGACTCAAGGTAATTTTGGAAAATGGGGAGTGGGCGGGGATATAGATGAAACCAGATCAGCCATGGGTTAATAATTGTTGAAGCTGGTGATGGATCTGTGGGAGGTCTATGTACAATTATCTCTCTGTTCATGGAAGTTTAAATGTTGCCATAATAAAATAGTTAAAGAAGCAAAAAAAAAAAAAAAAAAACCACAGAGAAAAGAAAGGAAGGAAGAAGGAGCGGGGGAGGGAGAAAGGAGGGGAAAGAAATGAAGAAACACTGCCCATGCAGTGTATATCACAATCTGTGGAAACAACTGTCATGTGTCGATGAAAAGTAACTGACCCACTCTGCAGAACCATTTTCTGGGCAGAAATAAATCCCCAGGCCACCTCCCCAAAGTGGGTTTGTAGACCTGGTGTTTCATTTGCATATCTGCATATTCATGGATGCATTAAAGAGGAGTATCCTGAGCACACCTTGGTGCCTCCTCGGCCCCTGTTGCCTCTTGACAAGCCCTCTCACTTCGGAACACAGTGGACACAGGGAGGCAGCTTTGTTGAGCCACCCTTATCCTTTCAGAAATTAACCTCACAGATGGCTTGGTAGTAGCTTGGGGACTGGAGTGAGGTGGTTCTCTACAACATAATTCAAGACACATATTTGAACACAGAAAGGGAGAAGATTTTACAAGTCTCTAAAATAAAATGAGCTCTTGAGAAGAGAAACAAGGATGAAGGAGGATTTCTTTATCAGCAAGTGGCAGAAGTATGAGCCACCTGTCCCCTCCTAGGAGACTCAGTCTGGGATGGCGAGACCCAGCAAAGAGGATGGACACTGGAAGGAATCTCCTGCCCCACCTCTTGTGAGGAGCATCTCTGGAGGAGGCACAGGACTCAGGGTCTGTCCCAGGGCTCTCTGCTCCAACCCCGCTGCCCTCCAGAAGCTCTACTGCCCCATGGCTGGGTACACAAGGGCCAGTTGCTTGACCATTCAGTGAAACAGGACAGGACTTCCCACCTCACACGGAGATTGTAAGGATCATGGGAAATCGAGGCACTGATTCATCAAAATGGCTCTCTGAGCTCTGATTTATCTCCATGGAGCTCATGGCTTATCCCCATTTACCTTCCCCTCCTCCTGGGAGGAGACACAGAAGGGCAGGCATACACTTAGCCACTGGGAGACTAAACAAAGGCAGATAGGAACCAGGAAAAAGCAGGCCTAATTAAGTGCCATGCGCGCAGCCAGCCAGCTCAGAAGACTGAGGCTAGGTGAACAGGAGGTGTCTAAAGTGGCCAGGGGAGAGAGGAGTGGCCAGATCTCAGTTCTTAGGAACAAACAGCAGAGGACCCACTGGAAGGGTGGGAGAGGGGCAGACCTCTGCCTGGAGCATGAGGGGACCACTCTGGGCATGCAAAGAGCCAGCAGTGACCTGGCCTTTTTTATGTGCCAGGCACTGTGCTGGACATTTGGCATAAACATCTCAGGAGACTCAGCACAAAGGTCGGGGAGGGTGAGAAATCCACCTGCCTGAGATGGATGATGTAGGGAGCATGGAGAAGAGTTTAGACTAGTCAAGGGTGACCAAGGAACAGTCAGTTCACTGCTTAAGCCTTTGGCTGATGCTCTGTTCTAGTGAGTCAGGCTAACAAGGAAGTTCAGGGCCATGGCTGGTCCTGATTAGATGCCTTCAGTCAGTTCAGTTCAGGCGCACAGTCATGTTCAACTCTTTGCGACCCCATGAAGCACAGCACACCAGGCCTCCCTGTCCATCACCAACTCCCAGAGTTCACTCAGATTCATGTCCATCGAGTCAGTGACGCCATTCAGCCATCTCATCCTCTGTCGTCCCCTTCTTCTCCTGCCCCCAATCCCTCCCAGCATCAGAGTCTTTTCCAATGAGTCAACTCTTCACATGAGGTGGCCCAAGTTCTGGAGTTTCAGCTTCAGCATCATTCCCTCCAAAGAAATCCCAGGGCAGAACTCCTTCAGAATGGACTGGTTGGATCTCCTTGCAGTCCAAGGGA
Organism: Capra hircus; assembly: GCF_001704415.2. Taxonomy (NCBI): domain Eukaryota; kingdom Metazoa; phylum Chordata; class Mammalia; order Artiodactyla; family Bovidae; genus Capra; species Capra hircus. Next base: position 129,092,392 of record NC_030808.1, read on the forward strand.
CTCTCAAGAGTCTTCTCCAACACCACAGTTTAAAAGCATTAATTCTTCGGCACTCAGCTTTCTTCACAGTCCAACTTTCACATCCATACTTGACCACTGGAAAAACCATAGCCTTGACTAGACGGACCTTAGTCGGCAAAGTAATGTCTCTGCTTTTAAATATGCTATCTAGGTTGGTCATAACTTTTCTTCCAAGAAGTAAGCGGCTTTTAATTTCATGGCTGCAGTCACCATCTGCAGTGATTTTGGAGCCCCCCCAAATAAAGTCTGACACCGTTTCCACTGTTTCCCCATCTGCCATAAAGTGATGGGATCAGATGCCATGATCTTCATTTTCTGAATGTTGAGCTTTAAGGCAACTTTTTCACTCTCCACTTTTACTTTCATCAAGAGGCTTTTTAGTTCCTCCTCACTTTCTGCCATCAGGGTGATGTCATCTGCATATCTGAGGTTATTGATATTTCTCCTGGCAATCTTAATTCCAGCTTGTGCTTCTTCCAGCCCAGCATTTCTCATGATGTACTCTGCATAGAAGTTAAATAAGCAGGGTGACAATCTACAGCCTTCACATACTCCTTTTCCTATTTGGAACCAGTCTGTTTTTCCATGTCCAGTTCTAACTGTTGCTTTAGAGAAGCCAAATCAGGTGAGAACCCACTATCCACTTGACCAAGCCACAGGGCTTTCTTCTTGCACCTTTAAACTGGACAGGGCAGGGACAGGCTGCCCCACAGTCCCTGAGATGAGCTCCAGGCTAGCCAGGGAGGGATGTAGAGCCAAGGCCTGTGTGAACAACTGATGGTGTGAGCATCCCAGTACAGCTGAGAAGAGATGGGAAATAGGTCTGATGAGGGCTACAGATGTCCACAGCACTGGCCTCAGCCAGGGGTGATTTTGCTCCCCTCCCCTGCACCACGCCATCCCTCCCCCCCACCAGCCTGGGGCATTTGGCAAGGCCTGGAGACATCTTTGGGAGGTATCAACTGGGATCTAGCCTGTAGATGCCAAGGATGCAGCTTAACATCCTACAATACATAAGAACCCTCCGTCCACCAAAGAATGACATGGTCCAAACTGGCAACAACGTCAAGGTTAAGAAACCCTGGTGTTGGACTTCCCTGGTGGTCCAGTGGATATGAATCCACCTGCCAATGCCTGGGACACAGGGTCAATCCCTGGTTCGGAAAGATCCTACGGAGCAACTAAGCCCAAGCACCACAACTACTGAGCCTGCACTCTAGAGCCACCACAGTGAGAAGCCTGTGCATTGCAACGAAGAGAGGCTAAAATCCAACCCACTGCCTGGAATGAAGCTGCCCCTACCCTGAGGAAGAGGCATCTTTTTCTAACTCAGCCAGATGCAGTATGAGGACTTACACGAGCCTAGAGTTGGGGGACAAAGGAAAGGTGCCTGGGGATTGGAGCCACAGTCATATTGGAGTGGGAGGAGAATGTACCTGCTGTCACCCAGACTGCGAGTTGTACAAAAAGCAATTTAAAAGAGATATTTAGTCTTAATAGAGAGTCAAAAAGTCAGCCCACATGATTATGTCATCTTCTTGCTGGCAAAGACAGAGGTTTTAAAGCACGATGACATACCTACCAGGTGAGAAATGAGATGAGCTCAAAGATCTTCACTGCAGTACTGTTTCTAACAGTACAAGATCAAAAAACAATACTCCCATAAATGCCCATCAGGGCAGGACAAGCTGGATAAACAATGGCATATCCTGCAAAAGAATGAGGTCTCCAGAAATAGAGTAAGTGAAAAAAAGCCAAGTGCACAACCTGTGGAGTTGGCCTTTCACTGCCAGGTGAAAGGCGGGTGAGGAACAACGTGGTACAGATAATTGCTTATATTTGCATAATCCTGGTGGCTCAGCCAGAAAGAATCTGCCTGCCAAGGCAGGAGGTGCGGTTCAGTCCCTGGGTGGGGAAGATCCCCTGGAGATGGAAATGGCAACCCACCCCAGTATTCTTGCCTAGGAAATCCCATGGACAGAGGAGCCTGGCCGGCTACAGTCCATGGGGTCGCAGAGTCTGACACGACTTAGCGACTAAACAAGCGGATTTCAAACGTCACTCAGCACCAGAACCACCCAGAGGGCCTCATTTAGCCATACTTACTTCAAGCAACATCAACTTTGCTTTTATTGGGGCGGGGAGGGGGAGGTGGGAGTGCCTCATTTTTCTTTCCCGGAGTTGAACTGCCCAGCCTTCCGGATCCTGGACCCCTACAGGCCGAGCCACCCGCGGGGATTTAAGACAAAAGCCTGGGAGAGACACCGTTCCCTAGTTACTCCAGCCAGCCCCGAGACTTTCCCAATCCTCAAGTGGCCGCTGAACGTGAAAAGTTCAAGGCGTCTGAAGGAATCCGCAGGAACCTAAGAGTTTGGAATCATTTAAGCACCCTTCACCCTCACCTCCTCTCCCTTTCCCTCCCAGGGAAGCGAACTGAAGGTCTGAGGAACCTGGCCCTCCGCCCTCCCCGCCCCCGCCCCACTGAGAGGGGCGGAGCGACCGCTGCGATGGATCCTCCCGCCGGCTTTGTGCGCGCCTGCAATCCAGCTGTCGCCGTCCCGAGAGCCCCCTGCCTCCGGAGGACACACATTTCCGGGCCGCCCACCACCCAGATCGCACCGCCTGCCCACATCTACTCCGGCCCGTTCGGTCCCCGTCGGGCCCCAGTCGTCCCCCCGAAATGCCGGTCGACTTTACCGGGTACTGGAAGATGCTGGCCAACGAGAATTTCGAGGAGTACCTGCGCGCGCTGGGTAAGCGCTGCCCGCCGCGCTCTGCCCGGGCGCCCGGCCAGACGTCTGAGGGTGGGATCCCCGCGCCCTTCCTTCCGAGCCGGCCGCCCGTCTGCCTGCCTCGGTTAGGCCTTACCGCCGGCCAGAGCACCCGGGCCGCGGACGGGGCCGGGGGTTGTTTGGGTTCATGGTGGTCAGTGTCTGATATTTGGCTCTCGACGTGGAGGATTTCATTAGAAAAGTTGGGCTTGGTTGACTAGTTTTTGTTTTCAAAGGGTTAGCATAGGGCAGAAAACTTTGTTGTGGAAGAAAAGGAAAGAAAGAAAAGGACAAGCCAGCTGCACGCAGAGGCCGTGATGATCGAGCAAGGAACTCCAGCGGTTTTCTTGGGGCGGGGGGAGCAGGCTCGTAGGGCCCCACTACCTTGGCAGCAGTTCTCCAAATGTTTTCAGCCAACTCTCTACCCTGGCACTCTCTGCAGATGTCAATGTGGCCTTGCGCAAAATCGCCAACTTGCTGAAGCCAGACAAAGAGATCGTGCAGGAAGGCGACCACATGATCATCCGCACGCTGAGCACTTTTAGGAACTACATCATGGACTTCCAGGTTGGGAAGGAGTTTGAGGAGGATCTGACGGGCATAGACGACCGCAAGTGCATGGTGAGGCTTTGCGTTTGCCTGCGCATCTCCTTCCCAGGGTTCCTGACAAAGGTGGGGCTGGGTGATCCCAGAGGGGAGCAAGGGCCCTGTGTTCTGAGGGGCCGGAGATGTTCCCAGTCCCAGCCCCCAAGGTAGGCAGCACCTGACTCATCAAGTTCCTCTTACATCCTAACCAGACAGTAACAGGAAAGCTGTGGCTTGTTGACTGGCTACCATGTCCTGGCTTTGAGCCAATGCTTTCTTTATATGCTTGACTTCATCCAATCATCACAACCCTTGAGGGAGGTCTGAGGATGCCCATTTTACAGATGAGGAAACAGTCTCAAAGAGATGTGCCTGGAGTAGCACAGCTAGGGCAGGGCTGGGCAGGAATTCCAGGCAAATCTGTTGACTCTATCTGTACCGTAGCATGGGGGAGAAAGGAGAGAAGGGAGGAAAGCAAGACCAAACGTAGGCAACCTTTTTCAAGTGTAAACTTTCTACATGGCAGAGCATGAAGTCACTTTAGGGAGCAGGGGGCACTGTGATCTATGCCTTCTGCCCTGCCCCTCCTCATCCCCAAACTAGGGTTTGGCTCCTGGCCAATGCCTTCCCTATCTTCCACTGCTTCCAGGCGGCTGGCTGCCTTTGAACCCCGCAGCCAGCACCTACTCAGTGAGTCAATGCCCCTGCAGCCCAGGCCGGAAGGAGCAGCAGTGGAGGAGGGGAGTAAGCCGTAAACAAGGGTGGGAAGCTGGTGACCTGGAGACCCCAATTAGCGCCACCACGCTGCCTCTGGAAGGTCAGCCTTGGGCCTCCATCAACATCCTGGGGATCGCTGGGAGGTCAGGGCGCCGTCTGCCTCGCTCTCACAGTCGTGGGTCCAGACCTAGGGTCCTGCCTTGCTTCCTGATGAGATTCTCCTCATTCTTCTTCCCCGTCCCTTCCCACCCTTCACTGAGGGGCTACTCCATGCCTTGCACTGTGCCAGCTGTTTTACTCCACAGTGAACCGAGGGATTACTAACCTCATATTTCTCAATGACTGAGGCTCCCGGGCGAAGAGATTGAAGAGGTGGGACTTTGAGGCCCAGACTCCTGCTCTGGGCTAAGCTCCTCTGTAGGTAGCCTTTGCGGAACCCGGTGCCTGGGCTTTGGTGGACTGTGGTTGAAGGAGTGCCAGTGTCTGGGGATAAAGAGCCCCAGGCCAGGATGACTCACCCTTCCTGACTTGTTGATTCATCTGAAGGGGATCAGGAGTCAGTGATTACACTCGGAATAGTGGCGGAAGAGGGGGTGGCTGGCAAGGCGGATCCTAGAGAGGCCACTGGAGGGAGAAAACACTGTGGTTGTAGTGAAATGTCAGGTCATGCTTCTAAACGCCCAAGGCCTCTCAATCCTCAAAGAGGCTCACACTGGGAAAGGAGACTTTCAGTCAGAGTCCGCCTTGATAAAGTGGGGGCCCTGCCTTTCGGACCACTGCCCAAGGTCTGGTCCCTGGCTCCTTGCCTGGAACCGAATGTGAGAACAGTCCTTGTCCCCAGCCTACTCTTGAGGTACTTAGAAGGCACAGCAAGCATCTCTGTTTATTTTGGGTCATTGCCACTTCTGGAATGTGCTGGCTTATACTTGCTTGGCTAATTATCTTTGCTCTTTCATTCTCACTCTCATCCATTAATGCATGAAGCATTTATTGATCACCTGGTAATACTAGTTAATACAAGCAGACCTCAGAGAGATTGCAGGTCCAGCCCCAGATCTCCACAATAAAATGAACATCGAAATAAAGCGAGTCATACAGAGTTTTCCTTTTCCCAGTGCATATAAAACTTTTGGCTATCCTAGACTGTGGTTTATTAAATTTGCGATTATATTATGTGTAAATAACAGTGTATACACCTTAACTGAAATGCTCACCATCATCTGAGCCCTGGGCAAGTTGTAATCTTTTTGTCAAAGATTACTGATCACAGATCACCATAACAAATAGTGAAAAAGTGTGAAATACTGGGAGAATTACCAAAGTGTGACACAGAGACCAAATGTGAGCAAATGCTGTTGGAAAAATGGCATCAATAGACTTCTCTGATGCAAATTTGCCACACACCTTCAATCTAAAAAGCGCAGTATCATCAGGGACTCCCCGAGTGGTCCAGTGGTTAAGACCCTGCACTTCCAATGCAGGTTCAATCCTTTGTTAGAGAACTAAGATCCCACATGCCCAGCAGCATGGCCAAAATAAAAACCCACAGTATTTCCGAAGTGCAATAAAACAAGGCATGCCTGTACTCATTGAGTGCTGAAGTACTGTTCCCGTTTTATTTTAACTCACTGAATTTTCACAACACTGATTTTAACCCCATTTTACAGACAAGAAAACCAAGGCAAGATTTCTTGTTGTGTGACCTTGGTGGATTAAGTAAGTGGCCGAGGGAGGGTGTGCATGTGGTCTGACCCAGTGGAACATGTCGCAATCTCTGATGTCCAGGAACTCACAGTCTTTGTGGTGCAGACAGATGCACAGAGACTCAGAACACAGTGTGATCAGTGGTGACGAAGGGAAGCACCAGAGGAGGGGATCCCAGAAGGAGTTCTGGAGGTGGTGACGTCACAACTTACTGTAACAGAAAATGGGAAGGTGGGTGGGTGGGTGGGCAGGAGGGAGGGAGGGAAGGGTTTGGCCACCCTCTTTTCTTAGCCATTAGTTCTGCCATAGGTGAACAGATCAGGGAGCCCAGCAGTTGGGCAAACTCAGTGACATTGGGTGAGGACTCACGGTCACGTCTGCTGTCTCAGGATTCAGGGAGGCCCCCTCTCGAGTAGACAGCAGGCACTCACCTTGCTGTTGCGAATGGAGAAGATGGACTGCCCTCTCTCTGCTCTAGCCTTCCTTTGGCCCCTGACTGCAGAGAAGTCCTTCTTCCCAGCTGTCCAGTCGTATTGGGTAGCCACAGGGAAGAGCATGGCTAGGGGAGGGTACAGGATAATACAATGATAGCAACTATCTAGCCTGCCCTTGTGAATGGAGGGGAGCTGCCTGCAAGAGGCCACATAGCCCAGGCCAGGGCGGTTCTGAGCAAGGTGGTAGCCAAAGATAATGTCCCTTCTGCTCCCCGTGCTCTGCACCCAGCAGGAGGAGCTGTGGCTGGAGGAAGCCAGTTCTCAGCATCAGTTGGCCTCGTTCTAACACGTTCTTCCCAGCGCATTACAGGTAGCTCATTTTCACCTATTATGTTCATTCCTTCCTTGGTCCTACAAGCATTTCGTTGGTGTTTATCTTTACAGCCCTCGTGTTACTGACATGAATCACACGGGAGTCCTGCCCTCCTGGAGCTCAGTGTAATGGGAGGCAACAGACCAAAGCAGCCGATCATACTGAGATGGTGTGCTGTCGGGGAGGGGCAGGCAGAGAAGGACCCCCGGGTCTGGGAGGTCAGAAGCTATTCCCGCAGAAAGTGGAGTCTCAGCAGTGGCTTAGGATAGGCAGGAAATTGGCAGACAACAGAAAGGATGAGAACAAAGCCAAGGCCAAGAGAATAGCTCTTGTTTTTATCGTTGTTCAGTCACTCGGTTGTGTCTGACTCTGCAACCCCATGGACTGCAGCCCACCAGGCTTCCCTGTCCTTCACCTTCTCCCAGAGCTTGCTCAAACTCATGTTCATTAAGTCAGTGATGCCATCCAACCATCTCATCCTCTGTCATCCCCTTCTCCTCCTGCTTTCAGTCTTTCCCCAGCATCAGGGTCTTTTCCAATGAGTCAGTTCTTCGCATCAGCTGGCCAAAGTATTGGAGACTCAGCTTCAGCATCAGTCCTTCCAATGAATATTCAGGGTTGATTTCTTTTTGGGTCAATCCTAAAAGATTTGGTTTGATCTCCTTGCAGTCCAAGGGAGTCTCAAGTGTCTTCTCCAACAGCAGTTGGTACTTGCTATTTCAAACCTGTCCCACACCAGCCCTGGACTCAGCCTGGGGACACAAAGGCACCCAGGCCAGTGGAGGAGCCAGACACATCCTCAAGCCTTTACCACCCAGTGCAGTGGTGGAAGCACAGTGGACTGAAAACACAGGGCTGGGAGGGCGACGAGCAGGCAGTGGTCAAGGAGGGTTCCCTGGAGCCATGGGGAGCCTTGAAGGACAAGTAAGAATTGGGCCCAGAGGTCAGAGAAGGCCTGGCTGTGAGGGGTTTTACCAGGGAAAGAGGTGCAGCCTGCAAAGACTTCATGTGGCCAGAGTATAGGGTGTGGCTGGAGAAGAGGGCAGTGCTGGGGCCCCAGTAGGGGGCCTGGAGGTGACCAGATGGGCGCCAGAGAGCCTGGGAGAGGTGTGGTCAGGCTGCCATCCTCCCCAAAGGGCCCAGAGAGCTCTGCTCCTGCATGTTTCCCTGGAAACCTTATCTGTCTTCTAGAACAGCAGCCAGAGGATGAAATCCGGCCTGCAGATGTGTTTTGTTTGGCTTGTACCGTGTTTGACAAATTTCAGAGCCAATTGCCAGTGATTGCCAAAGATTGTTATGTCATAGAAAAATCCATAATCCTGGCTGTTCATACCCCAACAGAATCAAGACTGCTGAAAAGGCTGGGTGCCCTTTTAGTTCTGTGCCATGTAGATCCCCGGAACATGGTCGCAGTTGCTCCCATTTGATGGGACCTTTTCCACTTTTCCCCAGCTCTTGCCCACTCCATTACCTGAAGTCCAGGATCAAACAGCCATATATCATTGTTTGCATTGTGCGTTCCTGAGAGCAGTGGTTCCCAGAGCTGAGATCAGCAGCAGCAGCAGTGTGTGAGGACTTGTTAGAAAAACAGATTTTCCAGCCAGACCCCTGGCCTCCCAGATCAGGAACTTTGGGGGCGAGGCCTACAATCTGGGTTCCGATAAGCCACCAGGTGGTTCTGGTTGAACTAAACCTTGAGAACCACCACTTTGGAGAAAAGAGACCTCTCTGTAACTGCGTCTCTAGAAAAAGTGGAAAACACTCAGCGATAGTTTTTAGGCCCAGTGTAGAGGGCCACATGCCACCGGATGGCTTAGCCCATTCCTGGACCCCTCTGGACATGGCAGCCATGTCCAGCACCACCTGAAATGGCTCTGCAGTCTCTCCCCAGACTGACGGGTGGAGGGACTCAGATCTATGGAGCCCAGGATCACTCAGCTCACATTACCAGTTGGTTGTGTTCAGATCTTTACATGACTGCAAGCAGTCAGCGCTGTCATCTTGGTGGAAATGTGTCAAGCCTGGGTCCAGCTTTTCTCCACCACCTCCTACATGCCTTTATCCGTTAAAATGAAATTGCAGGCCCAGTTTGAAACCAATATTATTTATTAAATCTAGCAGATGGAGGCCTTGGCAGAGTGGGGGACCTGCCAAAAGAGAGGTGCTCTTTTACTTCAAATACTGTTCCCCACACCCAGTCCAAGGAGCCCCTCAGCGCAAAGAATGATCTGACTCTTCATTCCAGCTCCCCCAGCATGAGCTGCTTTTATGGGAGAAGACGAGCCTCGGCCAGGGTCTCAGCCAGAAGCCTGGCTCTGTGTGCTGGTGGCAGAAGGGCCATTTGTCATCCCACCATGGACCCCCGGGAAACTGCATCTTTGTTCACTCAGGAGCGGGCTCCTCCTCCCAGGCAGAGGCCTCGCTTCCAGCTCCAGCCTTGAACTCAGGATGACCCCTTCCACAGAGCCTGCCTTCCGCTTCCAGCCTTCTGTTGCTGCTGTCTGTTTTTATGGTAAAAGAAAAAATAAAGAATTCAAACAGCACAGGAGAAAGTGGACTGAGAAGGAAAGGCCCCTTCCTTACTCAGCCTCATTCCCACTCCCCAGAGGTAATCACTGGTACTGTTTCTGGCTGATCTGTCCCAAAATCTTCCTCAAATATAGAAGCCAGCAGCTCTGCAGCTATTGAGTAGATAATTGGTCAATTGTTGTTAATGAACTAAGTTGTGATTCTTGCGATCCCATGAACTGTAGTCCTCCAGGCTCCTCTGTCCATGGGATTTTCCAGACAAGAATACAGAATGGGCTTCTATTTCCTTCTCCAGGGGATCTTTCCAACCCAGGGATCAAACCCATATCTCCTGCATTAGCAGGCAGATTCTTTACCACTGAGCCACCTGGGAAGCTCCCCCCAAATTGGTCAATATTTCTACCAAAAGACAGAAAGAGAAACAGAAAGAGAGAGGAGGGAGGGCAGGAAAGAAGGAAGGAGAAAAAGAAAAGAGGGAGGAAAGAAAAGATCTACCTCTTTGTACATTGGTTTCTCAATAATATTTCTTCAGCATCTTTCTATATCAGCACTCACGTTTCATTTCCTTCCCTCCTTGACTTCCTTTCATCCATCCATTCATGCATCCAAGTATCTGCCAAACCTCTGTTAACAGTTTGGCTTAAACTCTTTTGCCAGCTTTCTGATCCTATTCTTGATTCATTAACAGATTTCTTTGATTCTTTTTTTTAAAAAAAACAAAAACACGATGTCAATGGCAGAATTCACTCCCTGGGCTGCAGAGCTGAGAATGCCAGTGGGTTTGAGAGCTTTCTGAGAGCCACCCCTGCCCAGATCAGGGCCCCAGCATTTGGCTGGGTCCTTTCCAGGAAGGAAACACGGAGTGTCTTTCATGTCTTAGCTTAAGTTCTTCGACCTTTGAAATGAGTGTCTGCAGCATGCTTTTGAGGATTACAAAAAGGAGAATTAAAGCAACCCAAATAAAATTCACAAAGTAGCTTTCAAGAATCACACTTGTTTGTTAGGTTTCAGGTTTTGTTAGGAACAAAGGGAAATAACATGTGCTAAATCCTTACCAAGTGCCATGCCTGCCCCTGATGATTTTAGCACTTTTTTCTCTCTTGGTCCCCACAACAAATGCTGTTCGGTAAGTAACATTATGCCCACTTTACAGCTGGAAATCTGAGGCTCCCGGGTGAGGAATCTTTTTAGCCCAAAGTCACTCAGTCAGCTGGTAGCAGAGGAAGGATTCCAACTTGTCTGTTTATAACACTCTACATTACAAAATCTTTCATGGAGCTCTGCTAAGGACCAGCACCTCAATTCCTTATTGTGATCCTCATCACAACCTGGAAGAGAGTGGTGAGAAGGCTTGGGGGTGTGGAGAAAGGAGTGCTGGTATTAGAGTCAGACATCTGGTTTTGAATCCTCCCCTCTTACTTAGTTAACAAAGTGACCTTAAATGACTGAACACACTGCTTCTGTTTTCACATCTGCTAAATGGACATTGTGATTGCCGCCCCACCTGGCTTACAGCACATTCTGAGGACTAGGGTGATAGCACAGGAAATAGGGCCTTGTGAAGCCACTATACTATGTCCAACAAGCAGGGGGAAATCCCTCTGAGACCCTGGCCTACTGGGCAGTGCTCTTGTGATGGCCACATGTTTACTGGAGGATTACAACTATTGGTTTTTCTCATCAACATTGCTCTGCTACCCAGCCAAAGAAGGACCTTCTTTTTCGTGGGAATGACCCCTACTTACCTGTGGGTTCTGGTGAAGCTGCAAATCCCAGTACGTCGTCTCTCCTGGGTTGAGCACCTTAAACCAGGGCCGTGACAGTGTCCTGTGGCCTGTCCCGCGATTGTGTGTGTGACTGGGCCAGTTGTATGTTTCCTGCCACCTTCCATGGCTGCAGGAAAAATTGAACAGAAGGAAAAAATAAAATGAGGCCAGTAGATAAGCAGAAATAACCGAGAAAGAGAGAGGGAGAGAGAAACCACGACACTGGAGGGCTGCTGGAACTCCTGATACAACACCTTTCCGAGACTTCTCACATCCTTGAACCAGCTAGTATGTTCCCTTTCTTTTTCCCCTGAAGCGTTTTGCAGTTTTCCTGTTGCTTGCATCTAAAAACATCTTGTGACATAGACTTCTACAGATCATAGGTTAAGAACCACGTAGGAGTTAGAGCAGTAGTTCTCAAACTTAAACTTGCCCCACATCCCGATTTTCTGATTCAGAAAGTCTCGAGTAGGAACCAAGAGCTTTTCTAACAAGTTCCTGACTGATGCTGATGCTGTGGGTTCAAAGAGCATGCTTATGATAACTACTAAGAAAGAGAAATGAGGAAGTGGGCTGGCCCATGCCCAGGTACCGATGATGTTCTTTTCATGGTTCAGTGTGCTGGAGTTAAGGGTGCCCATTGATGGGGACTGAATGAAAGTGGAGAGATGCCCTCCAGTCCATGTGGATGTCTGGAGACACCAAACTTGCAGCAGCCCACGAAGGTTTGTGACTCAGGGTCCGAGTAAGTGACACCAGCAGTCTGTGCAGCTGGACAAGTCCAGGATACAACAGAGCAACTGGGAGTCTTGGCTTTGAGATGGACCTGGATTTGAATCCTGGGTCCACTTTCCAGCTGTATTTCCTTTGGGAACATACTCTATCTCTTTGGACCTCAGTGTTCTCATTTGTAAACAGGAGCCAAAGATATTAACAGTACCACTGATAGGATTGTTGTGAAAACTATGTGGTGATGAATTATCGCAAATTTCTATTGCTATGTAACAAACCACTCCAAAACTTAGTGCTCCAAGACTCCAAAACAATAACAGTTCTGTATTTTCTTCATGAATCTGCAATTTGGGCAGGGCTCAAAAGGCAGGCTGGTCCCTGCTGTGTGCCACATCTGTGAGGCATTGGAGGCACTTTCCAGATGGCTCACTCATACTCACTCTCTACTGGCTGCTTGAGCTTCCTCACAACATGGCAACCGGGTTCCAAGAAAAAGGGGGCCAAGAGAATAAAGGAGAAGTATATGACGTTCTTATAATCTACTTAGCCTCTGAAGTCATATAGAAAGAATTTTGCCATACTCTGTTGGTTCAGACAGTCCCAAAGGCCCACCCATCTTCCCAAGGAAGGGAACATGGACTCCACATCTCAGTGCAGATGTGGCAAGGTTCTAAGAGAGCACATCAGGTGGAAGATACTTTACAAAATTCTATGTGCTAAATGCAAGCTAAGCGGTTACCACAGTGTTGGTGTATGGTGAGTACACAGTGGGAGTTGGAATATTATTCTCTGACTAAAGCTTGGAGGTCTGCTAGTACTGGGCTCTTGTTTCTGACTAATCTCAAGCGGCAGCTGAGCCCACAAGGACTCTGAGGGGGTGGGAGAGGGTGTGTGGTGCCTGGAGATGGGTCTCTGCAGGCAGAGCGGGAGCTGCACCTCCCTGGGCCGCCCATCCAAGGCAGGCCCCACATGAGAGGCTGGAGCGTAAGTTGAAGGGGAGAAGGACAGCCTCAGGGTGTTGGGAGTGATCCAGGGCTTCACCTTCAGCCCTGTTGTACCCACCTCCAAAAGTCCCAGATAGACAGGTCTGAACACTGTGTCTAAACACAGCTGAAACTGTTTGTGCATGTGTGCTCGGCGTGGGAGCCTCCTTTTTGCTGGTTTACCACCCCAGTCACTCAGGATTTCTAGGCCCTCACAGGTGAACCCAGACCCCTATCTGCACAGGACCTGGAACTGGGAAACCCCCTCCAGGCACCCAGAGGCTGTAAACATGACTCCCCCTTCTCCACGGAAGTCTTCCTGGAAATCAGCATTGGCAGACATCTCACCTGGGCTCGGGGATTTATTCCTGTATGACTTCAAGTTGACTAGAAGCTCCTCTGACAGCAGAGACTGTGCCTGATTCACAAAAGCTTCCTCCCTGGGAAGCATTTTTGTAGCTGTCTGTGTTGTATAAATGGAGTTGTGCTAGAGCGTCACACACACACATTCACACACACCACCCCTTGTCCTCAAAGAGGAACCTAGGTCACCTCATGCCACCTGAATTTCTACCATGAGAGCACAGTTATTTTGGTTAAATTCCTAAAGACTCTACTTGTTTCCTATAGTATGCAAATAGCTTAGATTCCTTCTTCCCTCCCTCCATTCTTTCTTGACCTGAGGGTCCAAGGACAACATAGTCTGGGGGGAAACTATAAAGCAAGACGAGTGTGAAGAACATAAAGTCAGGACTGGGGGGAGAACCCAGCCTGCAAAATCGGTCTTTGCCAACCTTACAGTAAAACTGGCCCTGCACTCAGAAAATGAGCAGGGCGGGCCGGGGGTGAGGGCGGGGGAGGGTGGGTGGCGGGGGGAATCTAGCGTTCAATGAGTCAGAAAAATCATCTTATTCTTTGACTCAGAGATCCACTTATGGAATTACATTCCAGGAAAATCATTCAGAAGATAGGCTGTATCTATTAATATTTGTACAAAGAAAATTGTAGAAGCTGGGCAGTAATAATCCCCAACAGCCCACAGAATCAGAGCCACCCTCTGAGGGCTATGTATGGCAGGCTCCGCCCTAGTGCCTGATGTATAATGTATTATATATTCAGTCCTCTAACAATCCTAGAGCCGAGAGGTACTCTTCTTTTTAACAGACAGGGGCCCATAGTCCTGCCAGGGTCACACGCCTGGTTAACCATAGTCCAGGATTCAACTTCAGACCTCTGACTCCCAACTTTGTGTGGTTTACACAACAGGCCGCCTCCTGCTGTTGTCCCTAAACGCCTGGGGCAGCAGCTGTTTAGAGTGACTGTGGGCTTTTAATTCCATAGACCACTGTATAGCCATGAAAGTGATTGCTGTGAAGATAAATGGAAAGTGTTTATGGACAACCCATCCACAAGTTCCATAGATTCTGCTTCTTAATCTCTCTCCCCTTTCACCATCGTCTGAGTATCTCTTGCCTGTAATAATAATAACAGTTAACATCTCTTACCCTTAGTATGTGCCAGGCTCAGCACTTTCCATGGAGAATTTCATTTAATTACTCCAGTATCTTCACACTAATCTCCCTTCTACCATCCTTCACATTCTGAAAAGGGAAATGGGGGTTTCCCTGGAAGTCCAGTGATTAAGACTCCGCACTTCCAATGCAGGGTGAAAGGGTTCAATCCCTGGTCAGGAAACTAAGATCTCACATGCTGCGTGGAATGGGCAAAAAAAAATTTTTTTAATAAAAAGAGAAATGGATCACGCTTCTACTCCCCAGCTCAAAATCCGAAGAGTCTCCCCTGGGCTGATGGGCAAAATCCAGACAGCATTCAGGACCTCAGAACGTGGCAGCGCTTGCCTATCCAGCCCCACACTCGCCTCACACCTTTCACTTAGCCCCATCCCACCATTTGCACATACCATCCTCTTTTGCACCTCTTTGCACTCTTCCCTGGGATAAGTCCCCTGCTTCCTCTCCCTAGGAGGATACTTACTCATGGTCAGGACCAGCCCAGGTTTAACTGCTCCACAGACCTCATCCTGACTTCCCATCCCCCTTCATCCTCCCCTCTGCCTCCTTGTCCCTCTCTGCAAGTGCTGCCCCAGGGCGCCTGTGATGCTCAGTGCATTTGAGATGCTGAGCAGTGGGGCCCACACCTTTGTATCTCCAGTGCCTGGCACAGCTAGCTCCAGTGTGTTTATGAAATGAGTATAAAAACAGTGGAACCTCAAACAGTATAGGTGGTCATCATTCACCATATCTACGAGATCTACTTGCCATTAAAAGCTAGCTAATGTGTGTTGATAATATGGATTCTAAACACTTTCTATGCATTAATTCTTTGAATCCTCACAATTCTATGATAAAGATGCCAAAATTCTTCCTAGATTGAGGGAAACATTAATAAGAAATGGATAGATATTATTTGTCTGAGATCAGGGAGCTAGCTAGTAGAGCCAGGATTTAGATCCAGGCTGTCTAACTTCAGGTTGTTACCAGACAAAGATGGAAGCATTGTTATGTTAAGGGGTCAGGGCTCTGAATTAATTTCTCTGTGAGACTTTTGCAGTCTCAAATGCTGTGTCCCCCAGGGAAGCTGTGATGTCCTGGGATGGGATGGGTAGGGGAGGTGAGAGGTTTGGCTTTCATCTCATTCTCCCTGGCAGTGGAGGCTGCCCTGCTGGCCAAGATCTGCAGCTTCCAGGCTGAGGGTAGCTGTTCTTGGCCTTCCTCTAAACTCTTGCTTGTCCACAGTCCATTTTCCTTCATGGCAGGGCCTGGGGTTCATAATCGGTTCAGTTGATCTTTGGAGTCCCATCTCTGCCGCTTAACAAATTGGGTGTCATTTAGCCAGTTACTTCACCTTCCTATGCCTTCACTTGTCTATGAAATGGGAATAATTATCAAGTAAGGGATATCTGCTTCACAAAGAGGATTAGATGCAGGAAAGCCTGCAGTCAACTGCTCCATCAGTAGGAGCTGTTATCAGTAACTCGCTCACTTTATAAACTGTGTCCTCCAGGAGCCAAATTCTGCAGGTGGTATTGTGTGAAGAGACACCTGGCCACTGAGAGAAGAGCTCGTAGGTTACATGTGCAGAGGCTGGGCTGCAGAGGCACCTGCCTCTTTACACCCACTGAGAACAGGGGCATGGAGGGCAAGGCCAAGAGCTAAGAAGAGTCCAGCTCTAAAACAAGTCCTTCCAAACCCTTGTTTCATTTCCTCCTGATGGCTTTGTTCTATGGCAGGACTCATTAGCCCCATTTTGCAGATGAGTTCAAAAGGTAAATAGCTGGGATCACCCAGCTAGAAAGAGGTGGAGATGGATTGGAGTCCAGACCAGCCTCTGTCCAAGGCTGTCATTGGGTCCCTGACCAGTGCCCAGCTAGGTCAGGCAAGTTGCTGCCTGATGGCCAGACCAGCCTTACACACAGTCTGCCAGGTTCAATGGCAATGGTATCCATGGCAGCAAGATGTTCCTGTGGAGCAATGGGCAGGCTGTGGGTTCAGAGTCAGGGAGAAGTGGCTAGAAACTAACCTGTTTCTATGAGGCTAATTTATGGAAGAACAAACAGCCACATTGCCTAGGATGAAAAAGTGAAAGTGACTCAGTCGTGTCTGACTCATTGTGACCCCATGAACTGTAGCCTGCCAGGCTCCTCTGTCCATGGAATTCTCCAGGCAAGAGTACTGGAGTGAGTAGACATTCCCTTCTCTAGGAGATCTTCCTGACTCAGGGATCGAACCCGGGTCTTCTGCATTTCAGGCAGATTCTCTACCATCTGAGCCACGAGGGAAGCCCCTTGCCTAGGACAGCTTGTCTGTAAAAGAAAAAAGGGGGGTGTTCATTGCCTGAAAATTTACAAGAGTACCCCTAGAATGTTTTCTGCCATTTTATTTATTCTATTGAGTCAACAAACAATACTGTGCATTTTCTCTACTTTAGATGCTAAGGTGGGGGCTGGTATCCTGCAGTGGATAAAAGTATCATAGACTCAAAGGAATTCTTTGTCAAGACATCCTGACCTGCTTGACCTTCCCTGGTTACTGAGTTGCCGTCTCTTATCTTCCGGGAATTGTTTGTTTCTGTTTGCTTTGAAAGATAAACAAAAAAATAGAGGCCAGAAGTCCCCATGGAAGAGATGAGGCCTCCCCCGAGTAGACTCTGCTCTTCTGAGCCTCTCTGAGCACCTTCTGGCAGGACAGCCCCTCCTTTATTCCACCTCCACTGCGGGTGGACTTGGGAATAAACCAATTCCTTGTACCTGCCCAAGTAGTAGAGCCAACTCTGCCTGCCAGATAGGCAAATATTTAGATTTTCTATTGTACCAGGTTTGGCGGGTTGGAGCCACAAAGTTGTGAAGTGAGAAAAAAGA
Organism: Capra hircus; assembly: GCF_001704415.2. Taxonomy (NCBI): domain Eukaryota; kingdom Metazoa; phylum Chordata; class Mammalia; order Artiodactyla; family Bovidae; genus Capra; species Capra hircus. Next base: position 129,109,385 of record NC_030808.1, read on the forward strand.
GATGCTGGTACATTCTGGGGTTGGAGGTGCGGAATTAGTCTCCTTGAGGGGTATCTTTCCAGAAGGGTCCAGCTAGGCAAAGCCCATTTGGAAGCCTCATTCATGCAGTCCCCTAAGCTCCCTGCATCTGTACAAGCTATTCTCTTAGCCTGAAATTCCCTCATTCCTCTTTTACAATTTCTGTTTCTTAATCTAACTCTTGATGTTTTCTGGCGTCGATTCCAGCATCACCTCCTCCAGGAAGCCTTCCCTGATGGACCTCTGTCTCCACTTCAGAGTCTGATGAGGTGCCCTCCCACTTCCACAGTTACCATCACCTGCCTCTAGCAGCACTTGCCATTCTGCAGAAATTCTCTGTCTGTCTTCAATAGTCTGTGAGCTCTTTAGAGCAGAACCTTCATCTTCCCTGCAGAGCCCAGTAGCCAAGAGCATACGCTCTGAGGTCAGACCTCATCTCCCCACTTCGTGACTGGGGGACCTTTTTTCAAAAGTTATCTATTATTTTTGGCTTCGTTAGGCCCTCTAGTGGCAGCGAGTGGGCTGTTTAGTTGTAGTGCCCTGACTTAGTTGTTCCAGGGCATATGGGATCTTAGTTCCCTGACCAGAGATCAAACCCATGTCCCCTGTACTGGAAGGTGGACTCTTAACCACCAAATCACCAGGGAAGTCCCAATGGCTGAGTGACCATAAAGCCTCAGTCTCCACATAAGTAAACTGGGGAGAAGCATCCCTGCCCCAGAGGTTTAGGGAATCAAATATGTTAAATCAAACAAATCAGATATGTTGTCGCCAAGTCATGCCTGACTCTTCGCAATCCCATGGACTGCAGCACACCGGGCTTCCCTGTCTCTCACCATCTCCCAAAGTTTGCCCAAGGTCATGTCCATCGAGTCAGTGATGCCATCCAACCATCTCATCCTCTGTCGCCCTCTTCTCCTTCTGTCCTCAATCTTTCTCAGCATCAGGTCTTTTCCAGTGAGTCAGTTGTTCACATCATGTGGCCAAAGTGTTGATATGACCCACACTTTAATACCCTGCCCAGCATGCAGTGAGTATTCAGTTCCTGATTTGGGGGGGATGATGATGATAGCAATAATGCCAGGATGCTGTTACTTCCACCAGGAAGGACCCAGCAAACAAGACTCAGGTGGCACTGGTGCTAGTTGGCATGTCTGCCTTCCCTCCAGGCTGAGCTGCTTCATGGCAGAGTTTGGGTCCAGTACGGGCTTCGGGCCATCATCAGCACTGAGCCCCTGGAATGACTGAGCCCAGTTCCATGGGAACCCCATGGCTTTCTCCAGCCTCACTCCCTCTTCCTCAGAACGTTGGCCTCACGGGACCCTGAGCTCTCTGATGGTTTGTTGTTTTAAAATTAATCCTGGGTACTTTCTGGAATTTTTAAGGACTTTTTAAAATGACTTGTCAAGATTTAACATTTTATTGTTTTGTTTGTCCTAAGATTCACGGTATCATTTGCTCTTGCTTCTTCATGGTGTTGGAATCACATTTGTCCATGCCCACGGAGGCCTACTGTGGCTTTACGGGTCTGTAGCTGTTGCTTCTGATGGCTTTTATGTACCTAATTACTTGTTTGTGTTTTAAGATCTTATTAATCCAGTTTTAACCTGCTTTTAGAATGAATCGGCTTTTCCCCTGAATGTGCTAATTTTAAGTCATTGCCAGCCCCCTGGTAATGGATCAGAAGATCACCCAGCCTGGCCTCCTGGGCAGGGGAGCTTGTGGAGTCAGCCAGAAAGAAATGGGTTCAAGTGATGGCTCAACCCCTAACCCTGAGATGGCTTGGCCGGGTTACTTTACAAGCCTAATTTTGATCAGCTGTAAAGCTTGAGCTGTAAAGCTCCCAGTACCGTACCCAGCACTTGGTAGGGTCTCATTTACTTTCCCTGTCCTTCTTACCCTCCCACTTCCATATTTAACAGTACTAGAGTCTAAAAACATCCTCCTTGTCCCAGAAACCCTCAAAAGGTAAAGCACCAAACTCCAGGAGGAATGGCCAATTTGTATCTTTTATCCTTTCACAACACGTATAGAAAATGTCTAGTCACTGTCTGGATTTTCAATTTTCCCCTTAAATTTAAAGAGCACAGGCTTTGGAGGGCTCTGGCCTTTGCAGGCAGAACCAATCATGGACAAGACATCCCCTCTTAGGACTTGGCTGTGGAACCACAGAGGCAATCAGGTCCAGCCCTAAGCCTCCAAGCAGAGGCCTCCCAGAGCTGGGAGGGCAAGTGCAGAAGGACCACTGATCCATCATCCCCCTCTTTGTGGGACTGGATGTTTGGGGCTCTAAGGATCGTTATAAATTTTTGGCAGCGAAGTTGAATTTCACTGTCTGAGGCTCATGCCAGGTCACTGGGTCCATGTAGTGGGAATGGTCTGTTACTCCCAGTACAGGTCACTCAGATGGAGTGAGAGGCCTCAAGGCATCCTTGGAACCAGCTTCCTCAGGCTGCTTGGGGGACCTGAGTTTTCTATGTCACCTCCATGCCAGCTTGGGTTTCTAAGTGGTCAGGGGAACTGGATAATGACTTTTGAAGTGGCAGTCCCCTGTCAGAGGACTGACTGTCTTCACTCATCTTTCGGTGCATGTGTTTCTGGGAAAGTTGCTGACAAGGCCAAAGTGTTGGGGGTTATTAGTTTTTAATAGAAAAGTTGAACCGGCTTTGCTTTATAACCAGCCACCTTGGTCTGCAACTCGTTTGCAGACTTCAGATAGTCTGTGAGAATTACTGTTAGGAGGGGAGCTGAAGGTGGCCATGCGTTCCCCTTGTCCTTGACTTGTCTGGGCTTCAGTTCCAAAGAGGGGCCCCAGAGCCCATGGTGCGGGGGCGGGGGGACACCGCACTGTCTCTGTGATCTGTACCATACCACCTCAGCTCCCACTGGCACCTGCCTTTCTGTGCCTCTTATAAAGCACCAGGAACATCCTCTTGCCTAAAAGTGCCCCACTAGACCCTGATTACAGGATTAAGCCATGATGAGTGTCCAAGCTGGGAAACTGAATTGAATGACCTCTTAAAGACGCTTTCAGATCTGCATTCACAGTGCAAGCTGAGCCTCATTCCAGACTTTGCCTGATGTGCCAAAGGTGGCTGCTCACCGCAGAGGGAGGTCACAGAAGAAGTCCTTGGGTTCCGGGAAAGATTGTTATCATAAGCTATGTTTTGTGTCATATGAAAACAAGCAACCATTGTTTGTTACCCACCCATTTCCCAACATCCTTTCCTTCTGTCCTCTTACGCGTTTATAGATGATCACCCTCCTCCCTGACTCCCCACCCTTTTTCTGTTCTTAAGACAAATCTGTTCCTCTAGGAAATGGCCAGTTTATTCCCACAGGATACAAAGTTTAAAAAAGAAAAATCCATGTCCACCAAGTATGAACAGGGAATAGCAAAGTGGGAGAACTCAATCGCATTTTCAGAGCCACTGCAGCTGTCAGTGGGGAGTCTCCAAATAGGTCTTCTACTTAAACAAAGACTAATTAAATTTTAGGGGAAGCAGACATCACAGGGCTCCCGGGCACCTGAGTCAGCAGGCAGCCCTGCAGGGTCTCCTCTTGGATCCAAGTCTTCTGGAAGGGAAGGCGCTTCTGAAACATTAAGCCATGGTAATTAGCTTGTCCATCACTTCTCTAAACTCCAACTTTAAAAAGAAAGGCTTAAAAGAAAAAAAGAAACAAATGCTTTAGTTATTGTTCCACTTTGACAAGCGAATCCCACCCTTATCTGAGTTCTGGACGTCATGATCACCATTACCTGGGGCCCCATACACAGACCTTACGCAATTTATGTTTATTTTCTCTCATCCTCAGCATAAACTGGTTAAGTGGGTCTTGTCGTTATCCAAAGCCACTTAACAAACCTCCCCAAAGTGTAAGACGTTAAAACAACCACCATTTACTCTCACTTATGGTTCTCTGGGTTGATGGGGTATTCGCAGCTTCATATGAATGCATTCAGCTGAAGGCTTGGTTGAGCAGCCTCAGTTCTCCTACAGTGATCACTTTTTCTCATCCTCTGGAGCTTATCATGCGGTCTTTCACTCCAATATAAGAGCCTCAGTTCAGTTCAGTTCAGTCGTTCAGTTGTGTCCAACTCTGTGACCCCATGGACTGCAGCATGCCAGACCTCCCTGTCCATCGCCAACTTCCAGAGTTTACTCAAATTCATGTCCATTGAGTCAGTGATGCCATCCAGCCATCTCATCCTCTGTCGTCCCCTTCTCCTCCTGCCTTCGATCTTTCCCAGCATCAGGGTCTCTTCCAATGAGTCAGTTCTTCGCATCAGGTGGCCAAAGTATTGGAGTTTCAGCTTCAGCCTGAGTCCTTCCAATGAGTATTCAGGACTGATTTCCTTTAGGATGGACTGGTTGGATCTCCTTGAAGTCCAAGGGACTCACAAGAGTCTTCTCCAACACCACAATTCAGAAGCATCAATTCTCCGGCACTCAGCTTTCTTTATAGTCCAACTCTCACATCCATACATGACTACTGGAAAAACCATAGCCTTGACTAGAGGGACCTTTGTTGTTGGCAAAGTGATGTCTCTGCTTTTTAATATGCTGTCTAGGTTGGTCATAACTTTCCTTCCAAGGAGTAAGCGTCTTTTAATTTCATGGCTGCAGTCACCATCTGCAGTGATTTTGGAGCCCAAGAAGATAGTCTGTCACTGTTTCCCCTCTATTTCCCATGAAGTGATGGGACCAGATGCCATGTAGAATAGCCTGTACTTCCTTAAAGCACAGCAGCTCCATCCCAAGAGGGAGGATCCTGAGATGATGAGCCCCCAGTGAACCCCCAGGGCTTCTGAAAGCACTGTTTGTATTGTGCTTCCTGCTGTCCCATTGGCCAAAGCAACTCACACCACCAAGGCCAGAATCAGTGTGGGAGGGGGCTTCCCAAGGATGTGAACATCATATGACCCACCGGGGTTCCTGATGGAACAGTCTGCTGCAGAAGGTACTGTGAATCCCTCTTTTATAGATGAGGGACCCGAGGCTCAGAGAGGTTCCTCCTGTTGCCCAGGGTCATTCCCCACAGCTCAGGACAGAGGGTCCAGGTCTGTTGACTCCAGGGAACGTGTTCTTTGCTGACAATACTGGGTCAACCTGATACAGCGTGGGAGGGAGACAGACACCAAGAGCTGAGCTTCCGAGCCTCTTAACCCAGACGACAGCCCAGTAGGCTCTCTGGCCCCTTGGTGAGTATTCCACCAGCAGACCAGAGCCATGGGGCTGTGTGAGGGCAAAGGCAGCATCAGGAAGCATTGAAGACATGCTCTGGGCCCCTGTCACAGTTATAGTCCAGGTCTGTCTACCTCGCCCTCCTTCAGCACTGGCCTGCTTGTCTGTAATGACTGTTTGGAATGCCTTCCCGCTTTAGAAAGCTAGTCACATTTCCTCGAGAATGAGGGCTCTCCTGCCTCTGTGCTTCCCCTGACACCAGCGCCTACAACAGTGAGCTATAACCACCTGGCATGTCACTGTCCCCCCTTCTCTGTGGTGGTCTCTTAGGGGCATGGGTCTTCAGGACCCAACTCTGGCACGGCACCCACACCCAGCAATGGTTGGGCTGAACTGAAGGGTCTTCCTTCTTGGGGCGGCTCAGAGTCTTAGCGTAATGCCCATGTTTTCTCTGCAGCCCCTCAAAATTTACCAGACATCTGCTGGGTACCCTGCATGGGCTGGAAAACAAGAGGACACTGCGTCATGTAAGGCCCATGTTCCAGCCCAGGTTCTTTTCCTCATTAGCTGGGTGACACTGAGAAAGTCACCTAACCTCTCTGAGCTCAGCCTCTCCTGTATCTTCAATACAGACAAGAACCGGTCTGTTTTCTGCCTAACTCACCCAGGGTCAAGAGTCAACAAGAATTCTAGGCTGAGAAAGTACTTCCTGTGGAAACTGACATAGCGTTTGTGTGTTTGGGATCCTTCTCTTTGAGGGTCTGATTTGTAGGGCTTTGATGCATTAGAGAAGGAAATGGCAACCCACTCCAGTGTTCTTGCCTGGAAAATCCCAGGGACGGGTTAGCCTGGTGGGCTGCCATCTATGGGGTCGCACAGAGTCAGACACGACTGAAGTGACTTAGCAGCAGCAGCAGCAGCAACAAAGAGTTCTCTGCACTCCAAGAGCTTTCTACTTCCTGAATCCCTAGATCTATCACGAAGCCTGAAATTGCACCATCCATCATTCTTTTGATAAGGTATTTTTATTATCTATATCCAAATGGTCCCTATTAAAAGATGCCAAATGATCTGGAAAGGGTAACGTGTTAGCACCGGAGCAAAGCCTACTCTACCATTAATGAACATCTCTTGCAAGCTTGCTCTCTGAAATTGATGTTGGAAGGGAAGCAGGTGTGAGCCTTCTGGAGATCAAGGTGGTGATATTTATCAAAAGCCTTACAGATATGCTTACTCTTTCATGCAAGGCTTTTTGCCTCAGAATTTATTCTAACAAAACATTGTGTTCAAAACTGTATACATGGAAGTCTTATTTATAGTAGCACAGAATTATAAATAACCTAAATGTCCAAGAATAGGTAACAGGATAAATAATGGTGCATGTACAAGGAAATACTGCCAGGACTGCTTTCCATGGGCCTGTGATCAGGCAGCTCCACAGGCTCCTGTTCCCAGAAGGGCCCCTGCCTTGGTTTAATGCTCTGCTGTCACTGTCTTAAAATTCTTGTGTGCTTGCTAAGTCGCTTCAGTTGTGTCTGACTCTTTGCAACCCCAGGACTGTAGCCTGCCAGGCTCCTCTGTCTATGGGATTCTCCAGGCAAGAATACTGGAGTGGGTTGCCATGCCTTTCTCCAGGGGATCTTCCCAACCCAGGAATCTTACATCTCCTGCATTGGCAGGCGGGTTCTTTACCATCCTTAATCATTTTTTAAAAAGGGGTCTTCATTTTCATTTTTTGCTGGCTGGGCCTTACAAATTATGTATCCATTTCCTAAATACTACATAACAATTAAAATAATGCTTATGGAGAATATTTGTCAAAGTGGAAAATTGCTTCTGTTAAATGAAGAAACGGGTACAAAACCATAATTAATACAACCCTGAATCCAGCGTGTCTTATGTCTTCTGCGTTGGCAGGTGGGTTCTTTACCACTTGGGAAGCCCACTTTTTTAAAAAACAAAAACATTATACATAGAGATCCTGGCAGGTTACAGTCCATGGGGTCGCAAAGAGTGGAACACAGCTGAGCAACTAACACTTTCAACTTTCATACATAGAGAAAAAAAGACTGGACAGAAATGCACCAAAATGTTAGAGTAATTATCTGTGAAGAAGCAAGATTACTTTTATTACTGTGGTCTTTTTTGAGCATTTCTTGCATTTTCTAGGACGGAGGGTAGGAATATGCTCCTTGGCTCTAATGTTTCCAGTAGAGACAAAAGTGTATCTCTTGTAACTGAGCATCACCGTTCTTTCTTGGCCTCTGGGTGCATCTGGAGCCCTCTGTATGCAGGGGAGACTTCTGAATAAACATAAAGGGCAGCTCAGTTGATGAGGAGGCCAAGTGTTCTTATGAGCTCCTTAAAGTTGATTTCAGTCCCCACTTCCCTTCACAGGCTGGGTGTGCACAAGGCGCTCAGCGAACGGTCATTCTGTCTATGGCTTGAGGTCACTGGTAGCCTTTACCCTACACCCACCTTCTCAGACGTTCATTCTGCTCTGACTTGGAGGTGGAACCTTCCCTCTGGCTTGGGGCTGGACATGCGCCCCCCAAGTGATCTCTGGACCAGGGAAAGAAGCCGCTCTCACCCCAAGTCCTCCCATGCCCCTCGCCCTCTGGGCTCCGGGAGCAGAGGGCAGCTTGATTCCTGGGTGGAACTGGGGACACACCGGCTCCATCTGTCCCCTTTGTGCCCGCCTCTCACGGCAGGCTTCATCCCAACAGTAGGGGGCGGTAGAGATCAGCAAACCCAGGCTGGAGACTGGGGGTGGAGTAGGAAGGGGCAGGTGGTCCTCCCGTAGGGAGTGGACCCCTCACTCCACACCCACTTCCCAGATTCCTCCTGCTCTCCTAAATCCTTTTCAGGCAATTGCTAACTGTCTTCTCAGCTGAGCAGGGCAGGAACCCAAGAATCCTAGAAGCTTACCTCTGTGTAGCCAAGGCCTCTTGAGTTCATGGCCTCTGACTGCCTCATATGACAAATGAGGACACTGGGGCTCACAGAAGTGATGGACTTGCTCAGAGCCTCACAGTGAAGGGACACATGGGGTTCTGACCTCTCCAGGAGGTAGGGCAGAGCTCAATGGACCGGAGGTGGGCAGCCGCAGATAGGGGAGACGCCCACTGCTCACAGGTCCCAGTCTAGCCCATGGGCTTCTGGGCTGTCTCCCGTCTAAATTTCAGCACTCCCAGCTCTGTATTTCTGGGTAGATCCATGTGCAGAGACTGGGCCTCCTCCTGCTGTCTGTCTGGCCGTCAGCACACCCAATACCTGTGGTGGCACACAAAGCTCAGGGAAGATGTGAGAGCTCAAAGGTGGGGTAGGGGCAGGAGTTGGCGGCCTGACCAGAAGGGCAGACAGGTTGCTTCCTCCTCTTTCCCCACTGCGGTCCCCTGGAACCTGGAACCGGACACGGAACCCATCTTGAGGAGCTTCCTGAGCATGTTCCGCATCCGTGCCCGCCCCAGCCCCATTCTCAGCCTTTGCACTGTCAGCCCCACCCCAGTGACTTTTTCGCTCCTAATTACCCATTTACATTTATGAAGGTTTTTGTAAATTTTAAAACTGATTTGCATGTGATGGGCAAGGAGCACGAGGCTGTAGATTTCTCTAATGAAACTGACTTGAGCGCACCCTGGATTCTCAAGGTTGGGGCTGCCCCTACCCCAAAGCCCAGGGGCTGCTGGTTCCAGAATGACAACTGTATTTTTTTGCCTCGGCAGACCACGGTGAGCTGGGATGGGGACAAGCTCGAGTGTGTGCAGAAGGGCGAGAAGGAGGGACGTGGCTGGACCCAGTGGATTGAGGGTGACGAGCTGCACCTGGTAGGTTCTGGAGGTTGGGAAGGTGGGTGGGTAAGCCACGCTGGACCCCACAGGTCCTGGTCATGCTGGGGCCTGAGTGGACTTTGGAAAAATGCACCATGTCTGGGCCTTGGCTTCTCTTCCAAGGCCCTGGAGAAGATGCTTGAGTGATTTTAAAAACAGAGCAATGTGTTTAAGGTCTGGGCTGACCCAATTGTCCAATCAGAGGGAGGTGAGGAGGTGCATCTGCTAACCATCAGATGTGGAACCTTTAGCATTCCATATCTCTTTCCATTGTCTCAGCAACCGTATGGGCCAGGTACTGTTGTGATTCTTCTTTTGGAGACGACGTGGAGGCTCACATCCCAATAACACAGCTAGAAGATGACAGAACTTACATGTGCTCCCAAATGATAACCGTTTTCACCATGCCAAATTGTGGCTAGCCAGAACCAGGGCGACTTCTCTAAGCTTCTCAAGACATGATCTTGCTACCCCAGAACTGGGTTCACCTCTTGGTGGGTGTCAAGCCCAAAGATACAACCAAGCCACAGACTGGGAGAAGGAAGGATTTATTACTTGCAGCAAGTAAGAACACTGGGCATTTTTCTGAAAGCCATGTCTTCCCAAACAGCAAAATTGGGGAAGTTTTAAGCCAAGGGCTCATGCGTATTCATGAAGGGACTTGAGCAGAGAAGAATTCAGCATTGAGATGGGGCAAAGGTCGACAGAGTCCAAGCTTTAATTGATGGAAGTTGCAAGGGTCAGAAAATGTCCATCCTTCACCTGAGTGGGGGCTTTAGTTCCTTTAGATCCGAGATTGTCATGTGTATCCCTTGAGAAGGAACCCAGCCTCTGTTTTATCACAGTTCCTTGACTGCTTTTCCTTGATTCCTGCATTTCTTCACTTCCCTTAAGATCATTACTTACTCAGACCTTTTCGAGGGCAGGCATTAGATCACAAAATGGCTTCAGTCAAAAATGGTTTCTTTTATGTCCAAGGACCCCCTACCCTATCTGCTCACAATCTCAACAGTCTGGGTCGGGAGAGGAGAAGCCTTTCTTGGCTCAGGTGTGGGCCCCTCCCTCACCCGGTCCTCCAGCCTGGGACCGCTGGTTAAAGCCGCGTCTACGCTATCATTATCGGGAAAAAGCACATCCGCATCCAGAGTAGGGGTCTTAGCCCCTGGGGGTCTAAAGTACCACCTGCCCTCTGAGCAGAGACCTTGCATCACTCCTGCTCCCTTGGAACTCTGTGTTCTGAGAAGGGAGCCACATTCAGGTGACCAGGGTTCTATTCTGACTCACCACGTACTTTGGGGAGCTGCTTTCTTTCCCTCAACCTCATCTGGAAAACACCATCCTACCACTAAGGGCTTCTGCCAAGATCAGGGTCTGCAGGAGCTTCAGGACGTGTGTGCCCTAAGAAGAGGCACAAGGACATCATATTCAGAGGCAGCTTAATAGCCTGGGCTGCAATGCCTGACCTGACCCTGAGCCTCCACTTCCCCAGCTGCAGAGCAATCAGGGTGGGTTATGTGATCTTCATCAGCCCTTTCAGCTCAAAAATTCCGTGACTTTTTGCCAGAGGTTACAAAGTAGGGGCCACAGGCATCTTTTATTTGGCCATCAATGGGCTTCACACTTTTTCAGCTAACAACTTAAAAATTAGGAGATGTTACGTGAATATTCAAATTTCCAGCCTCCTGCCAAAAAATAAAAAATAAAAACTTGGAAGGTGTAGAAACACTGTGCTGTCGTTCTTGCTGGCAACATTCAGCAGGGGCTGCCCTGCTGCATTTTAGTACTACCTGGGAGCTTTTAATGTAGCAATTCCAGGACTCCACCCACTGAAATGCTGATATAACTTGTCTAGCCTGGGACCGGTAACGCCAATGTGCAGCTGGAGCTTGGAACCACCATACCAGTTTGCAACCCTGGTCTCAGTTACCTGTTAAGCCCTTTAGGGGTTGAGCCTTGCTTCTGGCCCTGATTTCTTGCGAATCTGGGCACGGACTCTGACCTGGGCTCAGGCCTGGTGTTCTTAAAGCCTTTTGGCTCCTTGAGGGTAGTAGGAGGAAGGAGGCATCCGAGGGTCCTGTTTGTCAGCTCAGCCTCATCTGTCTCCAGCCAGCTCTATCTAGAGGGCATAGCCAAGACTGATGTCCCCTGACCCAGTTCATCTGACTCTCCAAGGAATTGTCTCATTCAGACCAACTCTTGAGGAAAAATAGCAGTCGCGGAGTATTTTCAGAGTTCCTGCCCCTGGACATGCTGAGCCCCAAGTGTGACCTTGCTTTGGCCAATAACAAGAATCTGTTTTTGTTTCAGGAGATGAGAGTGGAGGGTGTGGTCTGCAAGCAAGTATTCAAAAAGGTGAACTGAAGCTTAAGCAGATCTTGGTCTCTAGGAATGAGTGACATGACGGGGCACCGGGGTCCCCCCCTTTCTGCACAGCATGGGGCAGAGATGCCTGGCTACCCCCGCCTCTGTTAGCAGAGTCTGTCTCTTGGTGTTGTCTCTTTTCCTTTTCTTCAAATGAAGCCATCCCAATAAAAGTGGTTTCTGCTTGAGATGTCTGTTTTGGGGAAGCTTCAAAACCCCGCTGTGCTCACATTTCCTCTGAAGGCTTCTGAAGCTGGCTTCTCTTAATGACAGCACAGAGTAGAAGTGAAAAATTCAGCCACATGCCTTCAGGTTTAGTCCTGAGATTAACCTATGTGGTCTCTCCCTGGGGCATAGGCTTGGGTTCGAGATGGGTGGCCTGACATTCAACTGTCTATGTGTCAGATATCTACCATGTCACGTGTCCAGTGTGGGCCAAGGTGTAGCGAGTGCCACGGAAGAAGGCCAGGATGCCCTCTGCCTGGGAACTTACAGCCTTGTGAATGAGAACCAGCCAACAGTGACTTCGTGACTGCACTTACAAGTGTACAGGAGACGCTTCAAAAATTATTTGTAAATGAAATGGAGCTGGATAGGATTTTCAGCTCAAAGCTAGAATGAGGTGAAACTTAATGAAAGGCTGTTGCCAATTGGATTTGATTTCAGAGGTGTCAGAAACACTCTCCTCACCACCCCAAAACCATCCCCACCTCATCTATGGGCTGATGCAATGCCATCTTCTTCACTGTTACAGATGAGGCATAATTTGCAAATCCCCCTGGAAGACAAAAGGCAGTCTCACGTTCTCACTAGAGTGTAAATGACTGCTAGCTGCACCTTTGCATAAAGAAATGGGGAAACAGTGAGGGAATAGGAGCTAAGGGGTAGGAAGAACCACTGGGAAGGGAAAAACTCACTCATGACCCTCAACATCAAGCTAGTCCAGGGTGGGCCCTGCCCCTTGGGAGGAGCACTGTGTTAGTCAGATGAGCTGAGTTGGAATGCCAGCACCACCACTCATAGGGCCACCATACCTCTCTGGACCTCACTTTTATAGTCAGAAACCCACAACAATAATCTCCCTCCCTTCCTGCACAGGAAGGTCGTGAAGCTTACCATGCATGTAAAACTTGTGGACTGCCCAGTGCTAGACCAGTGGCTCTCAGACTGGGCTAAACCTTACTCCCACCTGAGGAGCTTTGAAAATTTCCCATCCCCAAGCCACTCTCCAGAACCAACTACATCAGAATGTCTCCAGGTGAGACCCAGGCTTCAGGTTTTGGTTTTTTTTTTCCAAGCTCCCCAGATGATAGTATGCCAATGGAGTTGAGAATCACTGCCTGGGGTGGGTGTTTCTAACCTCGGGATAATCCAGCCCCTACTCAGGGGCATTTGATAATGTCTGGAGACACCCTTGATTTCACATCTTAGGTTATGGGTGCTCCTGGCATCTATCTGGATAGAGGCCAGTGTGTGTATATTAAGTGCTCAGTCGGGTCTGACTCTGTGACCCACCCCATGGACTCTAACTTGCCAGGCTCCTCTGTCCATGGGAATCTCCAGGCAAGAATACTGGAGTGGGTTGCCATTTTCTTCTCCAGGGGATCATCCCAACCCAGGGATTGAACTCAGGTCTCCTGCATTGCAGGCAGATTCTTTACCATCTGAGCCACAAGAGAAGTGTCCAGGGATGCCTCTAAATATCTTTCAACGTCCAGGACAGCCCCCACAATGAAGAATTACCAAGCCCAATGTGTCCACAGTGGCAAGATTGAGAGGCCCTGACCTAGAAAAACATAAGAAATGTTTGTTTTCTGATTCCTGAGGTTATTTCCGTAACCCAGACCAAGGACATGAAAGTCCAGAATGGCCTAAGATTCTAAAGACCTCTTCACATTTGTAGCCTTGGTCTTTGTCCTTGAGGGTATAGAACTCAAAGACCAAGATTCTCGTAAAGACCATCCATTCATTCATCACATGAATGCTCAGTCCCTCAGTTTCGACACCACGGACTAGCCTGCCAGGCTCCTCTGTGGAGTTTTTCAGGCAAGAATCCTGGAGCGGGTTGCCATTTCCTTCTCCAGGAGATCTTCCCGATCCAGGGCTTGAACCTTACTCTCCTGCACTGGCAGGCAGATTCTTTACTGCTAGCACCACCTCGGAAGCCCCACGAATGCTTAATAAAGATCTATTAAGCAGCAGGCACTGAGCTAACACACCTGTTGGGCCTCCAGGCATTCCCATCCCATCCCTGGTAACTGAGATCCCATCAGACTTCCCCTCCCAATTCATAAAAGCCTCACTCAACCGTTAGGTTCTGAGTGGAGGTGGCCTCAATGGTGTGGCCCTGCTGGTGTGAGTGTGTGTGTGATGTACAGAGACACCCGGGAGTCTCTGTTCCCCAGCGGAGACTCAATCCCACTCACTGATTAGCTTGAATATCAGGACCTATTTCACTGGGCAGTGGGAGCCACAGGAGGTTTCTGAATGGGAGAGTGGCAAGATCTGTCTTTTAGCAGAACTAATCTGGTAGCTGTTCTCTCCAAAGTAGAGAAAAGGTGAGGAATAGCAGTTGGAGTTTAGCACCGGGCAGTCACATTTAATTGAAATTCACTTCACATGAGATTAATCTTTCCAGAGAAGTACATGGCGAGTGGGAGGGATGTTTCTTACTGTACATAAATCTATCACCGCGGAAGCAGGCTTTGGGCTTTTAACTGCTACTTTCCGGTTGGAAAAGCCATTTCCGATGGCTTGCAAAGGGCTTCCTCCTAAATTGGCAGCAGTGTGTATCGCAGTGCTTGCTCAGCCCTCTTTGAGGCATTTTAGTACTTCTCAATTCCAATGCAAAGCTATTGATGTTGGCTCCATCTTGGGAACACTGCCGCCAGCTCCACCACCTAATTGACACTTGGATGGCATTGTTACCAGATATAAAAAAGATTTTCAGTTCTAACAACAGCAGTTGATCACATAACCGGGCTCTAGGAATGGATTCACTCACTGATCTTCCAAAGAATGGCAGCAATACTGTGATACCCACAGGACGACAAAGGATGGAGGCTACCTATTTATCGGCTCACTTGGTGCCACGAGGCTTTGGAAGTTGTGTCACTACATCTTGCAAATCCTGGGGCCTGCCAAGTTGGAAAGGTCTTGATTTTTATTGTGGAGGTTTTTTTTCACATTTTTTCAAATGGGAGGGTTGCAGCATTTCAAAATACACTTGAAGTGAGGCCTTATATATTTACATCACATAATTTCATATATTCAAAAACTAGGACTGCCACGTGCAACAGCTCAGGCACCTTGCTGAAGCCAGACCTCAGAGAATAGCAGGCCCTCACTGGGTAGGCAGGGAGCGATGTTGCTGTGTGGCCAAGCACTGGCCATGTAGCCCGGGTTTGCATCCCATCTCAGTCTCTTCCTAGCTCTGTGAGGTGAAGGCAAGTCATCACAACCTGTCTGTGCCTCAGTTCGTTCATCTGTAAATTTGGGCTAATAATTCCTCTTTGAGTTTTGTTAGGATTTACGTAGTCTATGTAAGCGACTTAGAACAAATATGTATTTTATCTGCAAAGAGATTTAACAGTGCCTGGCATAACTAGGCAAATTATATGTGTGTGGGTTAAAAATCAGAGATCTGAGAGGCACTTCAGGGTGGAAGCAATGTGACCTCACTGTAGACACAACAACACAGCATGGGTGACGAAAGAGCCAGAGAAGCTAATCTCAGGGCAGCCTGAAGCTGTGAACAGGAATCAGGAGGGGTGGGTTTCTAGGGCAGGAAACTTCAGACTGCCTCAGCAAGAGGGCTCGCACAGGGCCTCTCTGACCCGAGGGTGTAGATTCCAGTATAGGTCTGCCACCTTCACCCCCACCACAGGGTACTGACAGACTTGAGTTTCTGATGTAAACACCATGAGCGTCCATCACAGGGCTGGCAGGAGGATAGACTTCTGACCCAAGACCCGCAGGGCTCCTGAAATGTCATTCTCTGGGCAGTTTCCCAAATCTTTCCACAAGAAAGTCCTGACACGTGACCACCAAGGACCTCTCTGGAAAGTCCTAATTTATAACCTGTCTTGGTTAATTAGAACACCTCTACCATTCCTTTCAAGGTGCAAATTAAACAGCTCATCACTGCTTGCAATTAAAACTTCTGCTCAATTCTCTGTCCCTTATCCACACCACCCTACCTCACCTGCAGAATTGCGTCTCCAGAATCTCTGCCCACTCAGTCCCAGCCACACATCCCACCCTGAGCTGGGACCTGCAGACCTGCAGAGCAGAGTCAGTAGCAGTGGTGGGGATATACTAACCACTCACATCACAAGAATGGCTTTCCTCTCAGGGTAAGTTGGGACAAGGAAAGGGATGGCTGTCCCTTTGTTTAAAAAAACAAACAAAAAAAGACTTGATTTGCTCTGGGAATGATGCTTACCAATCATGACATTCCCCATTTTCCCTCCAATAAGCGGACCCCCACTCATCCTTCAGGGACAAGTTTTGGGTCCTCTTTTCCCCCCTCTGCAACCCACAAACCTCCCATCTGTGAGTTCTGATCCTCTTGAATGGGGTTCTGGCCATTTCCCCTTTTTGAGATGCTCCCAATACAGAAATACAGATCAGTATGACAAAATTGTTGTTGAAGTGGTTGCATGTAACCAGTAGTTTAGCAGACAAAATTATAGAGTAATATAATTATGCTGTGCAAATTCCAAACTCATTACAGAATTTGTAAGATTAATGAATTCATGAGTCCCTGGGGCAGTCTGGTCCAATCATGGTTCATAAGTTTAAAGGTGGAGAATGAACTTCATTGCTGTTTCTCTCTGACCTTCATGTGTAACTTCCTTTGATGATAATATCAAAAGTTGAAGAGCCCTTCATGAATGTGATGTTTGGGCCAATGGGTCCTTTTCCCCAACACTGTGGATTCCCACTGGAAGCCCTGTTTAAATTCCTAACACTTAACTCTCAATCCCACCACAGTTACAGACACTCCACTGGACATTTATCACATTTGTGGCTGTCTACCATCTTGTGAACAATTCTCCCATGTTTAAAGAACTTTCTTCATTAGGAATTCTGTCTCTCCAAGATTAATGGGAAAGAAAGCTACCTTTCTCAGCCTACTTGCACCCAGGCTCCAGATGTAAGACTGAGGTGCCTTCAATTATCTCGTGAACTGAGAACTTCCGGAAGTTCAAGATGGATTTAGAAAATACAGAGGAACCAGAGATCAACAGCCAACATCTGTTGGATCATAGAAAAAACTAGAGAATTCCAGAAAAACATCTACTTCTGCTTCATTGACTACGCCAAACCCTTTGACTGTTTGGATCACAACAAATTGTGGAAAAATCTTAGAAATGAGAATATCAGACCACCTCATCTGCCTCCTGAGAAATCTGTATGCAGGTCAAGAAGCAACAGTTAGAACTGAACATATAGAACAATGGACTGGTTCAAAATTGGGAAAGAAGTACTTCAAGGCTGTATATTGTCATCCTGCTCACTTAAATTATATGCAAAGTACATCGTGTGAAACGCTGGGCTGGATGAAGCACAAGCTGGAATCAAGACTGCTGGAGAAGTATCAACAACCTCAGATATGCAGATGACACCCCCCTAATGGCAGAAAGAGAAGAGGAGCTAAAGAACCCCCTGATGAAAGTGAAAGAGGAGAGTGAAAAAGCTGGCTTAAAACTCAACATTCAAAAAACTAAAATCGTGGCATCTTATCCCATCACTTCATGGCAAATAGATGAGCAAACAATGGAAGCAGTGACAGACTTTATTTTTTAGGCTCCAAAATCACTACAGATGGTGACTGCAGCCATGAAATTAAAAGATGTTTGCTCCTTGGAAGAAAAGCTATGACAATCCTAGACAGCATATTAAAAAGCAGAAATGTTGCTTTGCTGATAAAGGTCTATATAGTCAAAGCTATGGTTTTTCCAGTAGTCAGGTATGGATGTGAGAGTTGGACCATAAAGAAAGCTGAGTGCTGAAGAATTTATGCTTTTGAACTGTGGTGTTGAAGAAGACTCTTGAGAGTCCTTTGGACTGCAAGGAGATCCAACCAGTCCATCCTAGAGGAAATCAGTCCTGAATATTCATTGGAAGGACTGATGCTGAAGCTGAAGTTCCAATCCTTTGATCACCTGATGCAAAGAACTGACTTGTTAGAAAAGATCCTGATG
Source organism: Capra hircus (assembly GCF_001704415.2). Lineage (NCBI taxonomy): Eukaryota > Metazoa > Chordata > Mammalia > Artiodactyla > Bovidae > Capra > Capra hircus. The sequence goes on from NC_030808.1 coordinate 129,126,989, forward strand.
CCAGGAAAGATTGAAGGCAAGAGGAGAAGGGGATGACAGAGGACAAGATGGTTGGGTGGCATCACCAACTCAATGGACAGGAGTTTGAGCAAGCTCCGGAAGTTAGTGATGGACAGGGAAGCCTGGCATGCTGCCGACCATGGGATCGCAAAGAGTCAGACACGACTGAGTGACTGAACTGAAAAGATTTAGAAAAAGAACTATGTGAGATGGATAATGCAGACTGGATTCTCTGGGAATCCACAGGGACTGGCTTTGGGGTGGTACCAGTGGCAGAGGTTCTGGCTCCTGGTGTCTGGGATCATAAGTGCCACCTACACTGATGGTGGGCACAAAAGAGGTAGGTCCTGTACTTCCTATACACACCACCTCTAAAGTGGTCTCTCCAAACCCCAAGTTTGAATCTGGTCAAGTCTCCAATCTAATTACATATTTGCAAGCAATGCAGAAGCAGACGGACATGATAAATGCCATCTCAGGGATGCAATCGGCAAAACCCAGTCTGTGAGAAGCTAGAGGACAAACAACCTGGTTTCCATCAACAAATGAATCACGAGGGACCCCCACACACAAGAGATGTAGAGGGACTTCTTGGGAGGCCTGGTGGTTAAGAATCCACCAGTGCAGGAGACATGAGTTTGATCCCTGGTCCAGGAAGATTCCAAGTGTTATGGGGCAACTAAACTTGTATGCCACAACTACTGAGCCCGTGCTCCACAAGCAGAGAAGCTTCTGCAATTGCTGCCACGCTGCAACTAGAGAGCAGTCCCTGCTCCCCACAACTAGCGAAAAGCCCACGCAACAGTGAAGACCCAGTATAGTAAAAAGTAAATAAAATTTTAAAAATTGAAAAGAGAGATAGAGAGGGATTACTGTTGTTGTTTAGTTGCTATGTTGTGTCTGACTCTTTGCGAGCCCATGGACTGGAGCCCACTGGGCTCCTCTGTCCATGGAATTTTCCAGGCAAGAATATTGAAGGGGGTTGCCATTTCCTTTTCCAAGGGATCTTCCTAAAAGTGTCTTCTAAAAGAGACTCAGGAGACATGTCAACTAATCACACTATTTAGCCTTTGTTTCAAGCTACACACATGAACTGCAAAAAAACCAAAAACTAAAACAAGCCAAAAAGAAGAGGAAATAATTAGTGAAATGTGTACATTGACAATATTTGATAATGTTACCAGAAATACTGTTAAATTTTTAGGTGAAATGATGGCAGTATGGTCATGGATTTTGAGAGTTCTTATCTTTTAGAGATAACACAATGAAATATGTATGGATAAAAGGCATACTGTCTGGGAATTATTTCAAGATAATTAGGGAGGGGAGGAGCAGAAGGAATAGAGATGAAATAACACTGGCTATGACTTGATAAATGTTGCAGCTGAATGATTGGTGTATGGAATTCATTCAACACTCTTGTTCTGCTTATGTAATGTTTGAAATATTCCCTGATAAAAATGTTTATAAAAACTATTTTAAATAAATAAAATTTTAAATAAATAAATCAATGATCCTACATTAAATCAAACTTCATCTGGCTTAACAGAGAATACCCTTGCAGAACTGATGGGCTGGGTTAGCCAGGTACTTTCCATTTTAGATCAAAGCATGGAAAGCAATGGCTTCTTTTCTATGGGAGATGGAAGGTGGAACTACTTGGATGGGGAGGCTGCGAATCTGTAGTACGCTCTAACCAACTGGTCTCCCTCAGCTCAGAGATGCTCTGGTTTCCAGGGTTGCTTTGGGAACCGTGGAGCCCAGCGCCATGACTACCGTGTATCTCCACTCCATCCCAGCTAGTTAACCCTATGCCCACTTGCAGCCAGCTTTCTCTGACAGAAACCATCTGCATGGAATTCTGCAGCCAAGGCGACACTGGAAACTGTGAAGCTGATGGATCTCTCAGATCCAGATTCTAGTTGATGTGCTCTGAGAGAGATGGAGCGAGGTCAGCGAGATGGTCCTCCAACAACAGGCCAGGAGAGCGGCAGTGAGAGGCCATAGCAAGGCAGTGGGGTGGAGGAGGAGAAGCTGCAAGCAACAAAGCTAAAGGGGATTCCATCGACATATCAAGTGGTTAAATACAGAGAGAGGAACAGAGAAGAATTCAGAAAAAGAAAAACATTTCCCATAAAGTGCCAGGCAGTTTACACACTTCATCTCCTTCGACATTCACCATCAGTGTAGCAGACCATGACAGTTTGCTTGTTCCAAGTCTGGTCCCCTTTCTTCTGGTAATAGCACTTGGCTCATGTCTTTCAGACAGAATGCACCTCCCTTTTCCCTGGCCAATTCCAAGTGGGGCACACAACACAGCCCGGCCAATCAGACCCAGGGTCGCTGGCCCTGGCACAGTACATAATCTTGGGTGTTCAGTTTAAACCACTGGGAAAGAGATGCTCTCTATCATATGAGGACACTAAGAGGGTAGAAAAAGTGAGAGAGTTCGAGAAAACATCTGCTTCATTGACTACGTCAAAGCCTTATGACTGTGTGGATCACAAAAAACTGGAAAATTCTTAAAAAGGTGGGAATACCATACCACCTGACCAGTCTCCTGGGAAATCTGTAAGTAGGTCAAGAAGCAACAGTTAGAACCAGACATAGAACAATGGACTGGTTCAAAATCAGGAAAGGGGTACGTCAAGGCTGTATATTGTTACCCTACTTATTTAACTTATATGCAGGGTGCATCATGTGAAATGCTGGGCTGGATGAAGCACAAGCTGGAATCAAGATTGCCAGGAGAAATATCAACAACCTCAGATATGCAGATGACACCACCCTTATGGCAGAAAGCAAAAGAAGAACTAAAAAGCCTCTTGATGAAAGTGAAAGAGGACAGTGAAAATGTTGGCTTAAAACTCAATATTCAGAAAACTAAGATCATGGCATCTGGTCCCATCACTTCATAGATGGGGAAATAGATGGGGAAACAATAGAAACAGTGACTTTATTTTGGGGGGCTCCAAAATCACTGCAGATGGTGACTATAGCCATGAAATTAAAAGACACTTCCTCCTTGGAAGAAAAGCTATAACAAACCTAGACAGCATATATTAAAAAGCAGAGACATTATTTTGCCAACAAATGTCCGTCTAGTCAAAGCTATGGTTTTTCCAGTAGTCATTGTATGGATGTGAGAGTTGGACTGTAAAGAAAGCTGAGTGCCAAAGAATTGATGCTTTTGAACTGTGGTGTTGGAGAAGACTCTTGCGAGTCCCTTGGACTACAAGGAGATCTAACCAGTCCGTCCTGAAGGAAATCGGTCCTGGGTGTTCGTTGGAAGGACTCATGCTGAAGCTGAAGCTCCAACACTTTGGCCACCTGCTGTGAAGAACTGACTCATTGGAAAAGACCCTGATGCTGGGAAAGATTGAAGGCAGGAGGAGAAGGAGAGGAGAAAGGATGAGATGGTTAGGGGGCATCACCAACTCAATGGACATGAGTTTGAGCAAGCTCCAGAAGTTGTTGATGGACAGGGAAGCATGGTGTGCTGCAGTCCATGGGGTCACAAAGAGTCAGACATGACTGAGTGACTGAACTGAAGAGGGTAGAATGTCAGCCTGGAACAGCTGAGAGCCTTCAAGTGGAACGAGCCTTATTGTCATGAAGCCTTCATTACAGGGAGGAAAGCAGGGGCAAGAGATGGAGAGATACTGATGCTCATTTGAACATCAGGATCCAGTCCTGCCTGATGCCAGCCCTAACCCTGAGCTATTGATTGATGAGCCAATTAGCTCCTTTGTTTTTTCCTAACTAGCATGAATCAGAGTTCTGTGACTTGTGACTAAAATAGTCCTAATATAACAATCTTGTGTGATAAATATTACCATCTCCAACCTCCTGATGAAAAAAGCTGAATCTCTGACAAATTAGTGAAATTGTTTAAAATTATGCAGTTTCATGGGCTTCTGATGTGACTCAGAGGTAAAGAATCCACCTACCAGTGCAGGAAATGTAGGAGACAGGGGTTTTATCCCTGACTCGGGAAGATCCCTTGGAGGAGGGCATGACAACCCACTCCAGTATTCTTGCCTGGAAAATCCCCATGGACAGAGGAGCCTGGCAGGCTATAGTCCATAGGGTCGCAAAGAGTCAGACTAGACTGAAGCTACTGAGCACACACCCATCACTTTCATAAGTCAAGTAGGGTGCTTTCTTTCCCCAACCCCTTTCTCTCTCTCACTCACTTTTTATTGAGAAGATTTTTTGAACACAGAACAGGAAGAGATTTTTGTGAGCTAATCCAGCACCCCACCACACACACATACACACCCCACTCTAGCAGAGACCCTAGACCCTGGGAGTCATGGAGAGAAGGTGGGGGGAGCAGAATAGTAATGAGACCAAGTAGCTGAAGTCAAAGGAGAAGAAAGATGGAGTGTGGAAGAGAACTGTCATGGTTTTAAAATACTTCGGTGAATTCTTTGACGTGTCTTCTTTCAAAAGATGGAGCCTAACTGCCCCCCACCCACTCTACCTTTGAATATGGACTGGTGGCAGAAGTGATGGGATGTGATTTCCAGGGCCAGGTCATGAGAGGATACAACTTCCTCCTTGCTCTCTCTCAGATCACTTGGTCTGAGGGGGGCTAGCCACCATGTCATGAGGACACTTGAGCAGCCTCACCCACAGGGAGAGCAGCCTAACAGCCTGTGAGCCACCTTCAACATCAGATCCTCCAATCCAAGCTGCTGTCAAACACCTGACCCCCACAGAAACTTTGGGATAATAAATATCTACTTTTAAAATATATATTTATTGTTTGCTTGGCTGCATCAGGTCTCAGCTGTAGCATGTGGGATCTAGTTCCCTAATCAGGGATCAACATGGGCCCACTACATTGGGAGCTCAGAGCCTTAGCCACTAGACCATTACAGAAGTCCCATTTATGTTGTCCTAAGCCACTAAGTTATTGGAGTAATTTGTTACACAGCAATTAATAACTAAAACAGGAGCTCTCTGATACACACCATCAGGGTGGCCTCTGTGTGGACTGACGGTATCTCCATGGAAATCATAAAGGACAGCTATGCCTCATCCTCTGAACCCATGAGCATGGCATATATGCCAATGGCAAGACTTCCTTTCTTCTCTGTAGAACTTTCCAGGCAGAACCCAGAGGCAGTACCAGGGTTGGCATCTGGGTCTTTGCGATGCCAAAGACTGTGTCTCTCCATGAGGTCACATTTCAAAGTCTGGATGTCAAGGAGCTAGAAGACTAGGAAGGAACAGCTGAGAAACTTAAGATGCTTCTTTTGAATCAGAGGCCAAGAATTAGAGGACAGAGTAAGAGGGTGCTTCTCTTATTAACTTAATTATTTAAAACCCATTGGAGGGATCTCTCTGATGGTCCAGTGGCTAAGACTCCAAGCTCCCAATGCAGGGAGCCCAGGTTCAATCACTGGTCATGGAACTAGACCCCACATGCTGCAACTAAGAGTTCACAATGCACGACAAAGACCTGGTGCAGCCAAACAGATAAATTTCTAAAAACATGGTTTAAAATAAATAAAGCTGAGTGGAGATGTGATTAGGGTAGAGATCAAGATGAAATCATACTGGATTAGGAGAGGGCTTTGAAATCTAACTAGTTTATCCTTATATGAGATAGAAAGGGACACACACAGAAGTGGGCAATTTGAATATGGAGGCAAAAATTGGGGTGATGTGTCTACACACAAAAGAATGCCATGACTGCCAGCAACCACTAGAAGCTGGGAGAGAAGCACTCAGCCAATCCTTGCTCAGAACCTCCAGAAGGAACCAACCTTGTCAGTAACTGGATTTGGACTTCTGCTTCCCCAAAGTAAGAGACTAAATTTCTATTGTTTCAAACAAAAATAAACAAAAAAACCCCTACCAATGATATTAAATAAATAGTAGGACAATAACAGATAACAGTTTCAAAACGGCCTTAGTGGATTGAGATGCCCCCTGATGTCATTCATTCTCCATAAAGGTATGCTGATGACCTAGGTAGTGCCAGGGCCATGTCTGGACCATACACGCAGGAAATGTTACATCAGAGCCAGGGGCCAAATGAACACCTCAGTCAGCCCAAGGTCACTGGCATATGGAGGGAAAGGTTGGGTACAGGATCTAGAAAGACTCTCTGCAGCAGGTGGACTGAGCAAGCTGGGTAGAAAGTTGGAAAGGTGAGAGGGTGGAAATTTCTGGCAGGCACACAGATGCAGCCCCAGGTGACGCACTTTGGGCTGGTGCATCATGTGGGTAGAAAACCAGAGGGACAGGCGGCACATTAGCTTCTGTCCTATGGCACCTGCCTCCACGTTCTGATGTTTAAGATCTCATTCAGAAGTCCCTTTCTCTGAAGCTCCCAGATACACTCTGTTTGAGCCAGGCTTGTCTCCCTAAGTGATGTGGTAGTTTCGGCCCCACACTAGTATTCTTCCTGATACCCCTGAAAAATACCTAGTTCTTCTCTTCCTAGAAAATTCTTACAAATTTGCTCAAAAAGTTCTTTCTCCTGTGAAGAATAGAGAACCCCCCTACACTGTTGATAGGAATGTAAATTGGTACAGCCACTATGGAAAATGGTATGAAGTTTCCTTAAAAAGTTAAAAATAAGTTTGCCATATGATCCAGTTCACTCCTAGGCAAATATCTAGAGAAAACTCTTATTCAAAAAGACACATGCATCCCAATGTTCATAGCGGCACTATTTACAATAGCCAAGAAATGGAAGCAACCTAAGTGAACATCAACAGATGAATGGATAAAGATGTGATATATATATATATATATATATATATATATATATATATATATATATATATAAACAAGGAGATCGAACCAGTCCATTCTAAAGGAGATCAGTCTTGGGTGTTCATTGGAAGGACTGATGCTAAAGCTGAAACTCCAATACTTTGGTCACCTCATGCAAAGAGTTGACTCCTTGGAAAACACCCTGATGCTGGGAGGGATTGGGGGCAGGAGGAGAAGGGAATGACAGAGGATGAGATGGCTGGATGGCAACACCGACTCTATGGACATGAGTTTGAGTGAACTCCGGGAGCTGGTGATGGACAGGGAGGCCTGGTGTGCTCAAATTCATGGGGTCGCAAAGAGTCAGGCATGACTAAGCGACTGAACTGAACTGATACACACACACACACACACACACACACACACACACACACACACACAATGGAATATAACTCAGCCATTAAAAAGAATGAAATATTGCCATCTAGAGCAACATGGATGGACTTAGAGATTGTCATATTAAGTGAAGTAAATCAGACAGAGAGAGAAAAATATCATATGATATCAATTATATGTAGAATCTGAAAAAAATGATGTAAGCGAACTTATTTCTAAAACAGAATCAGATTCACTGACACAGAAAAGACAAACTTCTTCTTTGGAGAAATGTCTATTTAGTTCTTTGGCCCATTTTTTGATTGGGTCGTTTATTTTTCTGGAATTGAGCTGCAGAAGTTGCTTGTATATTTTTGAGATTAGTTGTTTGTCAGTTGTTTCATTTGCTATTATTTTCTCCCATTCAGAAGGCTGTCTTTTCACCTTGCTTATATTTTCCTTTGTTGTACAGAAGCTTTTAATTTTAATTAGATCCCATTTGTTTATTTTTGCTTTTATTTCCAGAATTCTGGGAGGTGGATCATAGAGGATCCTGCTGTGATTTATGTCTGAGAGTGTTTTGCCTATGTTCTCCTCTAGGAGTTTTATAGTTTCTGATCTTACATTTAGATCTTTAATCCATTTTGAGTTTATTTTTGTGTGCGGTGTTAGAAAGTGATCTAGTTTCATTCTTTTACAAGTGGTTGACCAGTTTTCCCAGCACCACTTGTTAAAGAGATTGTCTTTACTCCATTGTATATTCTTGCCTCCTTTGTCAAAGATAAGGTGTCCATATGTGTGTGGATTTATCTCTGGGCTTTCTATTTTGTTCCATTGATCTATATGTCTGTCTTTGTGCCAGTACCATACTGTCTTGATGACTGTGGCTTTGTAGTAGAGCCTGAAGTCAGGCAAGTTGATTCCTCCAGTTCCATTCTTCTTTCTCAAGATTGCTTTGGCTATTCGAGGTTTTTTGTGTTTCCATACAAATCTTGAAATTATTTGTTCTAGTTCTGTGAAAAATGTGGCTGGTAGCTTGACAGGGATTGCATTAAATTTGTAAATTGCTTTGGGTAGTATACTCATTTTCACTATATTGATTCTTCCGATCCATGAACATGGTATATTTCTCCATCTATTAGTGTCCTCTTTGATTTGTTTCATCAGTGTTTTATAGTTTTCTATATATAGGTCTTTAGTTTCTTTAGGTAGATATATTCCTAAGTATTTTATTCTTTTCGTTGCAATGGTGAATGGAATTGTTTCCTTAATTTCTTTTTCTACTTTCTCATTATTCGTGTATAGGAATGCAAGGGATTTCTGTGTGTTGATTTTATATCCTGCAACTTTACTATATTCATTGATGAGCTCTAGTAATTTTCTGGTGGAGTCTTTAGGGTTTTCCATGTAGAGGATCATGTCATCTGCAAACAGTGAGAGTTTTACTTCTTCTTTTCCAATTTGGATTCCTTTTATTTCTTTTTCTGCTCTGATTGCTGTGGCCAAAACTTCCAGAACTATGTTGAATAGTAGCGGTGAAATAAAAGCAAAAATAAACAAATGGGATCTAATTAAAATTAAAAGCTTCTGTACAACAAAGGAAAATATAAGCAAGGTGAAAAGACAGCCTTCTGAATGGGAGAAAATAATAGCAAATGAAACAACTGACAAACAACTAATCTCAAAAATATACAAGCAACTTCTGCAGCTCAATTCCAGAAAAATAAACGACCCAATCAAAAAAATGGGCCAAAGAACTAAATAGACATTTCTCCAAAGAAGACATACGGATGGCTAACAAACACATGAAAAGATGCTCAACATCACTCATTATTAGAGAAATGCAAATCAAAACCACAATGAGGTACCACTTCACACCAGTCAGAATGGCTGCGATCCAAAAATCTGCAAGCAATAAATGCTGGAGAGGGTGTGGAGAAAAGGGAACCCTCCTACACTGTTGGTGGGAATGCAAACTAGTACAGCCACTATGGAGAACAGTGTGGAGATTCCTTAAAAAATTGCAAATAGAGCTACCTTATGACCCAGCAATCCCACTTCTGGGCATACACACGGAGGAAACCAGAATTGAAAGAGACACATGTACCCCAATGTTCATCGCAGCACTGTTTATAATAGCCAGGACATGGAAACAACCTAGATGTCCATCAGCAGATGAATGGATAAGAAAGCTGTGGTACATATACACAATGGAGTATTACTCAGCCGTTAAAAAGAATTCATTTGAATCAGTTCTGATGAGATGGATGAAACTGGAGCCAATTATACAGAGTGAAGTAAGCCAGAAAGAAAAACACCAATACAGTATACTAACACATATATATGGAATTTAGGAAGATGGCAATGACGACCCTGTATGCAAGACAGGAAAAAAGACACAGATGTGTATAACGGACTTTTGGACTCAGAGGGAGAGGGAGAGGGTGGGATGATTTGGCGAGAATGGGAATTCTAACATGTATACTGTCATGTAAGAATTGAATCGCCAGTCCATGTCTGACGTAGGGTGCAGCTTGCTTGGGGCAGGTGCATGGGGATGACCCAGAGAGATGTTGTGGGGAGGGAGGTGGGAGGTGGGTTCATGGTTTGGGAAACGCCATGTAAGAATTAAAGATTTTAAAATTAAAAAAAAAATAAAAAAGAAGTCAGATGATACCATAGTTAAATAAAAATTTTTTAATATTTAAAAAAAAAAAAAAAAAGACAAAACTTCTGGGAATTACCAAATATATAGGGAGAAAATATTTGCAAAGAACTCATAAAAATATGTTAAGAATGTTCTGAACTCAACAGTAAGAAACCAAAAAATCCAATTAGAAAGTAAATAAAAGAATAGATACTTTACTAATAAAGGCATAAGGAAAGCAAATAAATACATTAAAGATGTTTACCTCATTAGCTATTGGAAAAATGCAAATTATTAATAAATCACAATAATATATCATGACTTACTTGTTAAATGGCTTTAATTTAAAATTTGATAATATCAAGTGTTGATAAAGATACAGCAATAGTAGATAATTCATATTTTTTTATGGAGATAAGAAATGATAGTGCCACTGTGAAAAAATCAGTCTGGAAATTTATTTAAAGTTTAAACATATACTTATTATACAGCTCAGCAATCTCAATACAGGGTATTTTCCCCAGATAAATAAAACCTTATATACATACAAAAAACCTGTGCATGAATGTTCATAGAAGCTTCATTTGTAACATCTGAAAATGAAAAAAGTCCAAATTTCCTTTTAACAGATGAAATGTTAAACAAACCATGGCATATCCATACAATTGAATGAAAGTGAAAGTTAGTTACTCAGTCATGTCTGACTCTTTGGGATCCCATGGACTGTAGCCCACCAGGCTCCTCTGTCCATGGGATTCTCCAGGCAAGAATACTGAAGTGGGTTGCCATTCCCTTCTCTGGGGGATCTTCCTGACCCACATATCAAACCCAGGTATCCTGCATTGCAGGCAGATTCTATACCACTGAACCACCAATAGAATACTACTCAGCAATTAAATAAACAAACTATTGATTCTTAACAATAATTTGGATGGATCTTAGGGCATTAAGCAAAGTGGTGGTTTAGTTGCTCAGTAGTGTCTGATTCTTATAGGCCCCATGGACTGTAGCCCATCAGGCTCCTCTGTCCGTAGGATTTTCCAGGCAAGAATACTGGAGTGGGTTACCATTTCCTTCTCCAGACCCAGGGATTGAGCCCACGTCTCTTGCGTCTCCTGCATTGGAAGGCGTGTTCTTTACCAACTGAGCTAGGAAAGAAGCCCTTAAGCAAATGGGAAAAAGCCAATTTCCCATACTGCATGCTGTAAGTTAAGTTGCATACTGTAAGATTTCATTTGTATGACATTACATAAATGACAAAATTGTAGAAATGGAGGACACATCAGTGGTTGTCAGAAGTTAGGAAATGAGCAGGAAGATGTGACTACAAAGGGGCAGGATGAGGAAGTTCTTTTGTGGGAAAGAAATCCTGTGTTTGATTGTGGTGGTGGTTATATGAATCTATGTTGTTGCTCTTCAGTCACTAAGTCATGTCGATTCCTGTGACCCCATGGACTGTAGCACACCAGGCTTCCCTGTCCTTCATTGTCTCCTGGATTTTGCTCAAAGTCATGTCTATTGAGCCGGTGATGTTATCTAACCACCTCATCCTCTCTGCTCTCTTCTCCTTTTGCTTTCAATCTTTCCCAGCATCAGGGTCTTTTCCAATGACTTGTCTCTTCACATCAGGTGGCCAAAGTATTAGAGCTTCAGCTATGAATCTATATATGTGATTAAATGGGCTTCACTGGTGGTTCAGCGGTAAAGAATCCATCTGCCAGTGCAGGAGCTGCAGGAGACTAGAGTTCGATCCCTGGGTTGGGAAGATCCCTTGGAGGAAGACATGGCAAACCACTCCAGTACTCCTGCCTGGAGAATCTCACATACAGAGGAGCCTGGTGGGCTAGAGTCCATAGAGCTGCAAAGAGTTGGACATGACTGTGACTGAACATGCACGCACATACACAAAAACATACAAAAACTGAGGACATGCAAATAAAATAAAAAGGTGAAATCTGAGTAAGTTCTGTAGTCAATTGTATTAATGGTGCCAGACAATTTCTTGGTTTTGATAATGTTCTATAATTATAGAAGATATTGCCACTGAAGGAAGCTAGAGGGTGGTTATATAGGACCTCGCCATACTCATTTTGCGATTTCTTCCAAGTCTATAATCATATCAAAGTAAAAAGCTTTAAAAATAACACTACTTGTAAAATCATAAGGGATATGATTAAAACAGGGCTCAGAGGAAATATTCACATCCTTAAGCAATTAATACTCAACAAAGAAATTATGAAAATAATTAAATTATGAATTTGATAGTTAGAAAAAGCAGTAAAATAAGCATAAAAATAATAGGAAGAAGGAATTGATAAAGAAAAAGCAGACATTACTGGCACTGAAGATAGAACAAGAACAAACTTGAGTGTTGGATCTTTAAAATTAAGATATAGAAACCACTGTGAAGTGAAGTGAAAGTCCCTCAGTCATGTCTAACTCTTTGAGAGCCCATGGACTGTACCGTCCATGAAATTCTCTAGGCCAGAATACTAGTATGGGTAACTGTTCCCTTCTCCAGGGGATCTTCCCAACCCAGGGATCAAACCCATGTCTTCCACATTGCAGGAAGATTCTTTACCAGTTAAGCTACCAGAGAAGACAAGAATTCTGGAGTGGGTAGCCTATCCCTTCTCCAGCAGATCTTCCTGACACAGGAATTGAACCAGGGTCTCCTGCATTGCAGGCAGATTCTTTACCAGCTGAGCTACTAGGGAAGCCTCAGAGAAACAACTAACCAACCAAATTTTTTAAAAAATAAGAAACCATAGTACACAAAATTAAAATTGGAATGAAGAAATAGCCACTGATACAAGGAAATAAAAGTAAGTAATTTCAAGATCTAACCAGTCCATTCTAAAGGGGATCAGCCCTGGGTGTTCTTTGGAAGGAATGATGCTAAAGCTGAAACTCCAGTACTCTGGCCACTTCATGTGAAGAGTTGACTCATTGGAAAAGACTCTGATGCTGGGAGGGATTGGGGGCAGGAGAAAAAGGGGACGACCGAGGATGAGATGGCTGGATGGCATCACTGACTCGATGGATGTGAGTTTGAGTGAACTCTGGGAGATGGTGATGGACAGGGAGGCCTGGTGTGCTGCAATTCATGGGGTTGCAAAGAGTTGGACACGACTGAGCAACTGAAATGAACTGAACTGAATTTCAAGAAATGGGGCTTTTCAAGTAAAATATTTTTCAAAAATCAAAACTGACCTTAGGATAGACAGAAGATCTAAAGAGATCTTTAAATTACTTAGTTGAAACTGAGTAAGTTGTCAAAGAACTACCCTTCCTCACAAAAGCACCAGACCCATAAGATTTCAAAGGCAAATGTTACTAAATCCTAAAGGAATAAATAATACCACTTTGTTTATTTTTCTTTCAAATTTTCATGGTATCTTTATGAATATATTTATTCCTTTTTTTCCTTTGTACTCTCATTCCCTGTATACCATAAGCTACCATTTTAGTAAGTATAATGTTGGCATATTTTTGCAAGATATGCTTTGTTTTGTGCTACTGTATTTTTTTTTAATTTATGTAAATGGTATTTTGTTATATGTGGCTTGTGCTTCTGAAATTGTAAGAAGTGTCTCCTTGCCCTTAGGTTCAAAAACAGTCCCCTACATTTTCTTTCAAAAATGTTACAGTTTTACTATTCACATTGAGGTCTTTAATTCACTTAGAATGCAGGTTTGCATGGGCTATCAGGGAGATATATGGTTTTGTTTTTCGCTGTATATTGAATCGGTTTGCTCACTCTTTGGCCCTTTCCCATTGATCTGTGGTGTCAATTCTATGGCGTATTGACTTCCTGTACACACAGGGCTCTTTCTCTCAGTTCTCTATTCTGCTCCTTCTGTCTGTGTGTACTTGTGGTAACACTATAGTGCATTGATTACTTTAGCATTATAGTATCTCTTAGCATTGTTAGCACAAATCCCCATCTTTCAATCTTCTTAGACTAAGCTATTCATTGGCCTTTATTCCTCAATGTAAATTTCAGAGCCATTTTATCATGTTCCCCCACCAAAAATTTCCACCTAGAATTTTGTTTGCATATACACCAGGTTTATAGATGAATTTGTGGGGGAATAGAGGCCTTCAGTGGAGAAGGCAATGGCACCCCACTCCAGTACTTTTGCCTGGAGAATCCCATGGACGGAGGAGCCTGGTAGGCTGCAGTCCATGGGATCGCTAAGAGTCGGACACAACTGAGTGGCTTCACTTTCACTTTTCATTTTCATGCGTTGGAGAAGGAAATGGCAACCCACTCCAGTGTTCTTGCCTGGAGAATCCCAGGGACAGGGGAGCCTAGTGGGCTGCCGTCTATGGGGTCGCACAGAGTTGGACACGACTGAAGCGACTTAGCAGCAGCAGCAGCAGAGGCCTTCAGAATGCTAAATTATCTGATCCAACAGTATAACACATCTCCACTTTTATTCAATTATCTATGTGACCTTTAACTGAGGCTTTTAAGATTTCTCCAAAGAGATTGTGTATGTTTTCATTCTTCTTTCATTTTTCATTTTTTCCCATATTCTTTGTAGATTTCTCACCCTTGTAAATAATTTCTCCTTTTTTATTATATTTTCTAGTAAATTATGGCTTACATAAAACCATGCTATTGATTTTTGTTGTTTCCTCTTTTATCTGACCAAGTTTCTGAAGTCTCTTATCAATTCTAACAGATTGTGTGCTGATACTGACTTTTCCTGGGTAATACCTCAAATAATGACAGTTCTAAGTCTTCCAATCCCTATACTGCTTATATAAAGCAGTCAAGAGCAGAGAGAAAAGAAGAAAAGCTTCCAAATTCATTTTACAAACTAGTGCAATATTTATACCCAAAGCAGACAAGATAGTCTAAACAGAGAAAACTATATATTAGCCTAATTCATAAATATCTGTGTGAAAGTGAAAGTGAAGTCACTCAGTCGTGTCCGACTCTTTGTGACCCCGTGGACTGTAGCCTACCAAGCTCCTCTGTCCATAGGAGTCTCCAGGCAAGAATACTGGAGTGGGTTGCCATATCCTTCTCCAAGGGATCTTCCTGACCCAGAGATCAAACCCGGGTTTCCCACTTTGGAGGCAGACGCTTTAACCTCTGAGCCATCTGTGTAGACATCCTAAATAAAAATAACCAAAAGGTACTTTAAAAGAACAAGTCACCAAGAAAAATGGTGTTAATTCCTACAGTGTAAGGAAGATTAAATGTTATTCACCATGTTAACATGTCAAAGGAGAAATTTATATGACCATCGTTTTGGATGTGGAACATCCAATTCTAACCTAAAAATGAAAGTTTAGTAAAATAAACATGGATGACTGACTTAGGTTAAAAACTGATCAGTCTTATTGGCAAGACATTAAAAACATTTCTATCAAAAAGTCAAGAATAAGCTATAGATACCACTAATATTTTCCTCGAAGGATTAGATATTGCTGTCAGACAATCAAAATGAGTAAAGGTGTAAATTGGAGTCGTGTCCAATAAGAGTCATGTCCAACTCTTTGCGACCCCATGGGCTATAGCCCGCCAGGCTCCTCTGTCCGTGAAATTTTCCAGGCAAGAATACTGTAATGGGTTGCCATTTTAGGGGATCTTCCCAACCCAGGGATCGAACTGTGCCTCTTACATCTCCTGCAATGGCAGGCGGATTCTTTATCACTAGCGCCACATATAGATGATATTATATTCAGGAAAATACAAGAATACAAGCAAATCAACTGAACAACTATTACAGATAATAAGAGAATTCAAAAAGGCCACAAAATATGCTCATAAATAGCTTTTCTATATATGAACAAGAATTAGAAAATACAGAGGGAAAAAAATATTCCATTTACAGTGGTTACAACTGACAAAACATTTAGAAGTAATTACCAAAAATGAGAAAGCTATATTTACAACAAACTTTAAACTCAGTCTTCATATAAAATAAGATTTGAATTAATGAAAAGTTCTACCCTGTTCTTACATAGGAGAACCCAACATTATAAAAATGTCCTTTCTTCCTAAATTAATACATAAATGGAATATGAAAAGTTTCTCATTTTTATAAAAAAATGGAATTTTAAATTAGTGAGGAAATGACTTGAAATGGTGTTAGATAATCAGTCACACATTTGGAAAAATAAGTAAGCTAAATCAAAGTTTATAAGCTAAAACTGAACATGTAAAGGTTTTAGAAGTTACAAGAATTTTTTGTCCGTATTTTTTAAATTAATCTTAGGGTAGGGAAAGCCATTCTAAAACACAAACTTCAGAACCAATGAAATAAAAGTTTGATACTTATAAATCAAAATGTCTGCACAAAACTTTCAGTTTAAAAATTTGGATTGAATAGACAGATTTATCACTGTTTTTTCCAAAATTTCACTTAAGTGACAAAGTGTTGAAGAAAACATATTTTAAAGAAGAAAAAATCATGACCCTCATACAATGTATACACTTGGCAGAGATTTTATTTAACTTCTTAATTAATGAGGGAACCAGTAAGATGCTACATTTCTTACAATGGAGGCTTTACCTTACAGGTTTATATTCCCCACCTAACAGAATCTATTCATTTTTGCCACATTCAGGAGTCATTTGCATAGTTACAGACTGGAAACATTTGCACTATTATTATTTTAAGATTTTTTTATGTAGATCATTTTTAGAGGTTTTTTAAAAATCGAATTTATTACAACATTGCTTCTGTTTTATGTTTTCGGGTTTTGGGCCACAAAGCATGTGGGATCTTAACTCTCCAACTAGGGATTGAAACCCTCACTCCCTGCATTAGAAGGCAAAGTCTTAACCAGTCTTAACCAGGGAAGTTCCTGCATTGTTCTTAGTTCTAACTTCTATCCCTGAAGTGTTGGAAAATAGCCTAGTCAAAGACAACCAAGGATAATTTGGATGGCTAGGCTAGACAGGACACTTAATAATACTGTTTTGCCCGTTTCAAAGACTTTTACAATTTTCCTGATACTCTCCCCTACTTGTAATCATAATAATCTGAAGAAAGATTATTCCTGATGACAAATAACAGTCTTCTCATAATGTTTGACCTGATTATTTACATAGGTGCTGGAGGAGTGTTCATATAGGTCTCTAAATTTGCTGCGTGGTATCTAGAGTAGCCTGACAAGAAGGAGACACAGATTCGATCTCTGCATTGGGAAGATTCCCCTGGAGAAGGAAATGGCAACCCACCTCAGTATTCTTGCCTAGGAAATCCCATGAACAGAAAAGCCTAGTGGGCTACAGTCCATGGGGTCACAAAGAGTCAGACATGACTTAGCAACTAAAGAACAACCAACAGTATCTAGAGCAAAACAAATTCTATCTGAAAGTCTTCATAAGGCAACTCAGATGAACTTTTAAAAACATCTGTTATTTGCCATCCCATGGCTAAGAAACTCTCTACTAGATTTTACATGCAAAGTTCAATGACTCTCTTTTTTCAAGGTTCCTAAAATAACTTGAGTTTCTTCCCCCAAAGGAAGTCACCTTCCTTACTACCTGTGAGTCTGGACCCTGTAAACAAAGCACTCAGACCTGTTTTCCTGGGAAGCCATAATAGGCAATGTCTCTTTAAGTACTCCCAGACTTTGTTCCTTAAGAATGACTTGTCATGCCTGATTAAAAGAGCATTGTACTCAAATATAGTACTGCAGGAGGACCTTGGATGTTTAATCAATTTGTTTAATTATGTTCTCATATAAAGAAAGAGTCTTATTAAACTTACACAAATAACTATATTGCCATGAAAAGGAGACTCAGAAAGAGTTTCTGAATTAGTTGGTAAATTAGATATCACTTTCAAATGTTTCATTTTAGTTTAAAAAAGCAGAGTCTGGCTCAGACAGTAAAGCGTCTGCCTGCAATGCAGGAGACCCGGGTTCGATCCCTGGGTTGGGAAGATCTCCTGGAGAAGGAAATGGCAACCCACTCCAGTATTCTTGCCTAGAGAATCCCATGGACAGAGGAGCCTGGTAGGCTACAGTCCATGGGGTCACAAAGAGTCGCACGCAACTGAGTGACTTCACTCACTCACTCACCAAATTGCTATAGGCTACAGGGAGCATGAGAAGACGCAGAAAGGGCATCCTTATAGATCTGGAAATTATACAGGTTTGGAAAAATTCAAATGACATCAGCAATATTCCAAACAAATAACCACAATAAAATGTTGCACATCAGCTCATTCAGTTCTACATAATTAATTCTTGTTCCACTGGATCTTGGGTTAGTAGTCTCATGAAGCCATCTATTTCCTAGTGAAAAGAGTTCTGGAAATCCCAAGTCACTCCATTGATATGGTCTGAAAGTTGCCTAAGTGATTCCAGCTCAGATGCTTCTATCCAAGACTTGATATTTTGAAAGGTCAATATTTTGCAGTACCTGTTTTCACAAGGCTCTGAGATTTTCCTTGTTTGTTGAAGACACAAACTCTGGCCTGTTGCTTATAAAAGAGACTTCAGCAAGAGTTAGAGTAAAACACAAGCTATTTATAAAAGACAAAGTTATAGTTCTTTTGTCATTGAAAAATCTCAAGCGTAGAAGGACTGATAAGAGTTTGTAATAAACAAAAGAATAATACAACTGGGACTTCCCTGATGGTCCAGGGGCTAAGACTCCATGCTCCCAATGTAGGGGACCTGGTTCAATTCCAGGTCAGGCAATTATAGAGCCCACATGCTACAACTAAAGATCCTGCATGCTGCAACTAAGGCCCAGTGCAGCCAAATATATAAATAAATATTTTTAAGAAAAGAAAAATACAACTGACAAGGATATTTGGGTGTTGGGTTGGTGGCATGCAAAACAAAGATAATAAACCCATTCTCCAAGAAAACATTTTAAATATATACATCTTAGCTCAGTGATTAAGTCTATTTTCTAAGAGGCCAGCGAATGCTGCATCTGATTTATAAAATTAGATTTTATAGGGGAAAATATCTCGAGAGATGACACACGATAATCCTTTGATATACTACATAACGTTCTTAGACTGTTGAGTAAAGAGATTCCATTAACTTGAAAGGGCTTAGACACCTATACAGCTGTAAAACTTCAAGATTATGTCTGATGTGCTTTGAGAACCACTGGCTTAAACATTACTCGGTTTGAAGTCTTTTTAAAAAGAAAAAAGACTGGCAATCAATATGCTAAATAATAATTGAAATATATTGTTGCTCAATATTATCAGGTATTGATAACACTACCAAGATTCAGATAAATAGAGGGAAATTCAACAGAACAATTTTATAAGACCTTCAATCAGTGTTTTCCCTGAAATTAAAACATACGGAAAGTGAGGCATTGAAAAATCTCCTGGAGCATCCCATAAAATATAACATTTCTGAAATGCTTTTATTAATAATACCTTACCTATAAAATTTAACTCAGGGAGGGGTGAGCATCTCTTCTGATTTAACTCTTTCCACACAACTCCCCAAACTTGATTATTTCTAGCATCCCTTTTTATAAGGTAAAAGGACAACATTTTGTGAGTTTCTTCTAGGGATCCTATGGGAAATCTCAAAGGCTGCTTTAGGTGTGTAAGATATCTGGCGATTTTTATTATCTTCTACTTTTCAGACCTGATTTTTAAAAGGCAGAAATCAAGAGCTGTCAAAGGAGGTTTGGACACTAGATTAAGACATGCTAATGAGTACCTGAGAAACAATACTTGGTTGCTTATGAATCAAAGGAACAATAAAACATTTTAAAATAAACAAGAACCTTAACACTTTCATAATTGAGGAATCTTTTTCTTTCTCCTCTTTTTTTTGTAATTAAGAGTATAAAGTAAAATTATTCAGGTTAATCACAGAATCTGTGCTTTCTAGGTAGATAATACAGAGAATATATAAAGTAGCCAGTCATCCTGATTTCCCCAAGACTGTCCTGGTTTTAGCACAGAAAACTGCATATCTCCAGAAACCCCACTGTCCTAGGCCAATCAGAAAGGTGGGTCACCCCAGAAAGAATAACCATTCAAACTGCAGATGAAAACATTAATCGGAAAACCAATGGAGCAAATCCATCAAGACTCAGAACTTTGCAAACATTTTAACACATTTTGTAGCTTGTGAGATTTAGTATTATAAATCAAGACAAGTAAAATTTACTTGTTTGATTCAGGAAATATCCAAGTTTTATCTTTTTTATGCTCTTTTATACTCACCAAGCCCGATTACCTCTAGCTTTTGTTCCAACACAGATCTCAAGGGGTCCACATGTTCAAAACTAATTTCATAATAATATTTAAAGGCTATTTCAGTTAGCATGCTATGCATTCATCATTGCCATCTTCAAGTGGATAAATGAACATCTTAAGTCTTTCTCAGTTTTGGTTTTTAATAAACATAACTAGCTATAAACATATAAATAAAAGTGTTTTGTACCCTCAATAGGCACAAAGTGGTTTAAAAAACAAAAATCCCAAGAACCACTGCTTATGGAAAAGCAAAACCGTACTCTCAGTCATATTTCTGTCATTATTGCAGTTGTAACCATTCATATTAATTATAACTTTTCACTAAAGTAATTAACTTCTATTTCACAGAGAAAATAATTGAGTGTTCTGTCATACTGAACCATTCTAGCAGATTAGCAAAGTTTATGATACATTTTTTCCAGTCACATGCATTTCTGTGTGGCAAAAAATAAGCACATTCATTAACATGACTCATGTCTATAGCTTCTCTTACAGCACATACAAATATGCAAAATTATGCTTTGTAATCAGTGTGTTAGTGTTCTAGGCTCTTAGAAAGTACCTAGATATCCATCAATTACATAATTAATTTAATTCAATATTAGCTTAAAATTTTAAGTTACTGAGATATCCTGGAAATGATCTTCAAGCTGACATTCTACAGAACACAATTACTGCTGAAATTGTTTATCAGAATCATGATTAGATGGAGCTGGACATAAATTTACATTTTCCATCCTCAAACATTATGGAGGAGTCACGTGAGCTAATTCAATCAACAAACCTGTAATCATTTGGGGAAAATATACCCAATTAGAAATAAGTGCTTGCTAAATTACAGCTGACACTTGAACAGTGGGAGGGTTAGAAACACCCACCCTCCATGCAACTGAAAATCCCCATATAACTTTACAGTCAGCCCTTCCTGTCCACAGTTCAGTATTTGCAGAGTCAACTATGGATCCTGTAATGAAAACAATTATTTAGCAAAAACTCCGTGTATAACTGGACCACTCAGCTCAAACCCATGTTGTTCAAGGATCCACCAGATACTTAACAGTGGTAACTCAGAGAAGAAGACAAAGTTGTTTTTATTAATACACATTAGTCAACTGACCTTGTTTGCAAACATTTGCTTTAATTATGTGAATCTGGATTCTTAAAAAGGTTTCTGAGTGAGCTGCACAAAGAAGAATTTTTAGCATATTTAAAGTGTTAGAAGTTTAACTATCCTATTTTTCAGGACTTTATATCAGCACTTATTTATTCCATAAACCAATCAGAACAAAGCTCCTTTCATTTAAGACTTTATAATCTAATTAATTCATACCCTCCAGAAACAGGAAAGTACACACAAGCACACTGAGAGGTAAAGTTCTCTCTAAATCATAGACGGCTTACAGCTTCAGTTTTACGACTTGTCGCACAGGTTAAATGACACAGACATGAAATTAAAGAAACTTTTTGTAACATTTTATTTATCAAAAACAACTGCTCTCTTTCTTAGTGGGCATGAATTTTATAACTAATTTGTATTCAAACACGTGAGAAAACAAATAAATAGCCAGATTCTCTGTTATCTCTCACCCAGCAGAAAATAGATATCCATCATTCATCTACAGAAACCACCAAATGGTCAGACCATTAAGCCAAGTTCCCAGTCATTGCTATTGGCAATAAGGTATAATTTATGGGCTCTAAGTGAAACAAAACCAAAATACAAAATTAATTGAAAGGGAAAAAAATCTGAGAGAATACAGAGCTGGAAAGGTTAAAATTCCATTGACATTTGGGATTCACCTCTAGGAGCCAAGAAGGAAATATGCTCTGGCTGAAGCTGTCCATGAAGGATACTCTGGGCACAAAGCCTGGGTGACTCTGTCAAGGTGAATCGATTGTGTGTCTGAGCAGCAACTCAAAAAATTGTTAAAATACAGTTTTTTAAAAAGATGAAATCATAGCTCTCATATAAATATAAAATGAACACTTAAATTAACTCATTAATTAATGAGGCAACCAATAAGATACTGCAACTGGTTCAAATGAGGATTTAACTTACAGAGATTTGTAATCTCTACTGGACTATATATATATATATACATATTATATACATATTTATACTAGACCATTCAGGTATGACCTAAATCAAATCCCTTATGACTATACAGTGGAAGTGAGAAATAGATTTAAGGGACCAGATATGATAGACAGAGTGCCGGACGAACTATGGATGGAGGTACATGACATTGTACTAGGAGACAGGAATCAAGAGCATCCCCAAGAAAGAGAAATGTAAAAAAGCAAAATGGCTGTCTGAGGAGGCCTTACAAATAGCTGTGAAAAGAAGGGAAGCAAAAAGCAAAGGAGAAAAGGAAAGATATAAGCATCTGAATGCAGAGTTCCAAAGAATAGCAAGGAGAGATAAGAAAACCTTCCTCAGAGATCAATGCAAAGAAATAGAGGAAAACAACAGAATGAGAAAGACTAGAGATATCTTCAATAAAATTAGAGATACCAAGGGAACATTTCATGCAAAGATGGGCTCGATAAAGGACAGAAATGGTAGGGACCTAACGGAAGCAGAAGATATTAAGAAGAGATGGCAAGAATACACAGAAGAACTGTACAAAAAAGGTCTTCATGACCCAGATAATCATGATGGTGTGATCACTTACCTAGAGCCAGACATCCTAGAATGTGAAGTCAAGTGGCCCTTAGGAAGCATCACTATGAACAAGGCTAGTGGAGGTGGTGGAATCCCAGTTGAGCTATTTCAAATACTGAAAGATGATGCTGTGAAAGTGCCACACACAATATGCCAGCAAATTTGGAAAACTCAGCAGTGGCCACAGGACTGGAAAAGGTCAGTTTTTATTCCAATCCCAAAGAAAGGCAATGCCAAAGAATGCTCAAACTACCGCACAATTGCACTCATCTCACATGCTAGTAAAGTAATGCTCAAAATTCTCCAAGCCGGGCTTCAGCAATACATGAACTGTGAACTTCCAGGTGTTCAAGCTGGTTTTAGAACAGGCAGAGGAACTAGAGATCAAATTGCCAACATCGCTGGATCATGAAAAAAGCAAGAGAGTTCCAGAAAAACATCTATTTCTGCTTTATTGACTATGCCAAAGCCTTTGACTGTGTGCTGCTGCTGCGAAGTTGCTTCAGTCATGTCCGACTCTGTGCAACCACAAAGAGGGCAGCCCACCAGGCTCCACCGTCCCCGAGATTTTCCAGGCAAGAATACTGGAGTGGGTTGCCATTTCCTTCTCCAATGCATGAAAGTGAAAAGTGAAAGTGAAGTCACTCAGTCGTGTCTGACTCTTCATGACCCCATGGACTGCAGCCCACCAGGCTCCTCCATCCATGGGATTTTCCAGGCAAGAGTACTGGAGTGGGCTCCCATTGCCTTGACTGTGTGGATCACAATAAACTGTGGAAAATTCTGAAAGAGATGGGAATACCAGACCAC
Source organism: Capra hircus (assembly GCF_001704415.2). Taxonomy (NCBI): domain Eukaryota; kingdom Metazoa; phylum Chordata; class Mammalia; order Artiodactyla; family Bovidae; genus Capra; species Capra hircus. Next base: position 129,150,438 of record NC_030808.1, read on the forward strand.
CTGACCTGCCTCTTGAGCAACCTGTATGCAGGTAAGGAAGCAACAGTTAGAACTGGACATGGAACAACAGACTGGTTCCAAATAGGAAAAGGAGTACATCAAGGCTGTATATTGTTACCCTGCTTATGTAACTTCTATGCAGAGTACATCATGAGAAATGCTGGGCTGGAAGAAGCACAAACTGGAATCAAGATTGCCAGGAGAAATAACAACCTCAAATATGCAGATGACACCACCCTTATGGCAGAAAGTGAAGAGGAACTAAAGAGCCTCTTGATGAAAGTGAAAGAGTAGAGTGAAAAAGTTGGCTTAAAGCTCAGCATTCAGAAAACGAAGATCATGGCATCCAGTCCCATCACTTCATGGCAAATAGATGGGGAAACAGTGGAAACAGTGTCAGACTTTATTTTTCTGGGCTCCAAAATCACTGCAGATGGTGATTGCAGCCATGAAATTAAGACGCTTACTCTTTGGAAGGAAAGTTATGACCAACCTAGACAGCATATTGAAAAGCAGAGATATTACTTTGCCAGCAAAGGTCCGTCTAGTCAAGGTTATGGTTTTTCCAGTGGTCATGTATGGATGTGAGAGATGGACTATAAAGAAAGCTGAGCGCCAAAGAATCGATGCTTTTGAACTGTGGTGTTGGAGAAGACTCTTGAGAGTCCCTTGTACTGCAAGGAGATCCAACCAGTCCATCCTAAAGGAGATCAGTCCTGGGTGTTCATTGGAAGGACTGATGTTGGAACCTGACGCAAAGAGTTGACTCATTGGAAAAGACCCTGATGCTGGGAAATATTGAGGGCAGGAGGAGAGGTGATGACAGAGGATGAGATGGTTGGATGGCATCACCGACTCAATGGACATGTGTTTGGGTGGACTCCAGGCGTTGGTGGTGGACAGGGAGGCCTGGTGTGCTGCAGTTCATGGGGTTGCAGAGTTGGCCATGACTGAGCAGCTGAACTGAACTGACTGATATCATATATGTATGTATGCATATATATATAGAGAGAGAGAGAGAGAAAGAGAGAGCAAATAGAGGACATGAATATACACATGGGAAGGGAAGGAAGAGCTGGTATGAGTGTTACATCTTCACCATTCATTGACGGAAGTCAACAAAAAATGTTTCAAATTTTAAAAGTTATATAATTTTTTTTTAGAACTGCAGAGGCAAGGGCCAGCAAAACAACTAAAACAACTAAAAGTCATTAAAAATAAAAAAAAAGAGCTTCTTCTGGAAAGTAGGAATTTAGTAAGTAGGAATGGGATAAAAGACCTCTACTTTTAAAAAAGGTTTTATTGAGATATAGTTGGTATATTGATACAATATTATGTAAGTTTCAGATGTACAACACAATGATTCACAATTTTTAAAGGTTATACTTCATTTTTAGTTATTATTAAATATTGGCTATATTTTCTGTGCTGTACAACATCATTGTAGCTTGTTTTATACATAGTAGTACAGTAGACCTCTTAATAGTAGTACCTCTTAATTCCCTACCCTTATCTTGCCCCTCCCTCTTTCCTCTCCCCACTGATAATCCTAGTTTGTTCTCTCTCTATTTCTTTTTCATTACTTTCACTAGTTTGCTTTATTTTTTAGGCTCCAGATGTAAGTGATATCATACATATTTTTCTTTTTCTGACTTATTTTACTAAGCATAATACCCTCCAAGTCCATCTGTGCTGCTGCAAATAGCATAATTTCACTCTTTTTGATGGCTGTGTAATATTCCATTGTGTATATACAAAGCCCATCTTTATCCATTCATCTGTTGATGGACATTTAAATTGCTTACCTATCTTGGCAATTATAAATAATGTTTCTATAAACATTGGAGTGCATGTATCTTTATGAGTTAGTGATTTGGGTTGTTTTGAATATATATCCAGAAGTGGAACTGCTGGGTCATATGGAAAACTTATCCATTTATTATAAGCTTGTAGTGCTTCAATTTTTGTAGTATCTGCAGGCACTCTTTTCAAAAATGTAGAAAAATATTTTTTAAATGTTGTAAAGAAAGGTAAGAGCAACTAAGAGAAATAACTATAATGGTTGCACAGTAAGATTAATTTCCTTAGTATATAAAAAGCTCTTTAAATCAATAAACAAGACTAACAGCACACTTTCAAATGAACAAAGGGCATGAAAAAGAAGCTCATAGAATAAGAAAAATGGTTCACAAAAATTTGAAACTATGTACAACTGTACTTATAAGAATCCATTTTAAAACAAGGAGATACACTTTTTTAAACCTATCTGACAAAGATTTTTAAAATTATTTTCTCATACACGGGGTTGCCAAGAATGTGATGAAATAAGACCTCTCAAAACTGGGAAAACCTACTTGAAAACCACTTTGACATTTTCCTTAATGTGTGCAAAAACATATGTACACAATAGATCAGAATAGCACAGTTTGTCATTACAAGTAATACTAAGAATCCAAATGACCTTCAGCTCAGGCCCAGCTAAATTAAGTATGGTACTTGCAATCAATAGGACACTATACAACAGTCAGGAAGAATGAAAAAATTCTCTCTGTATTGATATGGAAAGTTTACCAAGATAAGTAAAAAGAAAACTGTAGATCCAAGTTTGTATACTTTCCTTTTTGAATAAACAGGCAAGAGGGAGAAAATATTTCATATTTGGCTTTATACACATAAAGAAATTCTGAAGAGATACACAAGCAATTGATACAGATGGTTTTGCGTTTGGCAGTAGCAGCAGTGGGACCTGAATATAGGCGAACGAGCATTTTCACTGTGTTTTATATGTTTCCATACTATATGAATTTTTAACCATGTGAATATGTTACCTGTTCAAAAATGCAATAACATATGAATAAATAAGTAAATAAGAATGAAGTAGATCATGTATGCTTTGGAAAGAAATGGAAACTTCAGGCAGTCCTTAGGACTGGTGGAAGGAAAGCTCAGTGGAAGAAGTTTCCATCAGGTGTGACTTTCAATGACAACCCAGGAATTCTTGGAGAGGAAGGAACAGCCCCCTTGGGAAGAGGCGGTCTGGGATGACCCCTGCCAGCTCCTTACCTCCTCCTGACTATCGGTAAGAGGATGAGGAAGGCGGACAACAAGAGAATTGCAACTGGGCCCCTTCCTGGGCCAGAGCAATTTGATCCTGATATGAGGGTTTGTGACCTCCTGCTCTCCTAGCCTGCTTTCTGGGAGCAAAGTTGGAGAAGCACAATTCACATAAAACTAAAGCCAGACACAGTGCTGCCTGGTGGCTGAAGGAAGTCTCAGACCTCCTTCTCCCTGTGTCTTCAGGCGAAGACACTTTCAATGGCTTCTACCCTACCTGAGTAAACAAAGATTTACTCAGGGCCTCATGGGGATCTGAGTCTTGAGTCGCCCCTCTGGCAGCAGGGGGCACAGACTTACCTGGTCTCCATAATCTCATGGGAGCTTCTGGTTGGGAAACATTCAAACTGATTCACATCCATGACTGAGGTGGGCAGTCTGCTCAGCCAAGAGGCAGTGCAACCAGGGGCTCCTCACCAGCCCAGCATTGGTCCAAACAGTTACATGCTCCCATGTGGCGTGGCTTCCTTGAGGCCACTGTGGGCACAAGGGTGGCCATGTCCCTTACTAATACTTATTCCTGAGGTTTGGCTCTCCTGAGTCCAGGGGGCAGCGCCTGCAGAAAGTGCTTTTATGGTCCCCTTTTATGAGGAACCTCATAAAAGGGAACCATAAAAGGCTGGTGTAGGGACTTTCCTGGTGGTCCAGGGGACATGGATTCGATACCTGGTCCAGGAAGATTCCACACGACACAGAGCAACTAAGCGTGTGCACCACAGCTACTGAGCTCACAGTCTAGAGCTGAAGAGCCACAACCCATAGCTACTAAAACCTGTGTGCCCTAGAGCTCACGCTCCACAGCAAGAAAAGCCACCACAATGAGAGGCCGCACACCACAATGAAGAGTAGTTCCCACTCACCACAACTAGAGAAAGCCTGAGTGCAACCAGCTCAGCCAAAAGTTAAAAAAAGAAAAAGAATCCCTGGTCAGGGAGCTGTAATCCCACACGCCTCGGAGCAGCTAAGCCCACGCACCACAACAAAGATCCCATGCCTGCAACTAAGAGCCAACACAGCCAAATAAACATTTAAAACAACAACAACAAAAACTGGTGCTTTTTCTGGTTCAAAATCTTTGGCTATCCTCTGCTCTCTTTTCACACATGCATGCGTGCATACTAAGTCCCTTCAGTTGTATCCGACTCTTTGTGACCCCATGGACTGTAGCCTGCCAGGCTCCTCTGTCCATGGGATTCTTCGGGCAAAAATCCTGGAGTGGGCTGGCCTCATTGGAACTCATACTTGCTTGCTTTTTTCCTAGCTCCCCCATGTTTTAATGTATATAATATGCTGTATCAGTGGTTCTCCCACTTTGGCAGGTATCAGAATCAGGCCTGGGAAGGAAATAGGCACACAGAAGCCCAGCACCCTTAAAGTAGCATAGGGCCTGCCCTCTGTGTTTTTACCAAGTTCACCAAGTGATTCCTATAGGAGCAAAGCTGGAGAATGGCTGCACTAAGGTTTTCAGCCATCCAATTTAATCTTCAATACTGCTTTAGGCTGCAATTACTATGTTCCTCAATTAGAAAATAAGATCCAATAGGCCAGATAGAAAAGTGTCTGGATTCAAGTCTACCATCTTATTACTAGCTGTGTGACCTTTGGGAAGGCACCTAACCTCTCTGAACCTCATCTTCATTATCCTTATAGTAACATCCCCCTATCTAAAAGGGTTGCTAAGAGAGTTAAAAGAAATTAGCCAGGGCAAATTCTCAGCACTCACAAGGTCATAATTGTTTTGTAATCAAGGGTCAAGCCACTTATTGGAAACAAAACACTATGTAATAAAAGTTTTTGAATTGGAACATCTTTATTGATTTTAACACATCGAATGGCATTTGATAAATTGCGGGAGAGTATATGGACCAATACATTATTGATTAACTCACCAATGCTTTCGTTTAATTTGAAGTCTTAAAAAGAAAGATTGTTGGTGCTCATAACTCCATTGGTAGTCAAAGTCTTTCTGCTCTTCCTTCCACAGAAAATTGGGTCTTCTGCTGCGGAAAGTCCCTCTCCTACTCACACACAAGACAAGCAGTTTTCACTCCATGAACATTTGTTTATTTCTCATCTGCAATTTCCTAGGCAGTGAGGATGTGGTGGTAAATAAAATAGAAAATGCCTCTTCGTCTCAGGGAGACAGACAGTAAATAAACAGATTTTACCTAATTTGGGAAATGTGAGACATTCCTTCAGTCTGGTGGAAGGAAAGGTTAGTAGGAGGAAGTTTCTATTGGTTGTGAAGCCAATGGCAATCCAAAAATCCTTGGAAGAAAGGCAGGAACAGTCCCCCTTGGGAAGAGGTGGTCTGGGGTCACCCCTACCACCTCAGGACCTCCTCTGGACAGTTGCTAAGTTGGAAGGGGAGGCAGAGGACAAGAGAATTGCAAATGGGCCCCTTTCTGGGCCAGAGCAAGTTGATCCCTGTGGCCCTGGGAGGGATGAAGGTTTGTGACCTCCTGCTCTCCTGGCCTGCCTTCTGGGAGCAAAAATGGAAAAGAAGTACAGTTTGCATAAAACTAAAGCAAGACCCCAGGTGGCTCAAATGGTAAAGAGTCTGCCTACAATGCAGGAGACTTGGGTTCGATCCCTGAGTCAAGAAGATCTCCTGGAGAATGAAATGGCTACCCACGCCAGCATTGTTGCCTGGAGAATTCTATGGACAGAAGAGTCTGGTGGGATACATGACTGAATGACAAACACTTTCAAAGCCAGGTCCAGTACAGCTGGCAGCTGGAGAAAGTCCCATGACCTCTTCCTCCTGGGTCTTCAGGTGAAGACAAGTCTGAGGGAAAGTCTAATGCCCATAATAGGCACATTTTGCTGGATGAGACAAGCAAATCGAAAGGGCATTGCTCAACAGAAAGGGGAGGAGAGGAAAGGGCTATGCAGAGAAGCTCAGTGAACACCCAGTTGGTGACGGTTGTCTTCAAAGGGCACACCTTTTTGCCTTATGAGAAGGAGAGAGGGTGGAGCTGGGCAGGCCTGAGCTGGAGGGGCTTCCTGGCTTCCCAGAGCCAGCCTGGAGCCCAACTGCCTTCAGTCAGATGCTCTGAAGGACTTCAGGTAAATACCTGGGGATCTCTGCTGTGTGTGCTCTTAGCTGAATAATTTATCTCAGATCCAGACTTCTTGAGAGGTCCACATCTTCACTTTTTAGTGTGATCTCAAGAAAGTTTCTTTCAACTTAGAAAGATTCATTTATAACTGATGAGTTTTCCCAGTCTTCAGAGTCACCTGAAGGATCCTACAAAGAGTCAGGTAAACAAATTCAGTAGTGGAGACACCCAGGCACCTGAGAAGATGGAACATCCAAGTATGTGATTTGTTAGTATGGATGGAGACTTAAGGGGCCCTGTGCGGTGCTCAATCAATCAGTCGTGCCTGACTCTTTGCAACCCCACGGACTGCAGCCTGCCAGACTCTTCTGTCCATGGGAATTCTCCAGGCAAGAATATTGGAGTGGGTTGCCATGCCCTCCTCCAGGAAGGGGCCCTAAGACAGAACTTTTGAAACTGGAGCTAGGCTGCCAGTTCTAAGATGAGTGTGTGCGTGCGTGTTGGTCACTTCAGTCATGCCCAGCTCTTTGCAACTCTACGGACTGTACCTGCCAGTCTCCTCTGTCCACGGGATTCTCCAGGCAAGAGTACCGGAGTGGGTAGACATTTCCTACTCCAGGGGATCTTCCCAACCCAGGGGTCAAACCTGAGTCTTTTGTGTCTCCTGCATTGGCAGGTGGGTTCTTAACCACTAGCGCTGCCTGGGATGCCCTCTAAGAAGAGTGGTCCTCCGTGAATAGAAGGTGTAGAGGACAATCCTAGCTGAGTTGTTGAGTGACAATTGCTTTCTTTCATCCACTGTCCCTCACTTTTCCCCCTTAGAACCCTCTCCTGTCGCCGCCCCCCCATCCGCTTCACAGACAGATCTGAGATGAAGATCGTGCCAAAGCTGTGTTTCACTGAAGACCTGTCATATACTTGCTAGGAGCTCGAGCTATGACCCTTACCATTGCCACTACCTTGGAATTAAACCTGTGCTATGTGCTAGGGACTCTGCCAAGAGCTTTATGTTTATGACCTCCTTTAATTCTTACCATGACCCCAAGACTCAAAAAACAAATCTGAAACTCAACTAAGTTTCCAAGGATCCCACTGCTAGGAAGAAGTGAAACTGGATTCAACACTGGGTGTGCCCAGCTCCAAAACTTTTTTAAGATTTTATTTTTCCATTGTTTCCCTTCCCCCCCCCCCATTACTCTCTAACAGTGGTTCTCAAATTGTGGTCCTGGACCAGCAGCATTAGCACCACCAGGGAACTAAGTAGAAATGTAAATTCTTGGGTAGCACCCCAGGCCCTTTGAATCAAATTCTAGGGGTAGTATCCAACAATGTATGTTTTTATAAGTCCTCCAAATGAATAGGATGTTGTTTGGAGTTTGACAACCACTACTCTAGAGGCTCCTGTTAAGTTTTTAAGATATTTACACCTACATTTCTTATAAACATCTAGTCGATCAACAGTTACAGCCTCCTTTAGAACCTGTTACTTCATGTCAATCAGCTAACTTCTCATGTGATCAAAACACGGGATTTTAGTTTGGGTTGAAACTAAATATTTTTTACATAAACAATCATGAATGGATTCATGAATAAAAACAGTTGTATTCATTTTTATTAAGTAAGATTTACATATAATAAAAGGAATATATATTAATTGTAAAGTTTGAGTTTTGGCAATATTCTTTTTTTTCTTTTTATTTTGGCAATATTCTTACAATCACCGTCTTACCTATAGAGCATTTCTATCCTGCCTCTCTAAGAAATTTTTCATGTGCCTTTTCCTATATTTACTTCTCTTCCCATAACATCAGATCACTGACCTATCTTATTATCATTATAGATAAGATTTGCTTTTTTCTAGACTTTCATATAAATGGAACCATGTCGTATGTGATCTTTTGTGTCAAGCTTCTTTCCCTCAGCATAATGTCTGAGATTCATCCATGCTGTTTTATATATATATATATATATATATATATATATATCAGGAGATTATTCCTTTTACTGTTAAGCAGTATTCCATTTTGTGAATATATCACAATGTATTTATTAACTTGTTGATGAATGTTTGAGTTATTTCCAGTTTGAGGCTATTAAATGTGAAACTATTTTCATTTTTAAAATCCTCACATTTTAATGACTTTTGCTGGGTTTGTAATTTTTATACCAAACTATTTCCCCATATCACTCTAAGATATTATTCCATTGTTATCTTCCATCAGAGTTGTTTAGAAGTGTGATATCTATCTGATTATTGTATTGTTTATAGTAATCTATATGGTTGTTTTTGTTTTCTCTGTAATATTTAAAGTTTTATTTTATTTTGATGTTCTAAACTTCCACGAGTGTTTTCTGTGTTACGTACATCCTGCATCTCTCTCCTCAGATGTGTTTTTTTTTCTTTTTTCTTTTTTTTTCTTATTTTTTAAATTTTAAAATCTTTAATTCTTACATGCGTTCGCAAACATGAACCCCCCTCCCACCTCCCTCCCCACAACATCTCTCTGGGTCATCCCCATGCACCAGCCCCAAGCATGCTGCACCCTGCGTCAGACATAGACTGGCGATTCAATTCTTACATGATAGTATACATGTTAGAATGCCATTCTCCCAAATCATCCCACCCTCTCCCTCTCCCTCTGAGTCCAAAAGTCCGTTATACACATCTGTGTCCTTTTTCCTGTCTTGCATACAGGGTCGTCATTCAGTTATTTAACTCCTCTATTACATTTTAAATTTTAATGACTGTATTTTAAAATTTTTACTACTCTCTTGTCATTTTTAATCTATCTTTTTAAAAAATCATTTTATCCTTTTTTTTATGTTTTTAGGTGCTTTAAATTTATTTAATTTAACATACTTATTTATAGTTTATTTGATTATTTTTATTATCTGAAGCTCTTGGAAGTCTAATTGGACTGTAAGTTTCTGCTGACGCTCGCTTTCTGGTGGATTAATTTAATGTGTGTTTTGTAATTTTGGATTATGAGCTCACATTCGGCATGGCTTTATCACAGGAAATTCTGGCTGGTCTGGTTTGAAGGTGTGTCCCTCCAGAGAGCTTTTACATTTTCTTCTTTCCAGCAGCCTACAAGTATTGCAAGCTTAATATATTGGCTACCAGGAAGCATAAATTCAAACCCTAAACTAGAGTGAGAGCAGGGAGGAACCTTTTTTTTTTAACTTAAATGATGCATGCTCAGTCTTTCAGTTGTGGTAGACTCTGCCCACCAGGCTCCTCTTCCATGGAATTTTCCAGGCAAGAATACTGAAATGGGCTGCTGTTTCCTATTCCAGGGGATCTTCTCAATCCAAGGATTGAACCCGTGTCTCCCACATCTCCTGCATTGGCAGGCAGATTCTTCACCACTGAGCCACCTGGGAAGCCCAACTCACATAGAACCCAAGCCAAATAAACAAACTTTCTTGGTGTCTCTAGGTAGATTTCGGCTTTCACATTCTCACTGAGGGACTAATCCATCAAGCATTTTGACTTTATGCAAGCCTCTCAGTTTCAGCTTCCTGCTTATACAGGGTAAATGCTTCCCACCCCCATCCCCAAGACCTATAAAACTCAAGTCCCTGGCTTTTTGCAGTTGGCAAACCCATTCTTTTTGTCGGTCTCCTTTCCTACTAGCACAGGTTTTTTTGTTTGTTTGTTCTGTTGCTTTCTTGCAAGGAAGGCCTACAGGGCAGGAGTCCCCAAGCTCTGGGATCTAATTAATGCCTGATGATCTGAGGTGGAGTTGATATAATAATAATAGAAATAAAGTGAACAATAAATGTAATGTGATTGAATCATCTCAAAACCATCCCCCTACCCCAAGTCCATGGAAAAAATGTCTTCCATGAAACCAGTCCCTGGTGCCAAAAATGTTGGGGACTGCTGGGAGGGGTCCCCAGGAGACTGGCTGGTCAGGAGACTCAGGTAGGGGTAGGAATCTGAACCTGGAGGGGAGTACCTATCTCTTCAACCCAGGAGGCTGAATGTTCAGCCTACAGGAGGTTCTGGCCAGACTTCAAAGGACGAAGCCCAAGGCTCCCTTATCTGTCCACTTCTTCTGCCTTCACTCATCCCCTGTTTGTTGTAAAGTTTTCCTTTACTCCTCTTTCCCTTTTATCCTACACTGGCCTTTGGACAACAGCTGGGCCATTTTTTTGACTGTGTGTCTTTCTGACTCTAGTATATTTACTGAAAAAAAAAAATGTACTCTTTTATACCCCCAAACCACACACACTGTTACTAAAAGGTGTGGGGTCTGGCTGCTCACCACCCAAAAGTCAATAAACAGGCCAGGCTGGTGGGAAGGAGAGTTTGCTTTATTTCAGATGCCAGCAACTGGTGGGGAGGGCAGACATCTGTCCAAAGGCCAACTCCCTCTCCTGGCAAAAAGTGGGGTAAAAGCTTTTGTAGACAGAACCGGGGGGCGGGGGCCTACATGTAAAAGCAGCAGAGTCAGTTCTGACAGTCATTTCCATATTGGTCACTCATGGTCTGATCAGTGCATGTTGATTGTTTCAGGTACAGTTAACCTTCAGTTCTAGGGCTGGTGTGTTTCCATTTCTTTGAAGCCAGTTCTTAGAACTGTGGCAGCTCATGTCATGGGTACAGTCTGATCATCACGTAGTTAACTTCTCCACCTGGGGTTTTCGGTATGTCTAAGACAGCTCACAGGATGTGGCTCAGAATATTGTCTATAGGCCTTGAGAAAGAAGTAAAGATCCTTGACTATGCTTAATGAATACAGTATTATTATTTGGTTTTCTGTGCCTATTTTCCTTTGCTCTTCTATGTTCTCATTTCTCTGATTAAACTTTTTCTTTGATTAAAGTTTTACTCTGGCAAAAGGCAACCAGAGGATGTGGGGAGGGGGCAAGGACCATAGCATCCTTCCCTGTTTCAACAGCAGAAACATTTGCTTAGATTTAGAGCCTTAAAGTATCATAATTAAAATCAGAGACTCGTGGTTTATCCATCTCAGTCCACGCCTCCATTCTTCAGAGTGTAGTTAGGGCTCAGGTCGTAACTCTCAGAACCATGTGTCAGAGCAGTAAGTCAACCTATCTTCTGACCTACTGGGATAGCCCATTTGAAGAACAGTCCTGACCAGGTCCTTGTCCAAATGCCAGCCATGCACCCCTCCTTGGTCAAGGTAATCTTCAGCTTTTTCCTGGGGTCTCAAGCAGAGTCCCACTACCCCCACTACCTTCCATCTGGCCTTCCCCTGGGTCCTGCTTGCTTTCGGTAGATCCATGCTCTGAAAACATGCTTTTCTTGAGTAACTCCACTGCTTAGATGCCTTGGGGTACCTTATTGGGAAGCAAGTGAGAATAAGGTTCTCAAATCAAACCCCAATCCACGCTGCCTTTTCCAAGCTGAACTTGTTCAGTCACTCAGTCGTGTCTGACTCTTTGCAACCCCATGGATTATAGCCTGCCAGGCCTCCCTGTTCTTCAGTATCTGCTGGAGTCATGTCCATTGATTTGGTGATACCATCCAACCATTCCATTCTCTGCTGCCCCCTTCTCCTCCTGCCCTCAATCTTTCCCAGCAGCAGGGCCTTTTTCAGTGAGCCAGCTCTTCACATCAGGTGGCCAAAGTATTGGAGCTTCAGCTTCAGCATCAGTTCTTCCAATGAATATTCAGCACTAATTTCCTTTAGGATTGACTGGCTGATTACCTTGCAGTTCAAGGGACTCTCAAGAGTCTTTTCCAGCACCACGATTTGAAGGCATCAATTCTTCAGCACTCAGCCTTCTACCTGGTCCAACTCTCACATCTGTACATGACTACTGGAAAAAGCAAAGCTTTGACTATATGAACCGTTATGATGTCTTTAGCACCCTGTTTTAACAAAACTCTTTTCCTTAGAGCATTGGAGACAGACAGACCTGGATTTGAATCCCAGGTTGGTCCCTGACCAGTAGTTACTTGGCATGTGATTTCACTTCCTTGATACTTTTTCATCTGTAAAATGGAGATGTTTAAACATAGCTCAGAGCTCTTGTAAGAAAACAAGATGAAGGATGTCTAGTGCCCAGCCCAAAGTAGAGTAGAGGTGCACAGGTGTGAGTTCTCATTTCTTGGCTTCACTAGCCAGGCCAGAAATGCTGGCTACACAGATGAGAGACTCCAGCTGAAGTTTGAAGCCTGGGAGCTGGTGGCCTGTTGTACATCAGGGGTGGCACTGGGTATTTGCTGGACAGAGTGTTCTGTTTGGGGCAAAGGGTTCTGTGGGAGCCCAACCAGCCAAAAATGAGGTCACCAGGACACCCATGCCTGGCTGTGCCAGGTTTTGAGCGTACATTGCTCATAGTCCTGCTGAGCTTTGCAAAGGAAAGGAAAGTTCCTTTCGGTTGTACTTGTGATCTTTGAGCTTGTTATCTTCAAAGTCTTAAGCCTGGCCCACTGGATTATAAAAGTAGCTCATTCTAACATGTTCTCCCTGCAGCTTGCTCCTTGCCATCCAGCACACACCGACGGTAACCAGAGGCCACCACCATGACAAGGGACCAGAATGGAACCTGGGAGATGGAGAGTAATGACAACTTTGAAGGCTACATGAAGGCCCTGGGTAAGAGGGATGCAGCAGGTGGGAGAGAGGGGAGGCGAAAAAGGGAGAGAGAGGGCAGCTTCGTAAGGACTGCAGTCTGGCCCCTCTGACAGTGCTGCGGTGGAATTCCCCAGACCTGTGTGCAAGTCTTGCCCCCAACTCTGACCAGCTGTGTAGTATGAGGCAGGCTGAGGCTCATTTGCTGAGGCTCAGATTCCTGGTTGGCAAGCTAGGAACAATAATAAATGAGGCTATGTCTAGAAGGTTCTTGGCACACAGAAAAGATTCGCTGAATGGAGAATGCACACACACACACACGCACACGAAGGCACACGCATGCACACATGAGGAAAGCCAGACTTGAGAGGAAAACACAGCAGGTCTCCTTGCCTTGTGATCGCAGCCAGCTGGAACTGATATTATACACAGATAACCCCTGCATTGCTCCGTTGCTAGTCTTGCAGTGGAGAAGCAAAAAAAAGTGGCTAACAAACCTCTCAGCTGAGAGAAAGTCAGGCCCACAGAAAACTAGGAAGGGCTTTTGTCACATAGATCAGACAATTTACTGCTCACCTGACTTCTGAACTAGACGCCAGCCCAGGGGCTCCATCAGCATGTGTACTGAGTTAATCTCTTGTGGGATCTCTTGTGGGGCAGGCAGAAAAAACATGAAACCAGAGAAGCTGGACCCATGGAGGGGAGTTCACTTTTGGGGGCAGCTACTGTAGGCCCCAGGTGGTGCTAGTGGTAAAGAATCCTCCCGCCAAAGCAGCAGACACAAGAGATGCAGGTTCAACCCCTGGGTCGGGAAGATCCCCTGGAGCGGGAAATGGCAACCCACTCCAGTATTCTTGCCTGGAGAATCCCATGGACAGAGGAGCCTGGCAGCCTACAGTCCAAGGGGTCTCAAAGAGTCGGACACGACTGAAAGTGACTTAGCACACAATGTAGGCCAGGCCCCAGACAAGGAACCTTGCCTGTCCTTATTCCTGTGACGGCTTCTGGATCACCTTTTCTAGCTTTAGATCTCTCCACATATAGAGTTCCCAACTGGAACTTCTCTATACCAACCATGAGGAAAATGACTGCAAGTGGAGTTTGAGGGCCAATAATTTGGATGTGATGATAGAATGTCTCATCAAGAATGGGAATCATAGGTTTTTCTGTGCAATTCACTTCTGCCTTGATGACACTTCCACTGTGTCAGTGAATAAGGAGAGCTCTTGTGATATGTTGAGCAATTTTCAGAGACTGGAAGTTTTTCATGGACTTTGGACATGTTTCCAACACTGAACAGATTTTTTTCCTCCTGGCTACAATGTTGGGCTTCCCAGGTGGTGCTAGTGGTAAAGAAACCAGCTACCATGCAGGAGACATAAGAGATGTGGGTTCAATCCCTGGGTCAGGAAGATCCCCTGGAGGAGGGCATGGCAACCCACTCAAGTATTCTTGCCTGGAGAATCCCATACAGAGAGGAGCCTGGGAGGCTACCATCCATAAGGGTTGCAAAGAGTCAGATTCAACGGAAGCAACCTAGCCTGCACGCATGCACAGAGTGTTACCATTATACTTGGGAGAGAAGGGAGGAGGTAAAAAATCCTCCTGCCAGAGCCCTAACCCTGTTGCCTCTGCTTTTAATACTGAATGAGGATAGAAAATGGAATCCTCCCTCTAACTTGTGGGTAAATGCTCTGGAGCTGAGCTCAGGACTAGGATTCTGAACAACATCATACAGAGGAGGAAACCAAACCAGAAGTTCAGCTGAGGCTTTCTCTCTGACCAATTTTTTAACCTTTCTGACCCAGTCTCTTCATTCACCAAATAGAGATACCAGCCTTGCCTGTTTCTCCAGATGATGTTGGATGTGCTTGTTATTTGGATGACTGAAAATACTTTAACAAAAGCTATTTGGTGGTTTCAAGCTTTCTGCAGTAAACTGAAAAAGCCCAACTCAGGGAATATAATCGAAAAGCAATTTTGTCTCCTTTGCTGCTTATTCTTAAACAATAAAAAGTCCTGTGGTGACTTTAGGTACAAAAGCAAGTCTCAGTTTAGTTTTCTTCTGTACAGGGTGGGCCCCTGGAGCCCCTCTTTCTAGGCTGGAGGTGAAAGGCATGCAGTCCTGTTATCATCCCCTGACCCCTCTGGGTGGTGCCAGGAAGCAGGGCACCCTGTCAGCTCTTTCAAACAATCCTCTTCTAAAGCAGCTTTCCAATGGACTCTTTCACCTCAACTTACAGCCTCCTGATAGAGGAGGGGTGCTTGGATTTTGAGTGTGATGTGTGAATGTCTTGTTGCAGAAGGTTTTGGAGGGAGTGGCCTTTCTGGTTCTCCTTGGCACCGGACACCTCTTATCTCTTGGAGCTGCAGTCATGACTTTCCATTCAACATCGCACTATGTTGATTTCACTCTAGCAAGCCAATGGGTTGGCCTCTTTGTGCCAGTCTCTGCAGTGCAGAGGGGTGGGCTCACAGTTCCCGGTGGAGACTAATACCATAGGGAATGGTATTAGCTAACTCCAGAATGCGGATGCGCTCCATTCCTTGGCTTGCCCAGCTGCCTCAGTGTTCCTAAGGTGTCCTAGAAATGTGCCCCAGCTTGAACCCATGACTCTTTGTGCAGAAACGCCGCTGCCAGAGTCACTGTCCCACTCCAAGAGAGGACACCTTACCCCGCTCATCTGCCCATGGGGACACAAGTGGCCAGGCAGGCACTGGCGGTGACTGGAGACAGGTCTCAAGGGCTCAGCCAGAAGCAACTGAGTGGGGCTGCCCATCCCCACTCACTACCCTGCAATTGAATCTGTTAACAGAAACCCAGCAGATCCATACAGTTCCCTCCACATCAACCCCGCAGGACAAACGTTACTGCCCCAATATTGACAAGTTGAAGCCTGACTTTCTTGCCCCTTGGAGCATGAAGCCCTTGGCATTTGGAAAGAACATGTAGAGATCCTTCTAAGTCCCCAGAAGCAGAAATATCACTAAGTATAACTCCAAAGAGCCTTCACTTTCTTAGATCTTAGTCCCTAGCACCGAGGAGTCGGCTTTCTCCCTGAACCTGGAAGCTAGTTCCGGAAGAAGGAAGTACTCTTTTTTTTGAGGGGGAGGGGGTTGGGGGACAAACTGGCTTTGTTCCCAGCTGGCAACTCACTCCACACCCGGCCTCCCCACATGACCTGGCTGCCAGCCTCAGTAGTGACATGTCAGGGCAACCTTTGGGCTTGCCCCAACTTATCCAGGTCACTAGCTGTTCAGAGGGTGAGTGCCAAGGGTCAATGGTACCTTGTTTCCTGGTGTTCCTTGAGGCCCTAGATTCTTTACAGTAAGGAAATCAGCCAGTGAACTCATCTTCCCTGAGGAATCTGTCATGTCCTGAGGTCCTCCTTCAACTTGGATCAGGGGGTCAGAGAATGGAGGAGTGATCTTCAGTCTAAGGGACAGACCCCTCAAAGTGAGGTCCCGGTGCTGTGACAGGACAAAAGGGGAGAGCCCATTCACTCTGCTCCAGAGTGAAGCCAGCACTGCATGCACATGGGATCATTCAGCTTCTCTACCAAAGCTGTAGACGTTGCCCATGGAAGCCAGGGATTGTGCCATCTGAGGCAGGCCCAGGCCCAGTCTCTATTCTCAAAGAGCTCAAAATGGTGCAGCCAGTCAAGCTATAGCCATATACAAGTTGCATTCCTGTTTTCTATTACAGTGAGATTAAATCACCTCCAAAACATAGAGGCTTTATTTTCTTATACAGCGATTTTATTATTGCCTCTCGTAGATGTGGGAGCTGACTGGGTTCACCAAGAGAGGTCTTGCTAGGAAGCTCTCACTCCACTGTAGCAGGACAGTGGCTGGGGCCATCTCAAAGTCTTCCTCGTTCCTATGTCTAGCATTGGGTGCTGGCCAGCCCCTGAGACCTCAGCCAGGGCTGTGGGTGTCTACTTGTGATGTCCCTCATGGCCTGGGTGTCCTCACATCACCCTGGCTGTGTGCAAAGAGAGAGGAGGCAGCAGATGAATGAGATTTTATGACCCAAACCCAGAAGTCACATAGCATCACTTCTGTTGTATTCTATTGGTTGAAGCAGTCCTGAGTTCACCTATATTCAAAAGAAAGGTACATAGACCCCGCCTCTCAAAAGGTCAAAATCAATTGTAAGAACATCCAGTAGGATGAGACATCCTGTTGCAGCTATTTAAGAAAGTATAATCTGCCACAGATGGGACAGCAGGTGATTCTGTCCCTTGGGGCTGAAAAGACTATAGTGACGATAGAACAATGGTGACCGGAAGTGTATAAGCTGTATGGTGAGGGACGGTACCCAGGCTTGTGGTGAGAATCACTCTGCAGTCTACACAGATGTTGACTTATGATGTTGTACATCTGAAATTTACATAGGTTTTTTTTTTTTTAAGCGTGTGTGGTGGGGGATGGTGATTGGAGAGCTACAATAGACGGGTCATTGAAGGCTTCCTGGGACTTCCCCAGCAGTCCAGTGGCTAAGACTCTGTGATTCCAATGCAGGGGGCCTGACTCTGATCTCTGGTCAGGGAACTAGATCCAACATGCTGCAATTAAGAAAGACCCAGCCCAGCCAAATAAAATAATAATAATTTTTTTTAAACCCAAGCAGCTAAAATTGTAGATGCTTATTCTTTGGACTTCCCTGGTGGCTCGGTGGTAAAGAATCAGTCTGCAGTGCTAGAGACAGAGGAGACTTGGGTTCAATCCCTGGATTGGGAAGTTCCCCCGGAGGAGGAAATGGCAGCCTACCCCAGTATTCTTGCCTGGAAAATCCCATGGACAGAGGAGCCCAGTGGGATACAGTCCATAGGGTCACAAGGAGTTGGACATGACCGAGTGACTGAGCAGGCATGCGTGAAGTCTCCGTAAGTGCTTCTGGGTGGAGTTTCGAAGGAAGGAGAGGAGTGCTCCACACAGAGATAGAGTTGGCTCTGGCCCTGCGGGCACAGGCCAAGTTTGGGTTGAAAAGGATGTTTGTGGCCAAGGGACACAGGAGTCATGTTACCAAGGCAGCGGGGCAAGAAGAGTCGAAAAGGCAGCAGGGCTGGATCATAAAGCGGGGCATCACCACACGCGGAAGCCGCCCAAGGGCATCACGCAAGAAGAGAATCCTGGGAAGAACTGTCGGCAGGAGAGAGAGACCGTGAATGCCCTGACGGCCAGGGCGTAAGCAGGTAGCAGAGACGGTCGGAGAACTGAAGAAGTGGTTACAGTGGCCCCGGGAAGATGCAAGAGCGGCGCCAAGGAGGGCAGCCAGGGGGATGTCCATAGCAGGAAACAGACTAGACTCGGTGACCAAGTGGAGAAGAGGCAAGACTGAGCCTAGAAAATAAAACACCACCATGCAACTTTAATCAGGAAAATGGGAATGTATAATGGAAGGCATCTGTTCTGAAAATACCCAGTTAACTTTGAACTTAGAATCTTTGGGGAAATTTTTATTCCAAACATTGTAGACATCAGGAAAAATACAATTCCCTTAATCCACACAAAAAAGTGAGAATCTTCTTCTATGAAGAGCACCTTTTCACTGAAATTTTCATGCACAGATTTAAAAGAGCAGTGGCCACTGCAAAAAGTCCTAGTTGCTGCTGCTACTGCTGCGTTGCTTCAGTCGTGTCCGACTCTGTGCGACTCCATAGACGGCAGCCCACCAGGCTCCCCCCATCCCTGGGGTTCTCCAGGCAAGAACACTGGAGTGGGTCTCTGAAAAATTTTACCAGGACGGCAGTAGCCTTAGAGACTGAAGTCAAGGAGCTCCCAACCTGAGTGGTCTATGCCAGGAAGCATTTCCTGATCACCCACAAGGTTCAAAAGCCTTACACTTTGAAGGAACCAAAATGTAACATCAGAGGTGAGCACATGTACAAACAGTTCTCATGCCATGATAAATATCATGCTATCATGAGCTTCCATTTTTTTGTTTGTTTAATTAATTCAGTTTCAACAAATGCACGAGCACCTAAGACACACCAGGAAATGCTCCAGGCATTGGCGAAGTGTAGTAAATGAGGCAACAAACTCCCATCCTTTGTGGAGGGTGCATGCTAGTAGGAGAGAGAGTAACAGTTTAAGATGATGTACTTTAAAGAAAATAGAAAGGAATTCTTGGGAGGAGAGTGATGGGTGGTCAGGGAAGGCTGTCTGAGGAAGTGACACTGGAGCTGAGGCTTGAATGTTGAGAAGCGATGTTTCGGGTACAGCAAGTTCACAGGCTCTGGGTGTGTTCAGGGAACATGCAAAGGCTGGTGCGCTGGGCATGTGGTTAACCCAGTGGTAGTCAGGCCTTACGATGGGCAGACTTAGACCATCTTATTTATATTCTTTAAGGTTTGCTATACTGTGAAGAATGAATCACAGGAGGGCAAGACTAGAAACAAGTAGGCCCACTAAAGAGGTTTCTGTGTTGTTCAGGCAAGAAATGATGGTGGGTTGGGTTGGGGTGACACCCAGGACTAAAGAAGAGAAGATAGAGATTCAGTGAATATTTTGGAGATAAAGCCAACAGAGCTTTCAGATGAAAATTAAATGGGAAGAAATGCAGGTGGCCCCCAGGTTGAAGCCTTCATAATTGGGAAGACCATGACTCCACCAGCTGACATGGGGAGACATGGAGAGGAGTAAGTTTGGATAGGGGTGCCGGATAGGGGGGAATGCATTAAGAATTCTGAGTTGCTTATTTTGATTTCAGATGGCTGTGATGCATCCAAGGAGAGTGTTAAAATTGGCATCTTGATATAAGATCTAGAACTCAGGGTAGAGTCAGGGATAAAGCCAAAGGAATGCTTGCCATTTTAAGGAGTGAAGAAGCTGAAGGTCAGGGAAGTGGAGAAACTTTCCTGGGGTCACTTCTGGCTGGACAATGGTGTTGCTCAGACAGGAGCCCAGTGTGTCTGCTTCTAACCCCCAAGCCCTTGCTGCAGCACTCTCCCAGGCGCTGCAGCTGCTGCTAAGTTGCTTCAGTCGTGTCCGACTCTGTGTGACCCCATACACGGCAGCCCACCAGGCTCCCCCATCCCTGGGATTCCCCAGGCAAGAACACTGGAGTGGGTTGCCATCCCCTTCTCCAATGCATGCATGCATGATAAGTCGCTTCAGTCGTGTCCAACTCTGTGCGACCCTATGGACAGCAGCCCACCAGGTTCCTCTGTCCGTGGGATTCTCTAGGAAAGAATGCTGGAGTGTGTTGCCATTTCCTTCTCCCAGGTGAGAGTACTAATATGGAGTTAGGGGAGAGGGCGCTTCACAGTGAGCAAGGTTCATCAGGATGGGAAGCTCCGAAGAAGGCAGGAGAAACACTCAGAACGCTGCACAGACACTGCAGAAACACTGCAAGAGAATAATTCTGAGTCCCTGGGTAGAAATGAATGAGCAAGTGAATATATGAATGAATGTCTGATGACCTAACAAAGAGTTAGTTTCACGACATTTAAATTGCTGCTGGTGCTCACAAATCAATGAAGTTAGACACTTGCCAAAATCTTTACTTGATTGAATTTTCACACAGGGACAGTGCTGTGGGAAAAACCCAGGTGAAGATAAGTTTGGTCCCTTTCTATGGGTCTTCCCTGGTGTGTACTGGCAGCCCCTCCTCCCTGATCTCCAGCCCAGTGGTGAGGACCCGACTATGGGTGGGGCACCAAGCCATTTTTTCAACCTAGAGAAGAAGCAGTGTTTGATTCAGTTTGCGTAGAGATGAAAAGTACAAGGGGGCATGGAGGCACCTCAGGGTCTCCAGCCTGCCTCTGCTGTCTAGGGAAGGCTTTGAATATATTTGGAGAAGTCCATGAGGGTGAAAGAGGAGGAGGCAGGAGGGGGCAAGGACATTTCCTCTCTTAATGGATTATCCAGAGGAGGAAATGACGTGGAAAGATGGAGAACATTGCTCTTTCACTCTGCTTCTCACAACTGCCTGAGTGCTGATGACTTGTGAATTAAGAGTCCAGGTTCGAAGTCCATGAAAGCTGCACTTGGAAGGGTCTCAGATTTCATGTGATGAATCCGTGTGCATCTCTGTTCTTTAATTTACAAAGCTCGCCTGCCCTTTTAGCCTACAACTTTAGCTTTTTCCACAAGCACATTACAAAGCATTTTAATGTTGAGTAGCATACTCATATTTCAACTTTATGGCTTGCATTGTTCAAAATGCAGTTATGAAAAGTATGCTTTAATAAAGTCACTTCAGTGGTTTTTTTTTTTTCTTCTGCAGCAGCTACAAGCCATATATATTATTCAGAAATAGCTTGCCTTTGGACCTTTTCCTCTGAGATAGAAATTCATTTCACCTGGCTATAAATCAGGCTCAGAGATACCTTTAATCCAGAAAAGCAGATCAAATATATTTGATAACCCTGGTGTTCAAATACCGTATCAGGAAAATAATTTTCCCTCCAAAGTGAAAAGAGGAAGTGTTTTTGTAAGCTGTGTGTGTGTGCTTGTGTATTCTACAGCAGCAGTTAAACCTTTCCTTTTGATTAGAAATATTGAGAATCCACCAAGAGAACGTTCAGCTCCCTTCCCTGGGGTGGAGCAGAGGTGACATGATTAACTAGCCGGCGCACATGGTAAAGGGTAGCCAAGAGACCAAGCTATTTTTCAATCCAGAAAAGAAACGATGCTTGATTCAATTTGCATAGAGCCTCTAATAAGATTCCCTGGCTCTGGTCAGAAAGACTGACTGGGGCTGGGATTTCCAGGACAAACCTGTTCTCTTGGCAATAGACATTTTTAGATGCGCTCTACCTCTCTGAACTACCAGGAACAAGCAATAATTTCTGTTTGGGGAGCCTTAGTTGTAAATGATAAACAGAATGTACTTGTAGGCAAAGAGTCAGGAGCACTTCCTAGCTGGGTACCTCTGAACTGGTCACTTAAATTCTCTGAGCTTTGATTTCCATATCTGTGGAGTAAAAATAGATTTGCTCTCTGAGATCATTTACATTTAGATTTCTAAACGGCTCTGTAGTTCCCAGTTCTTCCTTAGTACAGTTGACCCTTGAACAGCAGGGGCAGGGGGGTAGGGGGTACAGTGGGGGCATGTTGAGGGTCCTGACTCTTCACGCAGTCAAAACTGTGCACAGAACATATAGTTGGCCCTCCCTACACATGTAGTTCCTCCGTATCTGCGGTTTTGCATCTGCAGATTTAACCAACCACAGATGGAGTGGTTCTGTAGCTACTATTGAAAAAAAATCCATATATCAGTGGACCTGCACAGTTCAAACCTGTGTCATTCAAGAGTCGGCTGTGGTTTTGTATGACACCCTCCACTCTGTTTCATCTGGTTAACACATGATCCGTGGTTTTATTTCCTCATCATCTACCTGTGACTCCAGCAGGGTTTAGCATAGCCTGGACCTCACTCAGCACAGAGGGCTAGAGCAGAAACTCAAGTTTCTACGCTTTGGCCAAACTATGGAGTGAGGAAACCAGTCCATGCAAACGAAGGTCTGGTCAGGCTGGATTAAATGCCCTCGTGGCAAGCCGGGGCTGTATGAGGGAGGGAGAGCGTAGATTAGTCAGCATTCTGACTGTTCCTTCAGAGCCCAGGACCCTTGGGCTGTGTAGAGTGGCAGATGGCTGTGGAGATGCATAAATAGGATCTGAATGCTTATCTGGCCACTGTTTTGTTTTTTAAGCATTACAAAACTATTTTTATTTATCTTTGGCCATGTTGTGTGGCTTGCAGGACCTCAGTTCCCTGGTCAGGTATTGAACACGGGGCCCTGTGCAGTGAAAGCCTGGAATTCTAACCATTAGACCACCAGGCCTCCCTGACCACTGTTTGGCCAGAACAGAAAAGACCAATGAGTGGGGGCCAATTGCATCAAATACCCATCAGCTCCTTGGCACTGGGTAGAGCACTTACCTATCATTTTAACGGAATCCTTACATAAATAATGCCATGAGATGAGCTTTCTTTCCCCACTTTACTATGAGAAACAGACTCAGGACAGGAAAGTGACTTCTCTGAGGTCACACAGCTGGGAGATCAGAGACAGGATCTTTGCCCAGATCTCACCCTCACTCTTTTATACTAGGGATTCAAAACATGGAAATGTGCAGAATTACTTGGAAGGCTTGTAAAAACAGGAAGGGCCCAACCCTCTACTGTAGGTTTAGGGTGGATCCCAGAATATACATTTCTAAACTGTTCTCATGTACTTGCTTACGGCCCCAGGGGCCTCACTTGGAGAACCCCCGTCCTAGACCACAGTGCCCACATTAGCCAACCCATAAGTATCTCTTGAGCTCCTACTGTGTGCCCAGCCCTGGCTCTGGTTCTAGGGGGACACAGAGGAAAAAGCCAACATCGTCCTTGTCCTCATAGAGTTGAGACTTTGGAGAAAAGAACAACGGACCCCATGAAAAAGAGGAGAATGTCAGGTAGAGCCTCCTGGGAGCTAAACTTCTGGGCATGGAAAGCAGGTGAGAAAGGAGGCAAGAAAGAGTAGGACGTGCTGGAGCAAGTGAGGCTGGGTGGAGAGGGTCAGGGATTCGGGGAGCAGAGGTACAGGGAGTATCTGGGAAAATGCAAAGGACTCTGAAGAAACTAGCCTGTGCAATCAGGGGGCTGATTTCAATGATGCCAGCAGCTACACTTAAGGAGCCATTACCATAGCCACAGGATTCCAGGCAGAACTCTCCCACACCATCACATTTAATCCTCAAAATAGCCTGATGCGGTTTGTAAATAACTCCACTTACAGCCGCTGCTCTGTGCTGCTTCCAGATCTGGACCCTAGTGACCAGGGATGCGGCTGAAGTTAGACCCCCAGACATCACCTGGCTCATTAGACTATATTTCTGGGGCAGAAGGAAAGAAACATGAGTCAGAGGATGATATTAGGCTCTGCCTAGCATAAGCACATATTTATACCAACTGGAAGGTGGAAGACATTCTTTTTCAGCTTTTAACAATTTTAAGGAAGGATTCATTTTTAAATCAGAAATACTTGACCACTTGGTCCTGTTCCTCCATTCCAAACAAGGCAACTGTTGCCTTAAATGGGAAAAAATTGAGTAGGGGATATTTTCACAATTGCAGGGACCAGGAGACAGAGATAAAGGCCTCAGGAGGGGCTCTGTCAGCCCTTCCTGTATTATGTTCTGTGAAACCCTGACCAGCTGGAAATCCCACCATGGAGGGTTCTACAGCCATGTAAGGTTGGGAAAGGGCTTCCCAGGTGGTACCAGTGGTAAAGACCCTACCTGCCCATGCAGGAGACGTGAGAGAAGCAGGTTCGATCCCTGGGTTAGGAAGTTCTCCTGGAAGAGAGTACAGCAACCCACTCCAGTATTCTCACCTGGAGAATCCCATGGACAGAGGGGCCTGGCAGGCTACAGTCCATAGGGTCGAACAGAAACAGACACAACTGAGCGACTTAGCACACACGGAAAGTTGGGAGAGGCTAGCTACATCTTGTACCCTGCTGTTAGAGCTACAAAGGACCTTTTCCAAATTAAAGGCTCCATAAGGTTTTTCAGCATAGGAAACAGCCAGCCTGTCTTGGTTTTAATTATTCATTTCTCAAACTTAGCTGATCATGAGTTCCCATTTGAAAATAATTTTGACCACTAGTCTTTTACGGACTGAACCCATGGGAAACACCGTGGGGCACCCTGGGCTCTGTGAATGCTGGTCGAGATGCCCAGGGGCTTCACAGTGGCAGAGAGGGCATTTATCCCCCCATACACACCCTGAGGCCTATACACCTTCCCCCCAAACACCCAGGCTGTATGGCTTAAAAGTGCCCAGGTACCATTTTGTAAGCCACAAGGCTGAAGCTATCAGAAAACATCCAGGGTTGGAGTGTAGTTCCTCCAGTTCTGAATTTCTGTAGAGTCATAGGCCTAGTAATCAATTGCTGTCTGGTGGGGACAGTGCATATGAACTCTGGGGAACATCAGCTGCTCCAAACAGGGAGGGCTCATGCAGTTGGGTCAAGAAGCCCTGTGGCTCCAGGGGAAATGTAGAGTCAGAAGTTCTTGGTATCTTGGGCAGCCTCTGGAAGCGCACAAACTGGAGTGGTCTGATGTGATGTGATGGGCCAGCCCAGAGCTTGTGGAGTTCAGAGCTGGCCCTGAAGACAGGCCATCAATTACAGGTTCTATTACCACCTCTATTGCTTCCTCACTATATAATCCAAGGCAAATGGCACAGCCTCTGTAAGCCAGGTTCCTCATTAGCAAAATGGAGATAATATAGAATTGATATTCATCTGTGGGTTTTGTGAGAGAATTGAGTGAGTGAAGTTTCCCAGGGAAGGTCTACCATGGGGCACTATTCCTGGTTGATTCCAAGGCATGTCTTAACTATCACCCCGAAGGTTCTCACACAGCATGGCCACCAGAGTCATTTTACCTAAAACTTAGCTCCTAAGTGCCCCCGTAAAATGTTTTCTCCAATTTGTCTGGTTCTACCTTGGTTCCCTAAGCTCAGAACCTCTATTTTCACCTCCCAACTTGATCTTCCACACATCCATCCAATTGCCAAACCCTTCTGATTGCTTCTCAACTGTGCAACCTTAGACAAGTCACTTAACGTCTCTGGGCCTCCATGTCATCAGAGAGATTTGCTAGTGAGATGCCATGAGAGATTTCTGCAATTGAAAGGACCTTAGCCCTTTGAGGAAAGAATTGAACAAAGAGACCAAGATTATAAAGCAAGCACAGAGTTTATTAGAAGCACAGTACGTGTGGAAGAGTGTACAAAGAAGCAGTTTATTTAGGGCAGAATCTGAAGTTACATCCTCGAAGAAGAAGAGCGCAGGTGTTCTTACGTGGAGGGGTATGAATAGGGGTAGCTTAGCTTGTGAATATGGGCTTAATCTTCGCAGGCTTAGATGGGAGTGACTCCCCTTTCCCTCTCCTGTGATTGTATCATTTGTAATTCTTTATTTGGACTTCCACCAGGCTCCATTTTGCATCTTTCCCATAGCACCTACTCGAAACCCACAGGCATGGGGGTGGGGTCAAAACTGCAATGCCAATCATATTATGATGATATTACAATGTGGCCAGGGTTACTAGAGGACTACTTGACATCCTCTCCGCAACCGTGTTGGGTGAAGAAATCCTCTGCATCACAAGGATGAGGAGGCTGCCGTGGCTGCTTTGTCTTTCATCAAATCATCTGCAGTCTGTACATTTTTATTGAGCCTGCTCCATGGTTTTCATATCAGAGTCTCTTGCTCAGATGCTACAAAGTTTATGTCTTGGGTGCCATGCCCCCGTCATGGCCTCATTAAGTGCAGAACAAGGAGATGGCTTGCCTTCTGCGTAATACCTATGCATGAGGACCCTGTTCTCAGGCCCAGCCTTGACTTTTCCTACCTCATGCTTAAACAGCAGCTTTCAAATTTTTTAAACTATTGAAATCTTTCCCCCCAAAGACCCCCCTAAGGAAATCTAAGGTCTAAAACTGTCCAGAGGTTCAGGGTCTGAGATGAGGCCCAGCTCTATACTTTTTACATCTTCCCAGGTGATGCAGATGGGCAGCCAGTTTTGGGCCCCATCAGTGAATTCTTAGATGTGGCAAGTTCTGAACCAATATTATTAATAATGAACAGTAGTTGAGCAAGGTGCTGGCATTCATGTCCCAGCATAGGGCAACTTGAACCTTTTTGTCTCTTCAGCTTACAGTATGTAATCCTTTTACCTTCTGGGTTGCCTAACATAACTTGAGATTATTCCCTTATGATTAAAGTATTAGTTGCTCAGTCATGTCTGACTCTTTGCAACCTCATGGTCTGTAGCCCACCAGACTCCTCTGTCCACGGGATTCTCCAGGCAAGAATACTGGAGTAAGTAGCCATTCCCTTCTCCAGGGGGTCTTCCCAACCCAGGAATCAAACCCAGGTCTCCTGCATTACAGGTGAATTCTTTACCATCTGAGCCACCAGGGAAGCCCCTTGTGATAAAAGCTGACTTTATATAATTTAGGATCACAAAGGCCATCCAGTTGAGATCCTTCCTAGACTCTCCTGTGGTCCAGGCATCCACTTGGATCTCTTCTTGGTCCTCTGTGAAAGAGAAAGTGGTAGTGGCCAAAGAGGGATTCAGACAGAAATGGGTCCAAAAGGAAATGGGAGGAGAAGGTGAGCGAAGTGATGCTTCACTTCAGGGAAGTGAGTCGCTGCTACCCAGGGAAGGATAGCAGAAAGGGTGGGGATGCAACCACTGGAGCTGTTCATCCTCTAAACTGAGTTACTCCATGAAGTGTTGATAACTGCCGGTCTCACCCTTGGGCACAATAGTATTTATCCCCCACCAGATAGTACACAATGTGAAGTTTAATCACCTACTACCATAGAGATGAGGCTGGAATTCTCAAAGAAACAGCACTCAGTGAATTTGAACTATTCTTTCTCTTGACGTCATTATTACCTTGGGTTATGAGAGAATCGATCTCAGTGTGTTTTGAAATCTAGGTAAACTGTCTCTAAAAAAAAAATAAATAAAGATTTAGATTGACATCCAAAGATTCTGAAGAATTCACAGTGTGTGTTTGTTGCTCAGTCGTGTCTGACTCTTTGCGACCCCATGGACTGCAGCCAGCCAGGCTCCTCTGTCCACCGGGGTTCTCCAGGCAAGAATGCTGGAGAGGGTTGCTATTCCCTTCTCCAGGGCACCTTCCTTACAGGGATCAAACTCGGGTCTCCTGCATTGTAGGCAGATTCTTTACCATCTGAGCCACCAGGCAAGCAAGAAAATTCACAGGCGTTAAGGTCAAATGTGAAATATGATTTGGCTAGAGACTGAAAACTTAATGATATTTGTAACAAGGATATGAACGTAACAGTTCTGGTATTAGCCTCTGTTTCTACATCATTTTCACAGGCCAGTAACATTTTGGCTTGGGTGCCACTTTATGTACAGAGGTTAGCAGGAGGTGGGCTCAGCACTTAGATTCTTGCTGTAAAATGAAAAGCTTAGGAAATGAAACACACTATTAAAGGACATGCTCCCTTTCACTTACAAATAGTCTCTAGGAAATGAATAAGATTTTCTTTAAAATATCAAGGCAAAGAAAGGTGTAAATGGAGTAGATGCAACAAAAACTGGACAGTAGTGAACTCTGCATGGTGAGTGTGCTGTGTTCCTTGTACTCTCACCTCTACTTCAGTTTGTTTGGAATTTTTTGTAATAAAAATATAAACAATTATTCATCTTTTCCTTAAAGACAACAAAAGAAAGCTCTGAGCAAGTGTTGATTAAGTGTCTGGTGTATGTCTAAGCTGTGCTGGGGGCCACGACTAAGGCACAACAGCCTCCTAAAGCTGCTGTAGAATGGAAGTTTGTATGTATGCCTCCTTTTGGAGAGCATGAATGAAAGTTCTGTCTTTACCCAGGATCTAGACTGGTTGCTTTTAAACCGCAAAGACTTCTGTTCAGCAGACTCTTAGGAGGAAACCGATATGTCAATAGATAGAAGGGAGCTGCTGTGGGGGAGGGGTGTGTGCATGTTGTATATATGTATGCATGTGTGTGTATACGTGTGCACACAGACACCCTGGAGAGTTGCAGCTCAGGGGTGAACCCTGCCTGCTATCTCCTCCTCCCATCAAGGCTCCCAAGTAAGCACCCAGAGACCCTGGGTTTCCTGACAGTTGGCTGAGATGCCCGGACTGGCCATGTACAAGACAGCTCTTGCTTCCCGCTTAAGCAAAGGAATGTGGCCGGCCTGAGATCTGCATCTCTGGTCTTGAGTGCTTGGCCTTGTTAAAGAAATGAATGAGTCTGGCTGAGCACCTCATAACCTCCACAACTCCCTGTGCCAACAGATATTGATTTTGCCACCCGCAAGATCGCCATCCATCTGACTCAGACGAAGATCATTGAGCAAGATGGTGATAAGTTCAAGACGCAAACCAAGAGCACATTCCGTAACTATAATGTGGATTTCACAGTTGGGGTGGAGTTTGAAGAGCATACAAAGGGCCTGGATGACCGGAAAGTTAAGGTACTGACCGGGCTAGAGTTTTCACTGGCATACTCTTGGTGCAGGGGCTGGGGTTTGGCTTTACAATGGAACAATGACTGAAACAACCTGTGAGGCATCAGGAGAGGGGCACCAGAATGGACTCAATGATGCTGGATAAGCAAGTATTGAAAGTTTAGTGAGAAGCAGCAGGCTGGCCTTTGCATGAAGCTTATAAGCCAAGGAGAGATTAAAGGATACTGACCTCTCAAGTATCCAGAGTAAGACTGACTCATAGACTGCCATGGGCCTAGCAGGCAAAGGGAAGAGGGCCAGGGGGAGTCACAGGGAAGGATGATAATGGTGCCAACGGAACAGCGTAGCTTCACCACAGGGCAGCCCTCCTCAGCAGCAGCCAAGCATTGCCATAGCGCATGAAGCCCTCATGTTGCTTGAATTTTTATTCTTTTCAGGAGCTGTTGAGCATTCATATGTTCTTACATGAAATATCTCCATTTTAGATGATCCCAACTGATTTATCTATTTACCTTTTAGAAAATTGTAATGCAGATCACACCCAAAAATCAGTAGCCTAGATGAAGTCAGGCTGTCTCCAATCCTAGTAACTCAGAGAAATCTCTACCAAGTTTGCGTCTTCAGTCTCAGCCTCACCTTAACTAGCAGGACATAATCGAGGAAATCCTCTGTGCATCGGAAGGCAGACTTCTAGCCGCTTGAACTGTTTGGATATAGGGAGGCACCTAAGGCAAACAGACAGCTGAGTGCAGAGTGGGAAGTGACCTCCAAGCCTGAGAACGGGAGTCTGCAGAAGAGGCAGGCCCTCACCCAAGAGGCCCTCAGGAATAAGGCAGAAATTGGTACTAGCAGGGAGAAGTGGGGTGGTGGTGGGGAACATGAGGCCGGCAGCAGGTCCTTCTCTTCTCCCGTGTCACCTGGTGGTATCACAGCCCAGTGACTGATTCTTGTACTGTCCACGCTCATGCTTAGTGTGAATGCCTCTGGTTTCCCAAATGCAATTACACCTGAGTAGTCCCAACAAACACAAATGGGGAGAAATCCAGTCTCAGTCATGTCCACCCTCACAATCAGTGTGAACATCTTTGGTTTTCCAGATCTAATTGCACGTGGGTAGTCCCGACAAACACAAATGAGGAGAAATCCAATTTAAGGATGCCCACATCCAAATCTTAGCATCATACAAGTGCCTTGAGATTGCACAGTCCAGCACAAGCCCATGCAGTTCATACAAGAGTGGGCAGCTTGAAGCCTCATGGTACCCACTCCCTCTGTGCCAGTGTGGCCACCAGGACCTCTCTCTTGACTCCCAAGCTGAGGAGAGCTGGACTAAGACTCCTGTGCCCAGTTACCCATGCTCTCACCTCTACAGAGGGCCAGTCTCTTGGAGGGTCACAAGGAAGCAGGACCCACCAGCCTGCCCTTCTCCTTTCCCCATAAGCGCCTCTCACCCCAGAGTCCCACTCTTTCTGGTGCTTCCAGGAGCTCCTTCAAAACTGGAGATCTCAACTCTTCCCCCAGAGCTCTGGCTCCTGTCCTGGCATGTGGAGGAAAAGAGGTCATCATTCTCTGAGGACGACTCTAAAGCCAAAAAAGCAAGATTTTATTCCTTAATCAGGTTGTCCTGACACATTGATCATCTCAGCCATTGAGTCTGGGTTGAATGGCATTTAATGCCCCTGCTGAAGAAAAGTGGGAAATGGAAAGCACTTTGGAAATGCTTCCATCAGAGCAGACTTGGCAGGATACCCGAAGCTCAGCCCTTGTGGAATCACTCCCCAAGGGTTTGCTGAATCTTCAAGGCTTTTCTGAACTGTGTGGCTGTAAGGCCAAATCATCAGACACCAGAACTGATAGGAAGATTTGTCTCAGGATTTTTACATCCCTCTGCTGTTCTAACCTAATCAGTTCTAAATGATTCATTTTCCCTTCGCTTCTCAGTTTTGGGTGTGGGCTGTTGGAAAGCAGCCCTCTGACTCATTCTTTTATCGCCTTTGATGTTGGAGAACTCACTTTTGCTGAAATAGATCATGTCCTTTTGATCCTTCATGACTCTTAAAGGACTCCATCTGATAATGCCTACCCTTCTGCCTCTCCATTCCACACGCTGTCCCCTCTGAGAGCCATCCATCTTCTCTCCTAGATCAGCTCTTAGCCCTGCAGAGAGAGATAATCCCCTTTCTCGCTTCTGGTCGATGTTTTGCCTGCAGCAAAAAGCCAGGGTTGATGAACATACAAACACACACACACACACACACACACACACAATGGGGGTGCTGAGAAGTACCCAGATAGTGGCCTCCTGCATGGGCTGTTCCCATGAGAAATACAACACAGAGCAGGTGCCCTGGGCACTACCTTCTTCTTGTAACCTAACTACAACCCTTTAGCTGAAGAGGGAGGGGAGAAAGTGGGTGAGTCTAAGTCTGATTAATTTCTATTGCTCACGCTTGATAGCACACCCGAGTGCACGCAGAAATTGTTCTGTACACATGCGCGTATTTGCATGTAGTACTCCTCTACTCCTCGCCCTCTTAATCTCCAGGACCCAGGACGCCACTTTCTTAACTCCATGGTCATTTGCATGAGCCCCTCTGAAAATCTCCTCATTGAGCAGTTTGGAGGCAAGAGGTTGGGGGTGGGGTTGCAGCAGAGGTCCTTCAGGGCCCTGCAGGGCCCAGTTCTGTGATGTCCAAGGGCAGGAGTGATGAAACCACATTGATCATGCATTTGACTCTTTTCTGAGGGACTCAGGGGCCGCCTTCTTCCTTCCTGTGGTTTGTATACATTACTAGCTTCCTACACTTACTTATTTCTCAGAATTTAAAGCCCCATCAAAAATACACAAGCTAGAGAGTTTTGGGGAGAATGGATACATGTATAGGTATGGCTGAGTCCCATTGCTGTCCACTTGAAACTATCACAACACTGTTAATTGGCTATACTCTGCTGCTGCTGCTAAGTCACTTCAGTCATGTCCGACTCTGTGTGACCCCATAGACGGCAGCCCACCAGGCTCCCCCGTCCCTGGCATTCTCCAGGCAAGAACCCTGGAGTGGGTTGCCATTTCCTTCTCCAATGCATGAAAGTGAAAAGTGAAAGGGAAGTCGCTCAGTCCTGTCTGACTCTTCACGACCCTGTGGACTGCAGCCTACCAGGCTCCTCTGCCCACGGGATTTTCCAGGCAAGAGTACTGGAGTGGGGTGCCATCGCCTTCATAAAACAAAAAGTTTTAAAAACTAAAATACACAAGCTACCCAAAGTAGAATAAAACTAAGAAGCAGTAATTTATGTTCACGCCACAGAATGTCATGCAGCCATATAAAGGAATGAAGTGCATGCACACGTACTATCACATGGATGAACTTGGAAACTCTTATGCTAAGTGAGAAGACAAACCCAAAAGGCTACATATTGTATCATTTGTATGAAATGTCTGGAATAGGTGAATCTGTAGAGACATTAATGGTTGCCATTAGTAGGAACTGCTAACAGGTACTGGGTTTATTTTGAGGGTGATGAAAATGTTCTAGATTTAATTAGCGGAGATGGCCTGACAACCCTGTGAATATACTAAAAATGACTGAATCATATGCTATAAAAGGCTGAATTTTATCTTATCAGAATCATATCTCAATTGAAAAATAATGGTAGGGAAAAACAGATATAAAGATGGTGGCTAGAGTCATGATTTTGAGAGGACCCATGAGAGCCCAGGGAAAACCGACTCCCCAGGAGGGGCCCCACCTGGGCGAGGCAGGAGGCAGAGCTGAGGCTTAGAAGAGAACGGATGTACTGGGGAGGGTTTTAACATGCTGATAGTGTCCTTCACTGCTCCTAATTTAGAGAGCTGTTACTTTCCTTTAAAGAAAACTTATTTGGGAATGATTCAAATTTACAGAAAAGTTTCAAGAGTATAACCAAGAGTGTCTATACACTCTTCACCAGGGGAGTGACCAGTTGTTAACATTTTGCCTCATTTGCTTCATCATTTCTTCTTACTCTTTCTAGTATATATACATTTTTTTCTGAGCAATCTTATGGGTTACCTCTAAATAATTCAGTGTCTATTTTCTACGAATTAGGATGTTCTCTTATATAAGCACAGTGTAGTTATCAACCTCTATAACTTTAACATTGACACAGTACCTGTATCTAATTTACCACAAAAGGCTGTTGTTATGGTTGTTGTTTTCTTGTGGCCATTTTTAGCGGCCTTAATGACTTCGGTGTCTTAAAGTCTCATAACATGGCTTTCTTATTGCCAGCTTTTTCTAAACATGTTTCTGCAGAAACACATTCAGGTAAGCAGGTTCATTGACTGGCTATCATGGGATGTTTTTAATGATGTTAACTTTGTGGGCTTCCCTGGTGGGTCAGATGGTAAAGTGTCTGCCTGCAATGTGAGAGACCCAGGTTCAATCCCTGGATCAGGAAGATCCCCTGGAGAAGGAAATGGCAACCCGCTCCAGTACTTTTGCTTGGAAAATTCCATGGACAGAGGAGCCTGGTAGGCTATAGTCCATGGGTTCCCAAAGAGTCATACACGACTGAACGACTTTACTTTGGACATGGTGATGGGGAAATTGCAGTGTGAGGCCAACTTCCTTCTTTAATTTCCTACAAGTCATCCTCTTCATCTTCATGGAACACTACTCTCCCTCTTCAGCATGGCCCAGAACCAGTGGTTTTCCTCTCTTATATCCATCTCCTCAAACTCAACATCTGTGAAGGCAATTGAATCTCTTTTTGAAGCCTCCTCCAATGCATGGATAAAGGACACCAACTAAAAAGCAAATTGAGTGGTGGCATTTTAGTTCTTATAATCATTTTCTTCTCCCTTCTGTTTGGTTGCTTCATGTAGGAGTGAGGCTACAGTATCATAGGTATTACCACAATTCCTTAGTAACCAATTTACTCTGGGGTCAGAATAACTTTTAGTTAATCTTGTTCCCAAACATGAGTTATTAAAAGAAGACATTGGGACAAGCCCTCATGCACCAACATTTTTCTCCTTTGTTCCTTCCACAAATTTGTTAAGCCCCTACTACCTGTGAGGCCTGGGAGCTATTGATAAATAATGAATCAGACCCCC
Organism: Capra hircus; assembly: GCF_001704415.2. NCBI lineage: Eukaryota > Metazoa > Chordata > Mammalia > Artiodactyla > Bovidae > Capra > Capra hircus. Next base: position 129,184,242 of record NC_030808.1, read on the forward strand.
TTTCCTGCCCTCAAAAATCTCACAGCCTTTTGAAGTAGCAGACAAGTAGATGACAATTACCATCTAGTGTCCATGTTAATGGACACGTGTACCCTCCAGTGATACCAGAACTAAAGCAAAAAGGTGGGGTGACTAAGACACTGTCAAGACTATCAGTGGAAAATATATACACATGCTCATTTATTTCCCCATGTGGATTTATCCTCAAGATGCTGTTTCAACAAAATCATTTAACCACAGACTTATTCAACAGTGCTTCGCAGGGACCTCCTATATGCTGATGACTATGCTGAGTCTGGGGCTGAAGAAATGAACAGCTGCCATGGCCTCTTCTTTTATGAAGCTTGTTGTCTATTGGGGACAGACATTCATTCAGTCAACATAATTTAGGTGTCCTTGATGTGTGAGACAATATGGGCTGGGGGACTGGAAGACACTGTCCTTGCCCAAACAGAAGATGTGAGTCCTTCCTTGTCTATTTGGGAGGCATCTCTGGAATATTCCAGATAATAAATTCCTTCCAAAAGGACAAAAAGAACAACCTATGAATTAAGCTTCTCTAAGACATTAAAAAATGTGAGGCTTGGGATGGCTCTGAAGGAAGAAGAGATATTTTCTTTATTAAACATGTAAAATTTTATTGCTAAATTAATTGGGGGAATATTAATATATATACATGGTTTTAAAAATTAAACACTAAAAGTGAAATTCCTTCCTATCCTGGCCCCCAGCCCCTCAGTTCCTTCCCCAGGGACAACCACTATTAAAGATATTCTTGCCTCCTTGCAGAGAACATATTCAAAACATATGCGTGCATCCCCAATCCCTTTTTCTTTCATGTACATGGCCCTCCTCCTTGCTTCTTTAACTTAAATTATACACTATGGAGACTGCGCTTCTCCATAATATAGAACTGCCTCCTCCTTCCAAGGGCCGCAGAACAGGGAGGAACCACACTATATTTAACCAGTTGTGCACTGATGGGATTTATGAGGCTTCTAGGCCTTTGCTGTAACAAACAATGCTGTGATGGGCTGAGGAGTTAAATAAGGAGAAATAAAATTGTACATAAAATATATAATTTGGTCAAGGTCAAATATTATTTTAAGTAGGTAGACTTAACAATCTGTAGAAAACAGATTTCTACCAAAAATTAGATAGACCTGAAGTTGCAAGGACAGTGAATTAAAATAAACACACAGGTTTGTTTATCACCAACTGGGTTTGCAAGATAGAGGGGAAAATAAGTGTCTGGTCTTTAGCATAATATCATTCATAGAGGTATAATATGGCTCACACATACTTGGAAGAAAACCAGCTCACATCAGGATCATTCTTGAGGAATGGCAGTACCCACACACCACCGCTGCCTGGATGGGAATATCATCACTTCATGTGCAAGCCTAATGTGGGCACAGAGGTGGGTGGCTTGGAGGACCACTTAGGGATAGCACAGATTGTCCCTAGGCAAGTAATAAGACAGGTAAAGAGGGAAACAGACGGAGAAGTGGGGCGGGGTGTGAACTTTGTAAATATGTAAATTTAATAAGAGGTTGGAGCCTCTTGTGGCATCTCCAACCCACTGGTCAACTCAGCCAGCTTGTCCATCACAAGCTCTGCATCTCTGCTACCTTCTCTGCGCTAATTGGTCAGCAGGGCTGCCTGGAGGAAACCCAAGACCAAGGGAAAGTCCACCTCCTGGTTCTGGATGACAAGGTTAGCTTTGGAGTGATCTGTGGAGCCCCCTGCTAACTAGGGAGTTTCCCTGCCTTTATTCTTGCCCTCCAATGGGCAGGCCTCCAATGTGTTTTCTGCAGGGAGAATTCCCAGAAGTAGAATTTCTAGGTCAATGTTATATTTTCAAAGGTAATGTAAAATTGCCCTCAAAAAGATTCACACCAATTTATATACCCACTGGCCCTGTATGAGGGCCTATGTTTCTCAGCATCCCCTCCAACTCAGTGTGTTATTAGGCTCTTTGATCTTTGACCACAGGATGAATTGTATCTGAAAAACAAACAACCTTAAAATGTGCATCTCTCTTATTATAAGTGAGGTTGAATATGTTTTTTTATGTTTAAAAGCCACCTGCTAGGGTGGTTTTGTTTTTGTTTTGTTTTTTTTGGCTGTACTTTAAATTTATTTATTTTTAATTGGAGGACAGTTGCTTTGCAATACTGCGTTGGTTTCTACCATAGATCAACATGAATCAGCCATAGGTAAACATATATCACCTCCCTCTTGAACCCCCCTCCCATTTCCCACTCCATGTCACCCCCTTCCGGTTGTCACAGATCACCGGGTTTGAGCTCCCTACAAAATACAGCCAAATTCCCACCGATTATCTATTTTACACACGGTGATGTATGTTTCCATGCTACTCTCAGTCCGTCCCACCCTCTCCTTCCCCTCCTGTGTCTACAAGCCTGTTCTTTATGTCTACGTCTCCACTGCTGCCCTCCAAATAGGTTCATCAGTACCATCTTCCTGGATTCCTCTGTGTGTGTGTGTGTGTGTGTGTGTGTGTGTGTGTGTATGTTAACATACAATATTTATTTTTATCTTTCTGACTTACTTCACTCTGTATAATAGGCTCTTAGGGTGTTTTTTTCCTCCTTATAAGTTGTTGGTTTGGTGTCCTATGTTGAATTTCCTATTAGATTAATGATCTTCGCCTCCTTGATTTATAGGAGGGCTTCCCTTTGTGGCTCAGCTGGTAAAGAATCTTCCCACAATGTGGGAGACCTGGGTTCAATCCCTGGGGTGGGAAGATCCTCTAGAGAAGGGAAAGGCTGCCCACTCCAGTATTCTGGCCTGGAGAATTCCATGGACTGTATAGTCCACTGGGTCACAAAGAGTCAGACACGACTGAGCAACTTTCACTTTCATTTTGTATATAAGGAAATCAGGTCTTTGGTCTGATATGAGTTACAACTACTTTTCCCAGTTTGTTATGTATCTGTTGACACTGAGGTATTTTTCCCTCCCAGAAATTTTACATGGCAACATAGTTAAATTCATCATCATTTTCCCCCACTGATCTAGAATACTGTCTTTACCATACGGTAAAGTGGAAGAAGAGAAATCTTTCCAAGAGAACAAAACTAGCCATGATCAGCCGGTGTGGCTGGAATGAAGAGTGTGTGGGGAAAGGAGTCTGGGGCAGGGTAGAGAGGGCGATGCTGGCATGGCTGTGGCTTGAGGCTCTGCCCTGGAGCCAAGCAGGAGCCCGAGAGTGGCTGCAGGATCTGCAGCTGCAGGTTACGTGCGTTCAGTCCCCATCAAGACCATGTGTTTGATTTTGACTGGAAACCTCTCATTACAGACTTTGGTCGTCTGGGAAGGCGATGCCCTTGTGTGCGTGCAGAAGGGGGAAAAGGAGAACCGAGGCTGGAAGCAGTGGGTTGAGGGGGACAAGCTGTATCTGGTAAGTCTCAGGGTCCACCGAGCTCCCCTGTACTCTGCTTTTGCCAACTGCGGGTTCACCTCACCATGCACTTGGACAAGAAAAATGGCCCTCCCTCCTCCCCTAAGCTCCAGCCAAACAAGTGTGGTCATACAGTTAGAAAGTCATTCCTTTCTGGCTCAGGGGACTCCAGGAGGAACTCTATATGGCTATTTCTGTGAATGGCTGCAATTAAAAGGAAAGTTCAAAATGCTGAGTTAGGAAGCTGAAATCCAAGGAGAAATGTACAGAGTCTGTTAAAGACCAGCTAGGGAGAAATGTGAGGCACAGAATTAAGAGGCCCTGGAGGAGGCTGAGACCAGGCCTCAGTGATGTGAGCCTCAGAGGAGCAGGGTCACCATAGGGGTGGGATGTTGTGGGGACACGTTGTACTGGGGGCAGCTGGGCCTGGGAACTGCCTGTAGACCACAGGCACTCCACTCCCATCCTAAGGTACATCCACTTGATCCCAAAATACTTTATGTTAATTTGACACCAGAACAGAGCAGTTGGAATGATTGCTGATTTTCTTGAATAAATTACACCTGTCTAGATGGCTTAATTTTTCACACTTCAGTCTTTAAAATTGATGCATCCAACATTCAAAGAGTGAAAAACCTTTCACTGCTTCATGCATTCAGCCACTCATTTGTTAACTGAATGACTCATTCAATGGATGGCTCTTCCCTCATTCATTCATTCAACCTGTGGTGTCAGGCAGATACCTGCCTCCAGCATCAGTATTCAGGTCACAGGGTGTCCTTCAGAGCCAGCCTTGCCTCACCTGAGATCTTTATTTCAAAGGAAACGTCAACCAGTGATGAATGGGAGGGAGTCACCATGTTTTCCATCGATGGTTTTCCCTACGTGCTCTGGTTTGGATGATAGATTTTTTTAATTGTAGTACAAACCCTGGTGGTCCCTGTGGCTAAGACAATGGATTCATTGTCAACTGGAAAGATGTTTCTGGTTGTCCCACACTCGTGTTTTTCCTCTCCCCCCAGGGGGTCATGAGATGCGGGTAAGGCCTGCGGACTACCTCTGTCCAGATGAAAGGCCAGCATCTTTTCTACCCAGGCAGGCCTGGAGGAGCCCCTCTGCAGCTCAATCTACCAGAGGCCAGAAAACTCCTCACCAGGCCTTCCAAACACTCCCCTTTCAGATCCTTCCCTTTACCGTGGCTTCGTGCCTTTTGTAAATTAAGCGATGTTGCTTTAATCATGAGAGTAGGAGAAATCCCGCCCAAGAGGGTAATTTCTTTGCATTTTTCATTTTTATAGCTGTTCAAGCTCAATTCAAGTGTCAAAATCAAATTACTGCTACCTGCAGGGCACGCCAGCTGATTGGGTCTCTGAAATGCTCTTTGCCTGGAATGACTAACTGTCCTCTTTATTCCAGCTCCCCTTCTCTCTGACTCGGACACCCAGAGGGCTGGGGGTGGGTGGAAGGAAGGCGTGGCTTGTTAATCGCTCACCTGCTTTATAATGTTGCAGGAGCTGACGTGCGGCGACCAGGTGTGCCGTCAAGTGTTCAAGAAGAAGTGACGGTGTGAGGAGGGCCTACTGAGCATACACTCCATGCTCCCTGTGAAGAGTTCTCTGCCAGCATTGGGGAGCAGCCATGGGGACCCTCCTGGTCCTGACAGAGCCCGTTAAGATATCTGGGCCTCTCCTGCTTCTGTGATGGTCCACACTATGTCTATGGAGTTTGTTTCCTCCCTGAATAAACCTTTTTTCTCTTTCAGTTTAGTTCAGTTCAGTTCAGTCGCTCAGTCGTGTCTGACTCTTTGCGACCTCATGAACCGCACCATGCCAGGCCTCCCTGTCCATCATCAACTCCCGGAGTTTACTCAAACTCATGTCCATTGAGTTGGTGATGCCATCCAACCATCTCATCCTCTGTCGTTCCCTTCTCCTCCTGCCCTCACTCTTTACCAGCATCAGGGTCTTTTCCAATGAGTCAGCTTTTAGCATCAGGTGGCCAAAGTACTGGAGCTTCAGCTTCAACATCAGTCCTTCCAATGAACACTCAGGACTGATCTCCTTTAGGATGGACTGGTTGGATCTCCTTGCAGTCCAAGGGACCCTCAAGAGTCTTCTCCAACACCACAGTTCAAAAGCATCAATTCTTCAGTGCTCAGCTTTCTTTATAGTTCAACTCTCACATCCATACATGACTACTGGAAAAACCATAACCTTGGCTAGATAGACCTTTGTTGGCAAAGTAATATCTCTGCTTTTCAATATGCTGTCTAGGTTGGTCATAACTTTCCTTCCAAGGAGTAAGCGTCTTTTAACTTCATGGCTGCAATTACCATCTGCAGTGATTTTGGAGCCCAGAAAAATAAAGTCAGCCACTGCTTCCACTGTTTCCCCATCTATTTGCCATGAAGTGATGCAACTGGATGCCCAGTTGAGCTTTAAGCCAACTTTTGTTTCCTGAATGTTGAGCTTTAAGCCAACTTTTTCACTCTCCTCTTTCACTTTCATCAAGAGGCTCTTTAGTTCTTCTTCAATTTCTACCATAAGGGTGGTGTCATCTGCATATCTGAGGTTATTGATATTTCTCCCGGCAATCTTGATTCCAGCTTGTGCTTCTTCCAGCCCAGCGTATCTCATGATGTACTCTGCATGTAAGGTAAATAAGCAGGGTGACAATCTACAGCCTTGATGTACTTCTTTTCCTATTTGGAACCAGTCTGTTGTTCCATGTCCAGTTTTAACTATTGCTTCCTGACCTGCATACAGGTTTCTCAAGAGGCAGGTCAGGTGGTCTGGTATTCCCATCTCTTTCAGAATTTTCCACAGTTTATTGTGATCCACACAGTCAAAGGCTTTGGCATAGTCAATAAAGCAGAAATAGATGTTTTTCTGGAACTCTCTTGCTTTTTCCATGATCCAGCAGATGTTGGCAGTTTGATCTCTGGTTCCTCTGCCTTTTCTAAAACCAGCTTGGACATCTGGAAGTTCACAGTTCATGTATTGCTGAAGCCTGGCTTGGAGAATTTTGAGCATTCATAAAAAAAGACATCTGGATGGGTTTTAAACAGGAGTGTGTAACAGTAACAGACACAGTCTTCATTCCTTGAAATCTGGCATTAATCCAAAATCAAAAATCATTCCTCTTCTTTGAAACCCTTTAATCTATTCTCATTTATTTCTAAAACTGTCAGTTTATTCATAAGCATAAGTGATTGGCTACATGATGGTTTTCTGTGAAGCTTTTGTTATTGTCTATTTTTTAGTTTAGTTTAGCCTTGTTTGTTTGTTGTTAGTTTCTGTGCGGGGTTGTTTTACCTGGAAACATTCTCTGACCAACACAGCAGCCCCTATTAATCCTTGGACATTGCCTGTTTGAGATTCATTCCTTTGGATAGCACATCTATGTCTTCAAGGTTCTATTTTAAGAAGCATATGGCTTCCAGTTTGTTCTTTCCCTGGAGGAGCCTGAGTGGAACTACCTCTAAAAGCCTCTGCAGGTCTACAGTCCCAGCTGCTCTTGGTTCAAGTCAGCCCTTTGCCCTACAGCTCCAGGCAGACCAGCATGCTGGCAGAGAGGTCACAAAGCTCTGCAAGGTAACCTGAGTTCAGGTCTTATTGCGCCACTTCTTATGGGGTCACCATAGGCAGATCATTTGACTCTCTATCCTTGTTTTCCTCCTCCATAAAATGGAGAAGATAAAAATAACATCTTCTCCACTGGGATGAGTCACTGTGAGGATTAAGTAAGTTAACACAAACAGATTGCTTGGAAGGGCTCTCCTAGCTCTAGTCATTATGTAGAGTTACTCCCTCTACAACCCCAGGGGTCCAGATGAGTGGATGCTAAGTAGCGAGAGGTCAGCACCTCCAAGGCCTCCTGGTGCTTCTAGAACATTAGGTTCATTCCTCTGAGCAGCATTGTATTTTCCTGCTGGGTACACAAGTGAAATAGTGCACCTGAAACAGCAGAGTAGTTAATAGGGATGGATTTAAGGTGGATCATTCATGGGGTCCTGGGAAGGCATCTCCTCACTCCTCTGTAATGAGGCCTGGAATCTCACAATCAGACAAGCCTTGCCTTTGAAAAGTAGGCTCATGCCAGGAGGGGTAGCCAGTAGTGTTAGCACACTCTGGTATGATTTGAATGATCATTGATCCCAAACATCCTAAATGGGTTTGGGGATGGAGAGAAAGGCTGTCAGCTGCCTGAGTGACCCAGGGTCAGTCTTGGCTCAAGCCCTTGTGACAGGAGGCGGTGACATGGGCCTCCTGGCAATCTGCACTCCCCCAAAGCCATGTGATGTCCAAGGAAGTGACCCATGGAGCTTCACGCTGGCTGGGGACCCAGGGGAGGTGGGAGTTCTCCCCATGGTTGTTGGGGGCAGGGAGCCTAAGGAGGTGCAGGCCCGTCTCCTGGGGCAGGCCAGGGTCCAAGTGGAGGAACTGGTGAAGAGGGCCCTTGTCCCCAGCTTCCCAGGAGTCTCTCTGTGTTACTGAATGACCACCCCACCCCTAGTCTTACCCTTGCTCACCACAGCCTCAAATGACCCTCTCATTTGTCCCCCAAGAAAACCCTATTGAATGAGGTCACTGGGGACTAGCTGAAAAGTATTCTTCACACATAGGGGTTATATTTATTAATAATTCTTGATCCTAGTTTCTGCAAAGTGTATTCTAGGGAATGGTAGCCTCCCAAGATTCTGCGCAACTCTTCGTGGTCAAATGAACTTCAGAAATGCTGAGAACTACATCCTCTTCTTAGGAATGCAGAGTGAGAATTAGTGTCTTTAAAGCCCTGCAACGTCCTTCAGCCAAGAAGCTTGGCCTTAAACCCTAGCACTCCCTCCACCCTGCAGTGTTTCCTGTCCACAGGGTGTTTTGGAAACACTGTACATCTGCATTCAATGAGAGAGAACAAATGACTTCATTTAAAACCCTCGTTTCCCAAGTGGGATTTTCTCAGTATATTTTTTTCCCACAAATGGAGAGTAGCTGAATTATATTATATATGGCGTGAAAGACTTGCTGTGGCGGTATTCATGCTACTGATCATTCTTTTTCAACTAAAATGCATCTGAACTCATCAGATATGGTCAAATGAGAGGTACCCATTGTATCTATTTTTTATGATTTTATTTACTTATGCTTTAACTTTATTTGGCCCCACCATGCAGCATGTGGGATCTTAGTTCCCTGACCAGGGATCAAACCTGTGTCCCCTGTATTGGGAGTGTGGATTCTCAACCATTGGACCACCAGGGAAGTCCCTAGAGGTTCCTATATTAAAGCCAGGGGAAATATTTGGGACCTGGGCTAGTTGCCCAGTCCTACACTCACTGTGAGTGAGGCAGAGCAAGTTGCCTGCCTCCTATTTCTGTTCTTTCAGCCTATTTCAAAACCGAATCATGACAGGGTTGCCTCACTCCAGTACTGACAAGATTGTCTGGGAACAGAGTGGAAGGGGTCACGCTGGTGGGAAAGACTCCCAGACTTTCAGGACCCCCACCTTCAGAGTGTGTTATAAGGCTGGGGTTAACTATAAACCTGGGAGCTGAATCTTGAAAGTTAAAGAGAACTTGTCACATGAAAATCTCAGCTCACAAATGGGCAGAGCTGCCAAGTGGCGCAGTGTGGACTTACATGTCAGCCTTTGGATCAAATCCTGCCCCATCACTCTCTAGCTGTGTGATGGTCTGGCAGTTACTTCTCCTCTCTGAGCCTCCGTCTATCTGCAAAGTGAGGAATATGGACTGTGATTCATGAGGATTAGTCAGGATTGAGTAAGATCTTGGCACAGTGACTAAAACAACAGCCAACATCGTTATTATCCTCAATGCTCTGTATCTGAGGATTCCAAACTTAGACCAGAGGTTGGCTGAATTCATGGATTCAAAACCTGCAGATATGGAGAGTCAACTGTATTATGACATTTTATGTAAGGGATAGAAGCATTTCCAAATTTTTGTTTCCATGGGTGGCCTGGAATCAATCCCATGAATACTAAGGAACAAATATGTGTGTGTAAATATACAGATGTATATACATATATGAACTTCCCTGGCGGCTCAGATGGTAAAGAATCTTCCTGCAATGCAGGAGACCCAGGTTCAATTCCTGAGTCAGGAAGATCCCCTGGAGAAGAGAATGGCACCCCCAACCCACTCCAGTTTCATTGCCTGGAAAATCCCATAGGCAGAGGAACCCGGTGGGCTACAATCCATGGAGTCACAAAGAGTCAGACACGACTGAGTGATTAACACACACATATATGTATACATATTCTCCATCCCAGTTCCACATATTTATACATACATATATAATGTGATTCCCTTCATTAAAATTATTTGCTTTCTAAAAGCTTTAACCCTAAGATTCTGACTATAGTCCTCCAAAGTAAAGATCACCAGGAGGACTCTGATTAGAAACACAGATTCCTGCCCTCCCTTTCAAGATTCTGGCTCTGAGGTCACAGGCACAGTCCAGAAATGTGTGTTGTTATAAGCTCCCCAGATGAGCACCCACAGGTGCTTGGCAAGCACATTGACAAACACTACCTTGTTCAGGAAAGCACGATTGATTCACTTTACATACACACTATCAAGCAAAAGCCAGGCTCATCTCTGCAGGTGGCCAAAGGTCACGTGAACCACCCACACAGTTCTTTCTGCTGGGTGGAATCAGGACTGCTGCCCGTGTGGCTGAGCCCTGTAACAGAAGTGATGTCACACTCTCTGAAGCTGGTTTGTGATGGGGGGCGGTGGCATTCAGGCCCTGGAGGATGATGGTGGATGATGGGGACAGGGCACAGCAGAGAAGGAAGTGGCCAAAGCAGGAGGCAGAAAGGCAGCGAGGGAGCTGGATGAAGAAGGTAGTTACTCAACCAAGGTAGGTTATGAAGGCCTTGCTGGGCCTCAGTGGGAGCATCATGGGGGCCAGTGCAGGCTTCTGAGAGCCAAGTGATGTGATTCAACTCACAGGCCAGCAGCGATGCTCGGCCACTGTTGGCAGGAGGGATGGAGGTGAGGAAAGGGACTCAGGCTGCTGCAATAAGTCATTCATATGAAGAAGCAATGAGGGACCCATGTTAGGGCCAGGAGGTGGCTGTAGGATGCAAGCAAGGAAGATGAGAGATGATGGGAGGGGCCCCTGTACTAGGTGGTGGTTGCACGAAGCTCTGAGAGGAAGTGAGGCCACAGGGTAGTGTGAGTTTGGGGAAGAGGGAGGAGGAGCCTCAATGCAGCTTAGCAGCCAAGGGGGGAGAGGGTCACAGAGAAGGTCATGGGCTTGGGTCAGGCCTGATGCACAGGACACGACAGAGCAGTGATTGCAAAGCCCACGCGCCTTTCCCATCACCCACTGCCATGCTCCAGTGGCCAAGTGTCACCCCCTACATCTTACCTCCCTGCTGGGGCAGGAGGCCATGCTGGGGCTGAAAGAAGGCCAGGCTGCAAAGACACTCTTGAGGCCAGGAAGTGATGATGACACCAGGAGGGAGGGGAGGGAGGAGGAGAGGGAGAAGGGGAAGAGAAAGGAGGGGACAGGATGGGAGAGGGGAGGGAGAAGGGCAGAGGGAGGAGAGGGGAAGCGGGGGGAGGGAAGAGGAGAATAAGAGAAGAGGGGACAGGAGGGGAGAGGAGGAGAGAGGAGGAGGGACTTGGGATGGAGCCCCTATTCACCTTGAGTAAGGGCAGAAGAGAGGTGCAGACACAACCTTGACCAACCAGGCAGAGCAGCAGCAACTAAGACACACCCCAGAGACTTTCTCTAGTTTTGCTCCCCTACATACACCCTGAAGCACGAGCGCGTGCTCAGTCACTTCAGTCGCGTCGGACGCTCTGTGACCCCTTGGACTGTATAACCTGCCAGGCTCTTCTGTCCGTGGGATTCTCCAGGCAAGAATACTGGAGTGGGTTGCCATTCCCTTCTCCAGGGGATCCTCCCAACCCCAGGGATGGAACCCGAGTCTCCCGCATCTCCTGCATTGCAGCTGGATTCTTTACCACTGAGCCACCTGGGAAGTCGTAAGCATAGAAAGTTTGTTTTAAATGAAATTTGCAAGTCAATACAGAGCAGGTATGTTTACAGGCACTCAATAGACCTGGGTCCTTAATTGGTGTTCAAAGAGAGGATACAGGTACTTTTGTTAAGTACCTCATCGGTGCTAGAACACTTTCTAAGACTAGGACGGAGGATCCCATTTTACAGAAGAGGAAAGCTCTGACTGGCTCCAACACTCACCCAGAACTTCACATCTGGTAAGTCATAGAGCAGAACTTGAACCCAGCTGGGTCTGTCACCAGAGTCAGAGACCTTTCCTGGGGGAGGTGGCCCCTGGCAGGAACAGGGTGGGTCTCCCCATTCCTTGATGTCCAGACCCACCCCAGTAGGCTCTGGACCCCTGGAGACCAAAGGCCAGGAGACCAAAGGCCATCTCTTCCTCATTATTTGAAATCAGGTTTTCTTTTTCTTAAATTAACATTCACTATGTCTCTTCCAAGACTAAGTCTGCGGACAAGACGTCACTGGAAATGACTTGTTTGCATTCTCCCAGTTGGGGAGTTGGGTCACACCTCTGTAAAGAGCCTGACAGAACTGATATACTGAGCAGACTTCCTGGAACTGATTTTTCCACTTGAACTGGCTCTTTTCATTCATGATTTGTGATTGGTTAGAAGGTCAGGGGTTAGGGATATTTAATTTTGGCTCACTGATTACATTGGTTATGTAGATGGATGCAGTTAAAAGCTGGGGCTTAAGAAAATGAAATAGAAATGAACTAGACAGAATTTTCAAGAACTTCCCAGATTTGGTCATAGATTTCCTGGGGCTGGCCTCACTTTAGTTGCTCCTCATGCTTCTTGGATGGCCAAGGTTATGGAAAGTGAAGGGACACCAAGGAGAAAACCTGGAAAAGATGGTCAAATTCCACCTTTTTTAAAAGAATATTCTAACAGAAAATTCATTCGGCCAATAAGAGATTAGTGAGCACCTGCCAGGGTCAGAGTCTGGAGACACAAATGTGTCAGTTTACTCCTGGGAGGGAAACAGCCTTGCTAGACGTTTCTCATGAAAGGGATTCGGTACCAGGAATTGCTTACACAGAAGATGGAAAGCTTAGAAGCCTAGTAGGAGATGAGGAGCATCCAGAAGCTTGGCAATAGCAGGAAACTGCCAGTACCACCTACAGGGATGGATGCATCTGGGGGAACACAGTTACCAGAAGCCAGAAGCCGGGGCGGGGCTCGACCACAGCAGGAGGGCTATCAGAGAAGGCCAAAAACAGAAGATGGAAGAAGTGGACAATCACCCTGTCTTCTTCTTCTTTCCACTTTCCAACCTCCCATCTGTCCTCCCACAAGTAGAAAGTAGCCCAAAGCCTGCTGCCAGGAAGCCTGGGAAATGGAGTTTCCAGCAAGGCAGAGCAGCACAGGGAAAGGAGGGGAAGGAATCTGAGAGCAAATGGGCACGAGGGGCACGAAGGGGAGTGGCACCCAGGCGCTGCCCTTCAGGAGCTTCCAGTCTGACTCAGGCCACCTCTGCAGTACAGGGAAGAGGGAAGGGTCATCACCAACTGACTCCTCCTTGTGCCACAAGTGTGCCAGGTGCTTTCCATAGTGTGGTAGATCTCTTAACCCTCAACACAACGTTGCACAGCAGTTCCATCCCCACTTTACACAAAAGGAAACTAAGGCTTGGCGGGGCAGGGAGGGTGACAGCCAGGACATGGTGGGGGTGGGGAAGTTTTGGGTACAGCCTCACAGATCCTAGGCTCCTGTTGGCATCCCCAGTGCCTGTGGCTGCCTGGCTCCTGACATCCATCGCTCTTTGGGCAAACGTGACTTTTTCCAAATGCAGACAAACCTTAACCCCAATCTTAAAGGACAATGAAGTTAATAAAAGGAAAGCACTTACTGAACTGAAACAAAACAGACTATTTTATTCACCTTACTTTTAACTCCTATTAAGTACTTAAAAGCTCAATGGAAACGTTTTATTAAAGTTCACTGTTTTGAACTTTAAAAGCAATGGAAAGTGCTCTAAAACTTCCCCGGAGCCCAGATCCTTGGCTAACCATGGTCCCACAGGCTACACCACAGCTCTCGCAGATGTGCTTACGTGTGTCCAGATGAGTGTGGGATGTGAGTGACTCTGAACCCTTTCTTTGTGGCACTTTTCAAACTGGTAATTGCTTAGCGATTTGGAATTCGTGTTCTTTGTCATTCCCATCCTCCTGGATCACAGACTCCTCAAGGGCAGAGGCAGCTCTGGTTTGCATACCGCTCTCTGTAGCCTCTGATGCCTGCTGCTGCCTCTGCCCTTTGCCTGTCTGCATCGCAGACGTGGTCAGTCAGGAAGTATTCATCGGACACCCTGGTGCCAGGGCCTACGATAGATACAAACATTTTTCTTCATCAACCTATTCATTTCAGGAATGTTACTGATCATCTACCAGGCCCAGCAGGTCGACACTGATGGGACAGAGGGAAGCCAAGCAGCCATGTTACCTCCTCCCACATTTTTGGCCTCACAGCTTTGCAAGGCAGGCATCATTATCCACATTTATAAATGCAGCTCAAACAGGGTGAGAAGGATTCCAAAAGCACACTACTGATTTGGAAGTGACAGAGTCAGGCATCTCTTCTCCCTGCTCGACACTGCTCCTCCTCCTTGCTGGATGGGGCAGGAGGTAGAGAAAGAGCCTGCAAATTAACTAGAGAAATCAGACGATGCTGCTGCTGAGACTTTCCTGGTGGTCCAGTGCTTAAGACTCCATACTTCCTCTACAGGGGCTACGAGTTCTAGCCCTAGTCAAAGAATTAAGATCTTGTAGGCAGTGAGGTTATAAAAAGAAGACGCTATTGTTTTGTGTGTTTTCCATAATGTTGTTTTTGTTGTTTAGTCGCTAAGTTGTGTCTGACTCTTTGGGACCTCATGGACTATAGCCTGCCAGGTTCCTCTGTCCATGGGATTCTCCAGGCAAGAATACTGGAGTGGATTGCCATTTCCTCCTCCAGGGGATCTTCCCAACCCAGGGATGCAACCCAAGTCTCCTGCAGCTGCAGATTCTTTACCACTGAGCCACCAGGGAAGCATGATAACAGAAGAAAATTTTAAAAACCCTTATAATCCACTATCCACAGATAAACAAGATCTTGTCTGTAAGGCCCTTAACCCAGAGCCTGGCAGGTAACAGTCAGGCAACAAATCTAAGACAGTAGTCTGTAATTCCTTTTTTTAAAGAATAAAATGGCACTATTTTTTAAAACCAGAAAGGAAAACTTTTGCCCTCCAGGGAACATTCAGCATTGTTTGGAGACCATTTTTGGTTGTTGTAACTAGGGATGGAAGGCACCAGGAACGCTAACGCCCTAGGATGAGAAGCTGGTCTTATGGAGACTTCTCTTGCAGCATCAATTATTTATTATAACATTATTTTCAGCAGACACAGAGTGATCAATTCCCTGGGTGATGATCTAGAATTAGTTGAAGGCTCTTTTTTTTTTTTCCTTGTAACCTAAGTATAGGATTAATCGGCTTTACTCCAGCTTCACAGATGGGCTTCAGGTGTTACCACTGTCTGTCTCATCCCACGTCCCCTCTGTCTTCTCAGCTCGCTCAGGGACCACGGAAGTTAGACAAGACCTACTTTTTTGCAGAGTCAGGACTTCCAAGATTTAGTTCCTATATTTTAAAAAGGATTTTTTTCAGATCGGATGACAAGTTAAATATTTATTTATTTATTTATTTATTTATTTGGGGGCACACCATGAAGCATGCGGGATCTTAGTTCTCTGAAAGAAAAGTGAAAGTCGCTCAGCCGTGTCTGACTCTTTGTGATTCAAGAGTCGACCCAAGAATTCTCCAAGCCAGAACACTGGAGTGGGTAGCCTTTCCCTTCTCCAGGGGATCTTCCCAACCCAGGGATCGAACCCAGGTCTCCCACATTGCAGGCAGATTCTTTACCAGCTGAGCCACAAGGGAAGCCCAAGAATATTGGAGTGGGTAGCCTATCGCTTCTCTAGGGGATCTTCCCAACCCAGGAATTGAACTGGGGTCTCCTGCATTGCAGGCAGATTCTTTACCAACTGAGCTATGAGGGAAGCTGATGAGAGATCAAACCCATACCCCTGCAGGGGAAGCTCAGAGTCTTAACCACCGGACCACCAGGGAAGTCCCTAACTCCTGTTTTTAAGTGCTTGCCCTGTCTGAGTTCCTTCTCTCCCTGTTGCAGGCCTGGAGGCCCCTCTTAGCCCTGTTAAGACCTTTGGGGAATGTTAATGCACTTCCAATAATGGGAAATCTGAAAGCCCGTGCCATGTGACGTGAGCCCAGCCAGATTAGAACGACTTCAAATCCCTTTGGACTCAAGAACAAAGGCCTTGTCAGAATTGCAGGGATAATTAGAAAATGTGGTGCTACTTTCTCTAATCAGGGTGAGGTTCTGAGACTGCAGAGGCATCTGCAGGGACATGGCTACATTTTCTCTAACAGGTGAGGCTACAGAAGACCTTCCATGGTCAAAACTCGAGTCCCTTGACCAGAAGTCAGGTCCCCAGTTTGCTGTATGTTAATTACATTTCAATAGAGCTCTTTTTGGACCTCGTTATAACATGCGAAGAGTTGACTCATTGGAAAAGACTCTGATGCTGGGAGGGATTGGGGGCAGGAGGAGAAGGGGACGACAGAGGATAAGATGGCTGGATGGCATCACGGACTCGATGGACGTGAGTCTGAGTGAACTCCGGGAGTCGGTGATGGACAGGGAGGCCTGGCGTGCCGCAGTTCATGGAGTCGCAAAGAGTCGGACACGACTGAGCAACTGAAATGAACTGAACTGAACTGATAACTCTGGCTATAAGGGTGGGGATTTCAATAAAATTCACAGAACTGAAGCTAAGATGTGACTTGGTGGTCATCTGACACTCCTTCCCTGCTAGAAGCCAAAGAAGGGACTTGCTAAGATGCCTTAGTGATGAGGACACTGGGACTCGAATTCAGGTTTTCCTGACTTTCGCTCCACAGGCTTCCCAATTACGGTTCAGCTTAAGGGGAATAACCTCCTCATTGAAGACTTGCTGCCTGCTCCCATGCTCTTCTTTCCAGGTAGGGAGAAATCACAAGGGATAGCACTGGGGTCACTGAAAGGGCCACCTGACAATCATGAAGCATCTTTCAGTTTGTGCAGCGTTTTCATATTTGTGTGCGATCTTCGTGAAAACCAGGAAGAAAAGGCAGGTAATGTCAAGATCCTCTTGGCAGATAAGAAAACTGAGGCCCAAGAGGGTCAAGTGACTTTTCCCAGGTCACTCCAATGCTTACAGCAGAGCCGGGCCTCAGATGCAGTTCTCCCCGCTCCTCTGGGGACCACATTTGCTCCAGCCCCGGGAAATCCAAAAGGCAAGAGAAACCCCAGGGTGCCCAGAAATTCCTGGTGGGGGCCGTCCAAATTTGGGAGACTTTGGAAAAGGAGAGAAAGAGCCTGAAAGAACCAGGCACTCGCTAACCTGGAGGGTGGACGTCTCAATGACCAGAGGAGCCCACAGCCTCTTGTTGGCACCTGGAAGGTACAGGGCAGGGGTGGAATGGATAGTCCCTGATTCTGGTTCTCTCATCAGAATAAGAAGGAGGAAAAGGCCATACACACCCATCTCCCTGTAACCCCTCCAGGTGGCAAAGGTCAGGCCCTGCCAGCCCACAGGTGGACTCTGCTCCTTGAGTACTTTGAAAACCAGCTTGTCCAAAGTCCTGTTTCCAGTTCCTTATTTTGTACCAAACATCAACAGGGAAACTTCATGGAAGGAACCACATCTTCCAATGGATGAGTCAGTGTCTTCTCCTTGATGGCACTGATGGTCCATCTGAGAGCACCCATACCGATTGTCTCAGATCTGCTCAGATGGGCTTCTCTGCCACATAGCCTGGAGTGGGGGTGGGGGGCAGCTGCCCCAGCCTCCCTGCTTAGGAATGTGCTTCTCTCTTTTTTCCCATCACACCCACACTAGAAGGACTTTGTCATTAACTGATAGTGGGGAGTCGTGAGACAAAGGTACTCAGAGGTGGGAAGGGAAAATGTGAAAAAGCAGGACTTGTGGGTAGGAAGCAGAGGAAGAGCTGGGTGATGGGGAGCTGCCGGTTAAAGGTTAAGGGCTGGGATGAGTCTAGCACCAAAGTTCTAGGATGTGCAGGTGGCGGGGTTGTCCCAGAGGGCATTGTTATGTACCAGTCATATGCACAGCAAAAATTCAATCGTCTCTGGGCACTAGAACACAAATGAGCTCTGAGTGGGCAGGGAGGGGAATAAAGACCCGCTGCTGCTTCTCTTCCGGTGTGACCATGCGTGCAGTTCTTAACCTCTCTGAGCCTTGTTGCGGCACGTAGGTAGACTAATCCTTGCCCACCTCTCAAGGTTGCCATGGGTCTTTGTACGATCAGGCCACTCAAGATGCCCCTTCTCTTTCTCTCCGGACATCCCCTGCCCGACTAGTACCTGCTGCACCTATGCCCTCTGCACAGGACTGACCTTCCTGAGTGCTTGCCTCAGGCCCTGCTAGTGGTCGTTCTTATCAAAGAGGTTTCGAGGAGCTTGCCCCTCTGCTGGTTTCCCTGGTAACTAATGAGCCCACCTGACAACAATTCCCCTATAACTGGCAATCCCCCCTTCCCCTGGCGAGTGAAAACTTCTGCCGTGTCCTGCCTCCACTGCACACAGTGGGATTTTGCTGTAAGTCCTTACTTCAGATCTCTATTGCTAACTCTGGGCTCTTTCTTTGGTCTTGAAGCTGGACAGCTCTTGTAGGCCTCCTGGGTTTAGCCTAACAATCTTCAAGAAGTTAGAAGATGTCATAGTCCTAAAATTCTGGGAGTGCTTCCTGTGAACTACGGTGAGGCATGTCTCTGTTAGGACATGCTGGGGAGTAGCTTGCCCACCCAAATCCACAATTCTGCCCTGTGCCCCTCCTAGTTCAGTCTCAAGTTTGTTCTGGGGCCCACTCAGCTTTAGAGGGAAACTGTGTTATTGATTCTGGGGCACCCTAAGTTGCCCAGTCAGGCTGAAAGGATTTACATTTCATGATTGGGGAAGGGGACTCTTGCACTCGTCCCCCTCCCTCACAAGAAGGCAGAGACTAGCCATTTTCCCTGCAGCCACCTTGAGATTCTGAAGAAAAGCATCTTGGGAGGATGTCCACAGCAAGGACGGCAGAGCCCAGACACAAGGACAGCCTGCATTCTTGACGACGTCATTGAGCCACCTGTAGTCCCTCGCCTGTGTAGCTGAAATTTGGCCTCTGTACCCCGACTCCAAACTGAATCTCAGAGACAGAGTTTGGGGTGTAGTAGAAAAGAATAGCTTTATTGCTTTGCCAGGCAAAGGGAGACACTGCAGCCTAATGCCCTAAAAATTGTGTGTCCCAACCTGGAGTGGGGAGTGAGCAGTTATATAGAAATGGTTTCAAAGAAGGTGTGACCAGTTCATGGACCTTCTTCTGATTGGTTGGTGGTGAGGTAAGTGGGAGTTAGCATCATCAACCTTCTGGTTCCACCTGGTCTGTGGTTTGCATGCTTATGGGCAGCACAAGTTAACTTCTCCCACCTGATGGGGGTTTTAGTATCTGCAAAACAACTCAAAGATATTGCTGTGTGTATCCTTTGATGGGAAACCAGGACCCTGCCCCAAGGCTGCACTATTTCTCCTTCGTGTCCCCACATCCCCTCCCTTCCTGATTAATAACAGTTTGAACCTGCCCATTGGCACTCAGGGAAGGTCATGAAGGCTGAATGAAGCCTCCTGTAAAAAAAGAAAGCTTGTGGGGTGAAGGTGTGGGGGGAGAGGAGCAGAAAGGCTTTCACGCCCAGGAGCCCCACGGGGTCCTGCTCAGTTCCACCTGGAGCCTGCCTTCTCCTGTACCTCTAAAATTGTGAGAAAACAAATAGCCTTATGTTTCAAGCCTATTTGAACTGGGTTTCTGTGACTTGCTACTTAAACATCTTAACTGCCCGCAGTGATATTGTCTTTCCACACTAGCCACTGAAGCCATCCCGGGTGCTGCTGGAAACTGCCACACTTCTCCACACACACTAGGATGCAAAGCAGTCACATGGTGGTGGGACAGAGCAAAGTCACCATCCCTCCCACCCAGGATCAACGGTCACTGTTAGGTCCTGCTTTTACCCAGGCCACCCCTCCTGCCAGCCTGCCTTAGGTCCTAGACTGCCTGCCCCAAATCTCTGCTCCCATTCTGTTCCTGAGTCTTCTCTAGACCTGGATTGAACCCTGGGCCCTGATGCATGAAGGCCCAGACCCTTGCCCTAGTGAGAAGGCTTCACCCTTGGGCCCATATACTTGCTTCTGCTCTAGACCCAGGAGTCCATGTGACTCAGAGGGACCCTCCATCTTGCAGGAAGCCCCTGCTCCTATCCTGGGGTCAGTGGCAGCCACTAAAGGGCTTCAAGTACTACAAAAGACATGTTTTTATAGCTCCATGTTTAGAAAGACCCTGCTGGTGGCCATGTGGAGGGTGGACCATGGAGTGGGCCCAGTGGGCCTGTATCTGGGCCTCCAGGCCCCAGGGTCTGTGTAAGGCTGTAGATTGATGGATCCTCTCTGGAGTTAAAACTTTGACACTGAGCTATCCTTTTGAAAGGAATAGTAATATAGTCATAGTTTATAGTAATATAGTAATAGTAATATGCTATATCATAGTATGTTATCTAGTGATAAAGGCTACCATTTCTGAGTACCTATATCTGAGGCACAGTGCTGGGCCTCTCCCATCCATTCCCTTACTGAGTCCTCACAATAACTCAGTAACCGTTTTTGGTCCCCATTTTATAGACGAGGCTCCCTGCTGTTCAGAAAGTTTAAGTAACCTGTCTAAGTGCCTCCAGCTGCAAAGCAGCAGACCCTTCAGTAAACCCAAATCCAAAGCGCCCATTGCTCTTAAGCAAGTGCTGGTTCCAGCCCTGTACATCAACAGCACATTTCATAGTGTAGGAGAGAAGTGTTGGCCAATGGGGCTTTTTGAGGAGCACACTGCCACATAAGCTTGCATTTGTTCATTGTTCACTGGGTGCAGAGCTTTCCCTGAAGAGGACTCAGGGCCCTTCAGAATCCTGACCACCCCCTCCCCCGCCCCCGCCCGCCCTCCCTGAGCTCAGGGATGTGAAAGTGATACATGTGGGAACAACCAGCCCCTTTGTATTTAGGTCATGCTCTCTTTATGGGTGGGTATGATGCAGGCGGGAAAGGATGCCAAAAAGTCCTGAGGCTCTTGTGTATCCAAGAGATGGGCCCTGGGTGAGCAAACAGTTCAGTCTACAAGCAAGACACCTGCAAACACAGAGGAGGAAGAAAAGTTTACAGGTTCTGTCTCCTTCTGGATTTCTGAATGCCAATGGGAAATTCTGCTAAGAATCCAGCCAGACCTCAATCAGTAATGCTGTTAGCTCTCTAGAACCTTAGATTTTGTTTACATTCCCTTGTCTTTTATTTTTGCTCATTTACCACCGTGCTTTGAAAATTGGTTCCATCCCAGGTCAAGGAACTTAGATCTCACTTTTGACAAGGCAACTAAGCCCTCAAGGTACAACTACTGAGCCCATGAACTGCAACAAAGAGCCTGCATGCCGCCAAAGACCTGATGCGGCCAAATCATAGCTTTTAATTTTTTTAAAAGAGAAAGGAAACCTTCAGCTGATTGTATAGCAACATGCCTGATCAGCCCATTTTGGCCAGGTCCTGCCTTCCCCTGCAGTATTTCCTCTGATTCAGAGGCCAGGCAGGCCACCCCCAAGCCTGAGAAATCCCTGAAGAGTCTAGCTGAACCCCCAGCTCCCAACCACAGGCCTTTCCCTCCCTGGTTTCAACTTTGTTAATTAAGAAAGCAGACCAGGCTTGGTGTGAGGGAGACTATTGTGCCTGCCTTTCAAAAGCAAAGGCACCACTGTAAGAACCAGTTGGCATGGCGACTGAGCCAGGAGGACGCTTTCAAAATGGGCAATTTAATTTAAACAATCATTGCGTTTTTAACTAAATGTCACATTCCCATAATTGTGAGGGCAGCTAATTGGGCAATTAATTGGAATCTTTTATTTCTGTTCTCTTGGTCCACTTAATGTCTGTGCATGTGTGTGTGCATGCATGCACACACACATACACATAATCACGCACAGTGCGGGCCAAGTACTAATCCCATACGAGGAAAATTCTGAAGAGCTCAGTCTCAATGATTGACCATTTGATGGTGGTTGATTCATCAGTGTCATCACTTCCTAATCATGTTCAACCCAAGACTTTGCCCCTAGAAGCCTCAATCCCCAATTCCCACACCAACGATGTTGACGAGGGTCAAGGTATTGTCAAGCCCCCCTGCAGACACACACCCACTGGACAGAGGTGAAATTTACCTGGTGGAGGGACTTGGACTTGTAAAGTTATCACCTGGACCTTCATGCAATGTTTAATTCTGAAGCCCTTGGGCTAGGCACACATCCAGGTTAACTTGTATAGCCATCTTTTTAAATCACTGCATGCATGCTCAGTCACTCAGTTTGCCCAGCTCTTTGTAACCCCATGGACCGTAGCGCACCAGGTTCCTCTGTCCATGGAATTTTCCAGGCAAGAACACTAGAGTGGGTTGCCATTTCCTTCTCCAGAGGACCTACCTGACCCAGGGATTGAACCCACGTCTCCTGCATTGGCAGGTGGATTTTTTTTACCATGGAGCCACCGGGGAAGCCGGCGGCCACCTCAGTAAAAAAAAAATGCAGATATTGTCCTCTGAGAGAGAAATTGCCTGGACAGTGTGCAGGTATGTTATTTGCTCTGGTGAATCCTGGATTCCGTGATTACAGGCTTGGGGCCTGAACTGGAACTCAGCCCTTTGAGTTCACTGCTTTGATATAATAACCCCCATAAAATAATCTTTGTTTTGCATGCATGCTCAGTGGTGTCCAACTCTTTGCGACCCCATGGACTGAATGTAGCCTGCCAGGCTCTTCTGTCCACGGGATTTTCCTCTGCCCGTACTATATGGGCAAGAATACTGGAGTGGGTTGCCTTTTCCTTCTCCAAGGGATCTTCGGGACCCAGGGATCAAACCCACATCTCCTGCATTGGCAGATGGATTATTTACCACAGAGCCACCTGGAAATCTTTGTTTTAAATGTTTCCAAAACTCTGATCCAGTGAACAACTCCGTTTTGCTGGGTTCCTGAGTAGCGCTGACTTCAGAGGGAATATTTTCACCGTACCCTGCCTGCGACAGACTCTCCCTCCTAAAACAATGTGGAGCGCTGGCTCACTCATCTTAACTATTTTTAAAAATTCAAATTGCTGTTCTGAATAAGCTAGAAGGAGCCGAATGTACTCAACTTGTGTTTCCGCCCAGGTCAGCAGGCTGACTCTGCTGTTTAATTGAGCTGAAATCCAGAGATGAAGAGGTGGGAAACAAGAGTCTATCACCCCGAGGGAGAAATGGAAACACTGTTCACTTGTCTCTGATGACAAATGCCATTCTGACCTCTCAACATTGATTGTGAGCCTTTTCAGTGCAAAGCATCCCCTTTTGTTCTGATTTCCTGACAACTGTTTAATCATAGTCTATTCATAGAAATTATAGTAGAAATCTCTTGTTTCTCACATATCAAACAAGATAATGCAGAGGGAAATCAAGTTCTGGAAACAAATAATTGAGTTGAAAGTCTCCCATCAGGAGTGAAATCCTAAAGTGTGTTTAAGGCTAGATATGTGGATACAGACCAGAGGACACGGAGAGCATTTGTCCTCCACAAACATTTCCACATAAATTTACCCTCAACCTAGGGTCCAATTATCAATAAAATAAAAAAGAATCTAATTTTAGTGGCACAATGGAAAGACTTTAAAGAGGGAAACTGACATGTATTGAGTATCTCTCATGTAAATTATTTTATCTGATTCCTACAATGACCCTATAGCATAGGGTCTATTAAGTGCATTTTATGGACAGAGGAGGGTTTCTCAAGTGGTGCTAGTGGTAAAGAACCTGCCTCCCAATGCAAGAGACATAAGAGACATGGGTTCGATCCCTGGGTTGGAAAGATACACTGGAGGAGGGCATGGCAATCCACTCCAGTATTCTTGCCTGGAGAATCACATAGGAGAGAGGAGCCCAGCAGGCTATGGTCCATAGTGTCCCAAAGAGTTGAACGTGACTGAAGTGACTTAGTGCACACATGCACTCATGAACCGAGGAACAGAGGCTGGAGAGGAGAAACAATTGCCCAAGATTGCCTGCCCAACAGTTTTTGGGTTCTTTCTCTTTTGCTACCCCATTCTACTTTCCAAAACAATTCATCTGCCACAAGTCCAATGTCCCAACAGGTGCCTGCCTAGCCGGCCATCAATAGCTTTAGGTCAAGCAGCTGTTGCTGAAACTTCCCAAGGGCTTGGGGCTATAGAACTGTCCTAAGGCCAGACAAGGTGTTTGGCAAACTCACTACAAAGCAAACATTGACCTGGTCTCATTCTGTCTAGTCCGTCTCATCCCAGATGGCTACAGGGACCTTGCCAGTCCCCTGAGCTCAAGAAAGGCAGAGAGTGTACAAGCTTTTTTAAAAAAATAAAATCAATACACATATGATGTAAAAGAAAAAAGTCAACTCAATACAGAGAAGTGCAGAGAATGAGAAATGAGACTGAAAAATGAGAAATCCTATCATCCAGAGACAGCCATTGATAACATCTTAGAAAACACTCTCTTGGGTACTTTTCCAAACGTAAGCACACAAGAGCAAGTATGTAGAATGGCATCAAAGGGGTCTTCCTTGGGAATTCCCTGGTGGAACAGTGGTTAGGACCCCACACTCTCATTGCTGAGGGTCCAGGTTTGGGAAACTGAGGTTTCAAAAGCCACTCAGAAGGTTCAAAAACAAGGCAAAGAGTGTCTTGCTTTACATGTTGCTCCATATCCTAATTATTTTCACTCAGAAATGTTTTAAAAATGCAAGCCCCAATATTTAGTCTCAACATTGCAAAGTATTCCACTGTATGAATTTCTACCATTTATTCAACCAATTTTTGACTCTCTAAATTATTTTTGTTTACTATTATAAACAACAGTAGAACAAATATCCCTGAATATACATTGTTTTTGTTTGCTGAGGGGCCCTTCTTTGACTTTGTCCTTAAGCATGAATTGCCAGAAGTAGAGGGCTAATCAGAGATCTAAGACATTTTCTTCTTGTCTTTTTCTTTCATTGTTATAAAAATATGGTGAATGGCCAACTGGAAAAAAACAGCTGCCTCAAAATGGCAGGAGGGAATTTGCTTTTATTCCTTGGGTTTTTCTTCTAAGCAACGTTCTTCATCTCTCCTTTGTCTTCTTCATGTTGCTTGCTTTCATTTTTTTTTTTTATTTTGGTCATTATAATGTAGGCACCTCTGACAAAACTTCATTTGTAAACTCTGTCCCACTGTACCCAAAGGCTGTTTGTCTTCTCCAAGCTCTAGAAGCTGGGGTAATGCAAGTCTCTCCAGTCTTATGGATGCAATAGAGAGGAGGACTCGTGGATGAGTTCCATGAAGGCTGGAGGATTTCAGTTTTCTCTCCTGGGAGTTTATTTAAGCTATAGGCATCTCCCCTAAGGCTTTAGAATGGTCCCTCCTATACCCGCTTCCCTGGTGGCTCAGACAGTGAAGAATCTGCCTGCAATGTAAAAGACCTGGGCTTGGTCCCTGGGTGGGGAAGATTGCCCCTCCTCAAGAATGGAATGGCTACCCACTCCAGTATTCTTGCCTAAGAAATCCCATGGACAGAGGAGCTGGTGGACTATAGTCTGTGAGTCGCAAAGAGTCAGACATGACCGAGCAACTATCAATTCCACCCCATCTTTATAAAGGAGCCTAAGAAATGTTGAGTCCTATTGCCAACGAGACCTTTCTAGGATAGTTAGGGGCTTGTTTTTTAATACTCTACAGAATATCTGCTCATGATCCCAGTCTAATGTTGCCAGATTTAACAATAATAATAATAATGATGCCAGGACACCCAATTAAATTTGAATTTCATATAAACAAAAAGTAATTTTTAGGATAGGTGTGTTCTAAATATTGCATAGAATAAAAATTACATTGTAATTTTATGAATTAAAATTATATTGCATAGATGAAGAACTATTATTGTTTATCTGAAATTCAAATTTAATTAGAGATTCTATATGTAAATTGGCAGCCCTGCCTTGGTCAGTCTTGCTCCAGATGGGGAACAAGAGTTGTGGGAATTCTCAGAATTTCATTCACTCTGGAAAGTTTCCAAGTCATGGCAAGTCAAGTCATGTTCCTTGACCACCACTCTTTGGGCTTTTGGGCATGAAGTTGTACCCCTTTCCTTGATTGGCTGCTGCTGATTTTTATTTTCAGGGCGAAGATAGGGTGGGTGGCCGAGGGAGGTTGGTTTTAATTCTGTGATTCTTTCATTAAGTATTCCAGGAAGGTGAGTTGTGATCCAACTTCATATTCTCTAGAGCACAGGAGTTATATTCTTTACTAGAACCTTTAGAAAAAAACAAAGGTGAATCCAATCCATAATCCCCAGCAAGTCTCCTGGGAAATCTGTTTTCTCTGTTTCCTAATTCTCTTATACTCCACTCTCTCTGAAGCCCCTCACTAGCCAAAATACCCTCAAAAGTATGTCTCTCTACCTCCAGACTTTGAAACTTTTTTTTTCATCTCCTCCCTTCTTTCTATCAACTCTTTTTACTCTCTTGGTGTGGAGGTAGAGTAGGGAAGGATTGAAGTAAGGATAAAGTGAAACCAGGTAGAAAATTAAGAGGGAGTGGGTTCTCTTTGGTGGGGTAGGGAAGAGAAATATCTTGAATATCTCCAAGCTAATAACTGATATCTCATCTCAAATTCAGTAGAGATCTTTACAGTTTAGTGATCAGGGAGCTTAAGTTGATTTTTCCAAGGTCACATAGCTAGTCAGGGATACAGCTTGAACACAACTTTGGATTCCAAAGCCTGGGCAGTTTCTATCTCACAACCCTGCTTATCTCATATTTTAAGTGTACATCATAGTAGTGATATTTGTGTAACTTCCATTGCCTAATGGCAGATATGGTGATCAACTCCCTAACATTTAGTCCACCTCTATTTTAGTGTGCTAGGGCTGCCACAATGAAGTATCACAAAGTGGGTGGTTTAAACAGAAGAATTCATTGTCTCATAGTGCTGGAGGCTAGAAGTCCAAGGTCAAGGTGCCTGCAGGGTTGGTTCCTACTCAGGGCTATGAGGAAGAATCTGTTCCCAGGCCTTCCTTGGGCTTCTAATGGTTTGCTGATAATCTCTGGGGCTCCTTTGCTTCTGCTGCTTCTCTGCAATCTCTGCCTTCATCTTCACATGCTGTTCCCCTGTGTGCAGGTCTGTGTCCAAGTTTCCCCTTTTCATAAAGGATAATGGGCATATTGGAGTAGGGGTTCACCCTACCCCGGTATAAGCTCATCCTAAATAATTATGTTTGTAATGACCCTACTTCCAAAGAAGGTCACATTTTAAAGTGCTGGGGGCTAAGAATTCAACATGTAAATTTGAGGGGTGGGAAATGGGGACGTAATTCAACCCATAACATCTTCCCCCAAATCGATATGCCTTTGCTGAGTATGGACTGCAATATCGATTTGGCTCCTTCCTCGTCTGTATTGTTCATGATGAGTAAGACAACACTTGTGGGAATAAACTGCCATCCAGGGAGTGCTTTCCCAGGTGTCTCCCCATCCTCTCTGTCGGGTCCCAGGAAGCAGTGCCTTATCTCTGCAGTGAAAAGTGAAATGCCTGCTCACCTAGGGGGCTGGGCTGCTCTGTGATTTGTTCTGTTCTGCACACTTCTTTGTGTTGGCTTATTCTCAGTGTAGGGGTATTATGGCTGCAGAGTTCCTTGGACTGCAAGGAGATCAAACTAGTCGATCTTAAAGGAAATTAACCCTGAATATTCATTGGAATGACTATTGTTGAAATTAAAGCTCCACTACTTTGGCTACCTGATGGCTTCCAGACTCACTGGAAATCTTTCTGATTCTGGGAAAGATTGAAGGGAAAAGGAGAGGGGGTGGCAAAGAATGAGATGGTTAGCTAGCATCATCGACTGAATGGACATGAATTTGAGCAAATTCCAGGAGATAGTGGAAGACAGAGGTATCCAGCGTGCTACAGTCAATGGGATCACAGAGTCAGACATGGCTTAGTGACTGAACAATAACAACAATTCTAGGTGTCATACCCAGACTTGTCAAACTGCAATAAAGTAATCTATTTTTGTGGCTCTTTCTTTAAGAACTAGGAAGTTTTTCTACAAGGTCCTGGAAGGCTTCCCTCTGGGTCTCATTGACTGTTTCAAAACTACATGCCCACTTGTAAACCTGTAACTAACAAGATGATGCAGTTCCCACTCAGCAAAGACACAAAATGTGCAGTCCCCAGCCAAAAGTAGGCAATTAAGTTAGACTGGTCTTTATTGTTGTTGTTCTTACTGCTTTCAGCTTGATGGAATTCACAGGAAAACTAGAAATTCAAGAAGGTGGGTTGCTGCCAAGTACCATTGTTCATTGGAAGCTACTGATGGTCAGCTGTTCTGGGGAAGAGAGCAGGTCAGTGCCTCTAGACCCTCAGGGACTGAGTCCTGAGAAATGATTTTCCTCTAAGAAAGGACAATGTCCCCACCCCACCCCCCACAACACTTTGCAGGGTAGGGGTTTGTGCAGGAGGGGAAATAGGAACCACTCTAAATTCACTATCTGTCTCCTCTAGACTCCAGACTGACTCTTCTTGAAGGTCCTCTTTCCATTCAGAGCTGGACTAGAGGCCCAAGTCCAGGGCTCTAGAGAATCTGTCTCTTCTCTTTGATATTTATATACAACTACAACTCCTTCTTGACCTCTGCCATTTCTTCATTCCTGGACTGATGGAGGAGCTGAAATTGGAGCCCATAGCAATTATCCAGCCCAAGTCTTTCATTCTGGAGAAGATGCCCAGAGAAAGAAGCTAACTTGTCCAAAGTTTCACAGGATATTAGTGACCAAGGTGTGCTGAAGAAAAACCCTACTGAGGGCTGGTGTTGGATAAAAGCTGGCCAGGAGACGTGTTTTAACTCAGCTCAGGTTTATGCTTACATTTGTTATTGAGGAGAGGCAGAGGGAAGGGTTAAGGTAAATGTCACTGAAGGGCAAGGCAAAGCAACACCTCCGTATAAGCGCGATTATGTGTCTGTCTTCTTCCACTCCCCATATTTTTTAGTCACTCAAGTTTTGTGTGTTCATACCTTTTTTTTTTTCATTGTTGCATAGCATTGCATTATATGGACATACAATAGCTTTTCATCCATTCACCAGCTGATGGACATTTGGACTGCATCCAGTTTTGGGCTACTGTGAATTCAGTTCAGTTCAGTTCATTTCAGTCGCTCAGTCGTGTCCGACTCTTTGTGACCCCATGAATCGCAGCACGCCAGGCCTCCCTGTCCATCACCATCTCCCAGAGTTCACTCAGATTCACATCCATCAAGTCAGTGATGTCATCCAGCCATCTCATCCTCTGTCGTCCCCTTCTCCTCCTGCCTCCAATCTCCCTCCCAGCATCAGAGTCTTTTCCAATGAGTCAACTCTTCGCATGAGGTGGCCAAAGTATTGGAGTTTCAGCTTCAGCACCATTCCCTCCAAAGAAATCCCAGAGCTGATATCCTTCAGAATGGACTGGTTGGATCTCCTTGCAGTCCAAGGGACTCTCAAGAGTCTTCTCCAACACCACAGTTCAAAAGCATCAATTCTTCGGTGCTCAGCTTTCTTCACTGTGAGTTAAGCTGCTATAAACACTCACCTACAAATGGTGTGAGGACTTATGCTTTCATTTCTCTTGGGTAAATGTTTGGATAAGTTTCTCTCGGTAAATAAGAGTAGAATTTCTAGAAATTAAATTAAGTATATGTTTAACTCTATAGAACCAAACTGTCTTCCAAAGTGGCTTTATGGTTTTACATTCACACCAGTAGTGTGTGAAAGTTTCAGTTGCTCCCATATTCTTGCCAAATCTTGGTACTGTCTGTTTAATTTTAGTTATCTAGTGGGTGTGTGGTAGTATCTCACAATGTTTTTGACTAATGTTGAGCATCTTTTCATGTATTTATTTGCCATCTGTATATATTTTTTAGTATAGTATTTGTTCAAACCTTTTGCCCATTTTTAATTGGGTTGCTTGTCTTATTATTGAGTTGTAAGAAAGCTTTCATGTATTTTAAATATAATCTATTGTTAGATATATGCTTTGCAATCATTTTCTGCCAGATTAGACCATGATATTTCATTTTCTTCATAGTGTCTTTTGAAGACTCTGTCTTTAATGAAGTTCAATTTAATCATTTTTTTCTTTTATGATTCATGCTTTTTGTGTCCTATTAAGAAACTTTTGCTAACCCAAGGTAGCTAAGGTCTTAGTTTATATTTTCTTCTAGAAGTCTTTTAGTTGGCTCTTGCATTCAAGTCTATGATCCATTTTATGCTAATGTTTGTATATAGAGTCACTTAAGAGTCAAGAATTGTGTTTTTACATAAAGATATCCAATTGTCAGTCCTTCTATTCTTGAGGCTCCTGATACTTAAAAAAAGAAGCTATACCAAAACAGAATCTTAAAATATTTTCACATATTTTAAATGTTCACATGAAATGAGTTGGTACTCTTAACCTCAAATTATGAAAGGACAGTGATTATACATATAATCTCATTTGCTCAAATGATCTCAAGGTCCCTGAAGACAAGCCCCACTTGCAGGCCTATTTCCTTCAGCCACCTTGTAGCTTCTCAACTTGTGGCTGTTCACACTAGCTGAAAAGTAAGATGCTACACTTTTACAGTTGTATAACAACAATAATGATAATCTAAAGGTTTACCTTCCCAAAGTATTGACTGCTTGCCAGGAGTTGGGGGAAGATGCAGAGAGTCACCAGGGAAGTTTAATCCTCCATGACACTCTGGTCCAGGAGTTGCCAGGTAGAAGTGGAGAGAGCCATGCCTCCCAGCCTTCCCAGGACTGGCTGAGCCCTAGGAATCAGAAGCGGGAGGGATGCATGAGGTTACATGAATTTCTTAGTAAATAAATGTTGTAAAATGTGGGGAGGTAAAAGGTCCATTGGCAGGGAACAGGACAGGCATCCAGCAGACCTGGCTTCTAAGCCCAACCACCCCTAACAGCAGCCTGCTTTCTTGGACCTTCCTCCCAGTATACAATATGGGATATGCCCAGGTGATCTCTATGTTTACCAAATATGACCTTATGCATGCATGCATGCTGAATTGCTTCAGTCATGTCTGACTCTTTGCAACACTATGGACCATAGCCTTCCAGGCTCCTCTCTCCATGGGATTCTCCAGGCAAGAATACTAGAGTGGGTTGGTCCTCCACCAGGGAGCTTCCTGACCCAGGGATCCAAATGATTTTATGGGAAGGCTCAAAAAATGGAGCATGTGATAAGGAGCACAATCAACTTAAAGGCAACCCCACCTATCAAAACTGAAACAAAATGAGAAATAACTAAAGTAAGGACTGTATTATAAAATAAAATAAATATACATGATTCCATATTAATATAAATTTTTATTGCATAAGTTAATTAAATGAGAAGAAGGGATGACATTTCTATAGGGAGGAATCCCAAAAAATGAATATAGAAGAAATGAAAACTGCAAAAAAAATCTTGTAAATCAATTTATACTTCAATTTTAAAAAATAAATGTAAAAAAATCATAATTAGGAAAGCACCACAGCAACAGTTATTACAGGCAAAACCTACTGATGGATGCTCAAATTAGTATGAGAAAGTTTGAGGATAAACAGAATATTTGCATAGTTTTGAAGTATTTCCCCCAAGATATTTATTAATTATAAAGGTAAAAATAGAAATTTTACACTAGAGAAACCCAGGAGACACCCCCTCAACCAACTGCTCAAGGTTAATTATCACCAGTAATTAGGCATATTGACATCATATACCTCCAGATATATACACTGAGAAGGTCACATCACCCTGAACTATTCCTGTCAAAAATCCATAACCTCAGTCTAATAGTGAGAAACTTCCAATAAACCCCAAATGACAGATAATCTACAGTATAACTGACTAGTATTCTTTAAAGTGGCAAAGTCACCAAAGACAAGGAAAGACTAAGAAACTTGTCACAGATTAGAAGAGATTAGCAGGCCTGGCAACTAAATGTAATGTGAGCTCTACATTAGTGGAAGAAATTCAGATCAGGCCTATAGTTTAATTAATAGACATTAACAGCAGTAATAATCACATTCATAGTAGCAATGTCAATTCCATGGTTTTGATCACTGGACTATTGCTAGATAAAGTGTTAGCATTTACTTTCAGGGGAACTGGGAGATGGGGACTATTTTGGCAACTTTTCTGTTGCCAAAAATTTATTTCAAAATAAAAAGTTTTTCAAAAATACTGCGGTGTACTTAAGTGAAGTAGAAGTTCCCCTAGACACTGCAGTCTGAGGTAGGAGTCCCCTGTCTTTCCCAGCTTCCTTTGCAGCCTGTTAAGATGTCTGAAAGCCCATCATTCAGGATGCACACCTTTCAACTAAGGTTTTGAATCCTGTGATTCAAGATGCATGCCTTCCAACTAAGATTCAAATAGTCATGTAGCAGACATTTGTTAAGCACGTTTTACCCCCAGGCACCTGCCAGGTACTAGGAATGAGTAGTGAATAGACATGGGGGAACTTCTATTCCCTTGGAGCTTATAGTCAGCCATTAGCATCTTAGTGTGAATTAGCTGGTTTGAAACCAGGCTACTAAGGAGGGGGGATATTTTACTAAGTAAAAGAGAGAAGGCTCAGAGCAGGGAGCAGGTGCCATGTGCAGAAGGTAGGTCTGCACAGGGGCTTCTAGAAGTTCCAAGATCTGTGGATGGCCCTGAAACAGACAGGATGGGGCACTGGGAGGCAGTTCACCCCATACCCTGCATGTTAAGGCCAGCTATGAGGCAGATTCCTGTGAAGCCTGAATTGAACCTGAAATAATAGGAATAACAACATCTGGTGGAGAAGGCAATGGCACCCCACTCCAGTACTCTTGCCTGGAAAATCCCATGGACGGAGGAGCCTGGTAGGCTGCAGTCCATGGGGTCGCGAAGAGTCGGACACGACTGAGCGACTTCACTTTGACTTTTCACTTTCATGCATTGGAGAAGGAAATGGCAACCTACTCCAGGATTCTTGCCTAGAGAATCCCAGGGATGGCGTAGCCTGGTGGGCTGCCATCTATGGGGTCGCACAAAGTCAGACATGACTGAAGCAACTTAGCAGCGGCAGCAGCAGCAGCAGCAACAACAACATCTGGAAAGCACTAACTATGCAGCATGTATGCTCTCGTGACTTTAGTGCTGATGACACATTCAATCTGCCTAACAACCCTGAGGTAAGGTACTATTACTATCCCATTTTACAGATAAAGAAACTGAGGCACTAGAAGTTTAGAAATTTGCCCAAGTTCACACGGCAGATGTGTGGTGGATCTGGACCATGGACTGGGGCAGTTTAGCTCCTGAATCTGTGCACTTAATATTCATTCTCCAATGCTTCTCCCAGAGCCAAGGGGAAACACAGGCAAGGAAGGTGAAGAGCGGCACAGAGCCAGAACAAAGGCCTTTTCTGCATCTAAAGGAACAACAACAACAGCAACAACAACAACAAAACCCTGAACCTTGTTTGGTATGAGTGCCTACAATGTTTTAGACAAAGCTGCCTAGGGCTTTCCACATATTAGGCATGTAACATTCATACTTCTGAGGGCTATCATTCCTAATTTACAGATGAGGAAGCTGAGGCTTAGGGAAGTTAAGTGTTTTTCCCAAGGTCACATGAGTCTGATATTAGGGCAATCCAGAATTTAGCCGATTTGTGGCAAGTTTTAGACTTGGCAACTATCAGTCCCACCCATGGCCTGGTACTAAATAAGCCCTCTCTTCCGGCCTCTCCCTCTCTTTCTCTCCTCCCCTTTTCTTCTCTCTCTCTCTCTCTCCCTCCCGTTCTCACAGGAAAGTTAATTATTTAATGCCCGCAGTATAGATCTTGAGCATGGCATTTTGCAGCGCTGAGCTTTAACAGTGCATGTTTAAATACATTTAATCCAATGAATATTTCAAGGTAATTAATCTCCACAGGGTGAGAGAACGCTCAGGTTTTCCAGCACATCATAATACATCTGAATCAACTAAGGAAATGATCTGCTCACTCCGCAGTAGGTTGAGAAAGATTCACTTAAAGACTTAGAGCTGACTCCCCGTGGTTAAAGAGCAAAAATGCTGCCACTGAGAAGTACTTAGGCACCACCTAGTGGCTGAAAGGATTTATGCAAAGAGAGAATATGGCTAACTACTTTAGGACCAGATACCAACTCTTTAGGGCTACCAGGTGGTGCTAGTGGTAAAGAACCCTCCTGCCAATGCAGGAGACATAAGGGGTGTGGGTTCAGTCCCTGGGTGGGGATGATCCCCTGGAGGAGGGCATGGCTATCCACTCCAGTATTCTTGCCTGGAGAATCCCCATGGATAGAGGAGCCTTATGGGCTACAGTACTGGGGGTCCCAAAGGGTTGGGCTTGACTGAAGGGACTGAGCTTGTTTGGGGATTTTTGGAGGGGTTGCCCTGAAGCTATCTGTTTTATGTTATATATAAATATATAATATATAATATTTTATATTATTAATTAATATACAATTCAGTTCAGTTGCTCACTCGTGTCTGACTCTGCACAACTCCATGGACTGCAGCATGCTGGACTTCCCTGTCCATCACCAACTCCCAGAGCTTTCTCAAACTCATGTCCATCGAGTTGGTGATGCCATCCAAATAATATATTATTAATATTATAATTATTTTTATAAGATAAAAATAGAATTTTATTATATATATATCACATATACATAACCATTTTTCATGGGAATGACAGTGGGATATGGATAAGAATGAGTGAAAATTATGGTCACACACCCATGTCTCCCTGCCTGAATCCTGTAACCCTTCTGTGAGGTGTTGGAATGACTGTGTTGAAGGCTGAGTTTGAGGCCATGGAATTCCAAGCAGCTAATAGACCTTCAGTGGTCTCCAAATCATGACATTAGTAGTCATAATGGCTGCCATCAACTGAAGGCTTTTGGTTGTGACCATGTGTGTATACAGGTATGTTGTATGCAATATATACATAAATGTATATGAAAGATTTAAAGCTTTTGTCAGTCCTGTGAGAATTAATAGCATTATCCCATATTGCAGATAAGCAAACTGAGGTTCAAGGTCACACAGCCTGTCAAAACCGGCCTACTAATCTCCATATTACACTGCCTTTGTAACACATATTAGATTTCAGTCAGCTTGTGCTACCAGCATCCAATCAACTAACATGCATTTGTACCTGTCCACTTGATGCAGGATACTGTGCCTGGTACTGTTTGGGGAACACACACACACATAGAGTATGATGTCCATCCTTGAGAATTAAATGATTTTATTCCATAATGTTGGAGAAGGAAACGGCAACCCACTCCAGTACTCTTGCCTGGAGAATACCATGGGCACAGGAGCCTGGTAGGCTACAGTCCATGGGGTCGCAAAGAGTGGGACACGACTGAGCAACTTCACTTTCATTGCATAATATAATGCATAAAGGCTTAAAAATTAAGTAATAGCAATATATATAAGCATATATATTCAAGCAGACAAAACAGCCTTAGAAGATAAGACATTAAAACAATGCTTCGGCTTGTTTAATTGCCAAATAGTATGACAAGAGGGCTTCCCTGGTAGCTCAGCTGGTAAAGAATCCACCTGCTAGGCGAGAGATCCTGGTTCAAT
The DNA here is from genome assembly GCF_001704415.2 of Capra hircus. NCBI lineage: Eukaryota > Metazoa > Chordata > Mammalia > Artiodactyla > Bovidae > Capra > Capra hircus. Next base: position 129,219,553 of record NC_030808.1, read on the forward strand.
TTCTAGGTCAGGAAGATCCCCTCGGGAAGGGATAAGCTACCCACTCCAGTATTCTTGGGCTTCCCTGGTGCTCAGATGGTAAAGAATACACTTGCAATGCAGGAGAACTGAGTTCGATCCCTGGGTTGGGAAAAACCCCTGGAGGAGGGCATGGCTACCCACTGCAACATTCTTGCCTGGAGAATTCCCATGCACAGAGGAGCCTGGCGGGCTATACAGTCCATGGAGTTACAAAGAGTCGGACACGACTGAGTGACTAAGCACAGCACAGTATGAGTAGAATTTCCATGGAAAAGTTCATGAGGGGGTCTCTGAAAGCTGGGTAGGATTTAGGTGGACTGTTGGGGGACAGGTAGCGCTTTCCCAGGAAGAAGCTACCCCAGAGGGTCATGAAACACGGTGAGGTGGCCACAAGGCACTGGGATGGGGCTCAGAGACCCAGAGACTCAGTCCCTGGCTTGCTGGGCACATTGAGAATCCTTCCCTATCTGTCCCTCAGTTGGCCCACTTGTAAGTTTAGGGTGTTGGCCCCTCTAGGAACCTCGTTGGTCTGAAACTCTATCATTTCACAAGTCTGGAAGTTTGAGTCTCAGTCCATAAAGAACTGCATGATGTTTGGGAGTTTTATTGGTGGTGGAGTGGCTGTATTCCTTCAGCTGCTCATCTCCAGGTGATGGGAGAGGCAAGTTTCCCCACCCACACTCATAAACGTGCCAAGGATGCCCCCTTGTGGTCATTGGCAGCACACCCTTGGGGTGGTCTGGAAAACCAAAGACGTGCAGCATCATTACCCAGATTGTGGGTGTGGCATTTCATAAAAAGATCGTCCCAGCTTGGTGCACTGCAACCCAAGTGTAAAAGAAGGAACACAACACAGTGTAGAAGGGAGCCCCACCTGACAAGACAGCCGGTGGTGCATACTATCCCATGAACGTTCTGCAGCTCCCAAAATGCACATGCTTACGTCTATCTCCAGGCTTTGAACATGCTGCTCTTTCTGCTCAGAACAAATCGCACACTCACACATTCACACACTACTAGGCATGAATATTGTTCACAATATTCGATGACATATATTCCATTATTACCAACGGGGATGAATTTCAGCTCAGGAGCATAAGAAATGTAATGTTTATTTTGCTCTAACTCAAAATATACATTTGGATCTGAGCCCCTATTCTGCTAAGTGGAGAGCCAATTTGGAGGGCCCCTTCAACACCCTGATTGTATCTAGATGTGGGGGCAAAATGATGGGGATTTGTGTAATATCTTGGACATTGCCTGTTCGTGCTGACTGAGAAGTCTCCTGACCTCTAACCCTTGAGTTGCACAAGCCTCTATGGACTTCTGCAGTTTTTCTCCCAGGGACACTTCTAAAAGTTCAGGAGGGAAAGGACCTTGCTTCACAGGACCCAGCAATAGCAGTAAATTCTCCCACCACCACCCACCACCCCTTTCTTTCCCTAGGAATCCTTTCCAAATTTCAGAAGCTGAAAACTTTCGATGACTTCACAGCACAGGGGCCCAGTCCAATCACAAGAAGATAGGCCTGCGATGAAAAACATTCAACAACAACAAAAAAAACCTTTGATCTTTGGTGATGTCAAGATCATGAACAACAAGGAATATCTGAGGAATAGTTAGAATTAGTCAGAGAATAACTAATTAGTCAGGGGAAATAACAACCAGATACAACATGGGATCCTGAGCATTAACAAAAAACTGAATGGGGTCTTCAATTTGGTTAACAGGATTGTAGCAATGTTAATTTTCTGGTTCTGATAACAACAGATGTTTATACAAAATGTTAATAATTGGGAGTATATAGGTGAAGGATATATGGAAACCATGCTATTTTACAATTTCTCTGTGAATCCAGAGGAAATTCAAAATAAAAAGTTAAATAAAAATCTACTTGCTTAAATTTCTAGGACAATAGTTCTCAATTAAAGTAAGCTGCTTTATAAATAATAAAAAAGAACTTTTCTTGCGCAAAGCACTGACACATTTAATTAAGCTTTTTATTTTGAGGTAATTGTAAGTTCACACGCAGTTGTAAGAAAGAATACAGAGATCTCATGTAACTTGCTCATTACCCCCAAAGATAACATCTGGTAAAACTACAGTACAAGATCACAACTGGTATATTGGTATTGATACAGTTGAGATATAGAACTTTACCATCACCACAATGACTCCTGCTGCTGCCCTTTTTAGCCACACCTCCTTTTATTGCCCCCATGGTCCTCTCGCTCCTGGCAACCACTCGTCTGTTTTCCATGTTCACAGACTTGTCATTTCATCCACACATACTGTAAATAATACAGTATATAACCATTTAGAATTGGCTTTTGAACTCAGCATTGTGTGCACGCGCTCAGTCATGTCCGGCTCTTTGCAACCCCATGGACTGTAGCCCACCAGGCCCCTCTGTCCATGGAATTTTCCAGGCATGAATGCTGGAGTGGATTGACATTTCCTCCTCCAGGGGATCTTCCCAGCCCAGGGATAGAACCCGCTATCTCCTGCATCTCCTGCATTGGCAGGCAGATTCTTTACCACTGCGCCACCTGGGAAGCCCAGCTTCATTCTCTGGCGATTCATCCAGATTGTCATGGGTATTATCAGTAGCCCCGCCATTTTTATGGCTGAGTAGTGTTCCGTGGTGCGTATGTGCCACAGATTGTTTACCCATTTTCATGCTGAAGAACATCTGGATTGTTTCCAATTTGGGAGTTAACACAAATAAAGCTGCTGTAAACAGTTGTGTACAGGCTTTTTGTGAATGTAAGTTTCATATCTTTGGGATAGAATCCTAGAAGTACAGTGACTAAATTGTATGGTAGATGCATGGTTAGTGTTTCAAGAAGCTGCTAAACTTTCCCGGAGCAGTCTCACTATTGTACATTTCCATCAACGCTGTATGAGTGCTCCATTTGTTCCATATCTTCATCAGCATTTTAGCCATTCTGACATGTGTGTAGTACCTCATTGTGGTTTTAATTTGTATTTTATTAATGGCTAAAGATGAACATGTCTTTATTTCCTTCTGTATATTCTCTTTGGTGAAAATCTCTTTTAGCAAGATTCTTTTCATGTTTTTTGCCCATTTTATAATTGAATTATTTGTTTGTTTTACTGTTGAGTTTTGAGCATTCCCTGTATATTATAGATACTAGGCTTTTGCAAGACATGTAGTGTATAAATATTTCTTTCAGTCTGTAGTTTATCTTTTTTATCCTCTTAACAGAGTCCTTCACAGAGCAGAACATTTTCAATTTTTATGAAGTCCCATTTATCAAATTTTTCTTATTTGGATTATGCTTTTGTGGTCAAGTTTAAGAATTCTTTACCTAGCCCTAGATCTGCAGACTTTCTCCTGTTTTTCTTTAAAAAGCTCTATAGTTTTATATTTTACATTTAAGTCTATGATTCATCTTGAGTTTATTTTTACGGAAATTATGAGACAGAGTGAAATTCTCTTTTTCCTCTCTAGATATCCAACTGCTCCAGTATCATTTGTTGAAAAGCTTGTATTTCTTCAATTGAATCGTTTTTGCACTTTTGTTAAAAATCAGTCCAGCATACTTGTATGCGTCTATTTCTGGGTTCTCTATTCCTGTTGCACTGATCTATGTGAATATACTTCTTCCAACGCCATGTGGTCTTGTTACTGTAACTACATAATAGGCCTTAAAAAGATTATTCCTCTCACTTTATTTGTTTTCAAAATGGTTTTATCCATTGTAGTTCCTCTATCTTTCCATACAAATTTTAGAATAATTTTGTCTATTATGTACAAAATACTTTGCTGGAATTTTGATAGGAATTGCAAATATATATAAATCTGTGCATCAGTTTGGGGAGAGTTGACATCTTTTCTATGCTGAGTCTCCTAATCCATGAGCAAGGATTGTCTTTCTATTTACTTTAGTTGTTGTTCAGTTGCTCAGCTGTGTCTGACTTTTTGCCACCCCATGGACAGCAGCACTCCAGGCTTCACTGTCTTACACCATCTTCTGGAGCTTGCACAAACTCATGTCCATTGAGTCAGTGATGTCATCCAACCATCTCATCCTCTGTCATCCCCTTCTCTTCCTGCCTTCAATCTTTCCCAGCATCAGGGTCTTTTCCAGTCAGTTGGCTCTTCTCATCAGGTTGCCAAAGTATTGGAGCTTCAGCTTCAGCTTCAGCATCAGTCCTTCCAATGAACATTCAGGGCTGATTTCCTTCAGGATTGACTGGTTTGATCTCCTTGCAGTCCAAGGGACTCTCAAGAGTCTTCTCCAACACAACAGTTCAAAAGCATCAGTTCTTCGGCACTCAGTTTTCTTTATGGTCCAACTCTCACATCCATACATGACTACCGGAAAAACCATAGCTTTGATTATACGGTGCTTTAGATCTTCTTTATTTCATCAGTGTTGTGTAGTTCTCAGCATACAAGTTCTATACAAGTATTGCTACATTTACATCGAAGTGTTTAATTTTTAAAGCAATTATAACTGATAGCTTGGGCTTCCCGGTTGGCACTGGTGGTTAAAAACCTACCTGCCAATGCAGGAGACATAAGAGACGTGGGTTCAATCCCTGGGTCAGGAGATCCCCTGTAAAACAGAATGGCAACCTCCTCCAGTAGTCTCGCCTGGAGAATCCCATGGACAGAGGACCTATGTATGGACCTACAGTCCATAGGGTCACAAAGAGTTGGACATGACTGAAGAGACTTAGCACACAGCATTGTATTTTTAATTTCACTGTCCCTGTGAAATTCATTGCTAGTATATAACAGTCAATTGTTTTGTATGTTTATCTTTATCATGCAAACTTGCTAAAGCCGCTCATTTGTTATAGTTCCATGGAGATTGCTTGACATTTTCTACATAGACAACCATGTCATCTGTAAATAGGGACAGTTTTATTTCTTCCTTTCCAATATGCATGCTTTTTATTTTTCTTTTCTTGCCTTAATGCATGAATTAGAACACCTATCACTATGTTGAATAAGAGCAATGAGAGTACCTTTTTTGCTTTGTTCCTAATCTTGGGGTGAAAGTATTCAATCCTTTACCATTAAGTATAATGTTGCTGAAGGTTTTTAGAGATGACTTTTATCAACTTAAGGAAATTCCCTTATATTCCTAATTTTCTGAGAGGTTTTATCACGAATAGGAGTTCAATTGATACCATCATGTGATTTTTTTGGCCCATTGATATGGTATATTACACTGATTGATTTTCAAATATTGAACCACCCTTGCATCCCTGGTGAATAAACCCCACTGGACTCTGATGTATAACTATTTGTATGTATTGCTGAATTACATTTGCTAATATTTTGTTGAGGCTTTTTATGTCTAAGTTCTTGAGGTCTTTAGGGTTTTTATTTTTGGTATTAGGGTAACACTAGCTTTATAAAATGATGTGGAAAATTCTGCTTCCTTTTTCCTAAAAAAGACTGTGTAGAATTAGTGATAAATCCTCTTTAAACATTTGGTAGAATTCTCCGGTGAAGGCATTTGAGCCTGGAGACTTCTCTTTGAGGAGTTTTAAAATTATAAACTCAATTTAAAAAATAGTAATAAAGGTATTTAAATTGTCTACTTACTGGACTGGGTAGCCATTCCCTTCTCCAGGAGATTTTCCCAACCCAGGGATCAAACCCAGGTTTCCCACATTGCAGGCAGATTCTTCACCATCTGAGCCACCAGGGAAGCCCTTAATTTCCTTAATAGTAATAAAGTTATTCAAATTGTCTGTTTCATATTAGGTTCAGTTCAGTCGCTCAGTCATGTCCGACTCTTTGCGACCCCATGAATCGCAGCACGCCAGGCCTCCCTGTCCATCACCAGCTCCCGGAGTTCACTCAGACTCACGTCCATCAAGTCTGTGATGCCATCCAGCCATCTCATCCTGGGTCGTCCCCTTCTCCTCCTGCCCCCAATCTCTCCCAGCATCAGAGTCTTTTCCAATGAGTCAACTTTTCGCATGAGGTGTCCAAAGTACTGGAGCTTCAGCTTTAGCATCATTCCTTCCAAGGAAATCCCAGGGTTGATCTCCTTCAGAATGGACTGGTTGGATCTCCTTGCAGTCCAAGGGACTCTCAAGAGTCTTCTCCAATACCACAGTTCAAACACATCAATTCTTCGGCACTCAGCCTTCTTCACAGTCCAACTCTCACATCCATACATGACCACTGGAAAAACCATAGCCTTGACTAGATGGACCTTAGTCGGCAGGGTAATGTCTCTGCTCTTGAATATACTATCTAGGTTGGTCATAACTTTTCTTCCAAGGAGTAAGCGTCTTTTAATTTCATGGCTGCACTCACCATCTGCAGTGACTTTGGAGCCCAAAAAATAAAGTCTGACACTGTTTCTACTGTTTCCCCATCTATTTCGCATGAAGTGTGGGACCGGATGCCATGATCTTCATTTTCTGAATGTTGAGCTTTAAGCCAATTTTTTTACTTTCCTCTTTCACTTTCATCAAGAGGCTTTTTAGATCCTCTTCACTTTCTGCCATAAGGGTGGTGTCATCTGCATATCTGAGGTTATTGATATTTCTCCCAGCAGTCTTGATTCCAGCTTGTGTTTCTTCCAGTCCAGCGTTTCTCATGATGTACTCTGCATATAAGTTAAATAAGAAGGGTGACAATCTACAGCCTTGACATACTGCTTTTCCTATTTGGAACCAGTCTGTTATTCCATGTCCAGTTCTAACTGTTGCTTCCTGATCTGCATACAAATTTCTCAAGAGGCAGGTCAGGTGGTCTGGTATTCCCATCTCTTTCAGAATTTTCCACAGTTTATTGTGATCCACACAGTCAAAGGCTTTGGCATAGTCAATGAAGCAGAAATAGATGTTTTTCTGGAACTCTCTTGCTTTTTCCATGATCCAGTGGATGTTGGCAATTTGATCTCTGTTTCCTCTTAGTTGTGTATTTTTTAGAAATTGATCCACTTCAGCTTCATACTCTTTTTCCTCTCCTTCCAGGACTCTGATGACACAAATATTCTTCTTTATGTATTTCGTTTCCTTGCTGAAAATTTCTTTCTTCACTTTTTATTTGTTTCAAGCGTGTTCATAATTGCTCACAAAACATTTTTAAGATGACTGCTTTACTGTGGTACATATACACAATGGAGTATTACTCAGCCATTAAAAAGAATACATTTGAATCAGTTCTGTTGAGATGGATGAAACTGGAGCCGATTATACAGAGTGAAGTAAGCCAGAAAGAAAAACACCAATACAGTATACTAACACATATATATGGAATTTAGAAAGATGGCAATGATGACCCTGTATGCAAGACAGCCAAAAAGACACAGATGTGTATAGCAGACTTTTGGACTCAGAGGGAGAGGGAGAGGGTGGGATGATTTGGGAGAATGGCATTGAAACATGTAAGAATCGAATCACCAGTCTATGTCCGATGCAGGATACAGCATGCTTGGGGCTGGTGCACGGGGATGACCCAGAGGAATGTTGTGGGGAGGGAGGTGGGAGGGGGGTTCATGTTTGGGATCGCATGTACACCCGTGGTGGATTCATGTCAATGTATGGCAAAACCAATACAGTATTGTAAAGTGAAATAAAGTAAAAATAAAAATTAAAAAAATTAAAAAATAAAGCTACAAAAAAAAAAGATGACTGCTTTAAAATCATTGTCAGATAATTCTAGCAATTCTGGCATCTTGGTGTTGACATCTATTGATTGTATTTTTCCATTCAGTTTGAAATCTTCCTGATTCTTTGTATGATGAGTGATTTTCAATTGAAATCTGGACACTTTTGGTATTGTGCTTGACTTTTGACCTTATTTGAACCTTCTGTTTCAGCTGACTTCCTCTGACATGCTCCAGTGATGTGGGGAGAAGAGAGGCTCTCATTGCCAGATGCAGGTAGAAGTTCAGGTTCACTACTTAGCCTCCTTTGACACCTAAGAGCAGTATGGGGGAGCTCCTTGGTACTGTTAGGTGGAGGTAGGAGTTACAGCTCCCCTCCAGACCTCCACTGACACCTGTCTAGCTAGGAGGGGTAGGAATGTATCATTTTTTTTCCCTAATGGGCTCCGCTAACATCATGAGGGTCAAGGGGACAGTGGTCACCTTACTGCTCACTCTCCATTGATATCACCCCAGAAGGATGAGGGGCACCTCCTTACTGACACACAGACGGGAAGTCCAGGCTCCCCACATGGTCTCCACCGACACTGTGGCGGGGGGTGGGAAGGGATGAAGGATGCAGCTTGGTGCTGGCCTTCCCTGACACCACCACAGCAAGAGGGTTGGGACACCTCGTTACGGTCTGGCATGGGTACAGCCTAGGCTCACTACTTGTTCTTTGCCGGCATGAGTAGGGTGGGGCAGCATTTTTTTCTGTAGTGTTTGGCTAGAGAAAAGTGATTATCATCTAAAGCTTTTCTGTCTTTCTAGACTTCCTATTTCCTAATCCATTGGTTAGTAAGAATAGCCTCTTATTTGAACTTTTTTTTGTTTGTTTGTTTGCTTGCTTGTGTCCACTGACGTTTCCAGATTGCTGGCTTTTTTAGTTGCAAAGAAGCTGATGATACATAGCACAAAAAGGCCATCCAGGGAACTCACCATTGTGTCATTATTTGGGTCTTGGGTCCCTGGCTGGTCTGTTATACTTAGGGAGAATAGTAAGGAAAAATCTGTCTACTCAGTTTTCCTGGAAGTGGAAGTCAAGTACTGATATTCACAAATTTTAAAACATCCAAATTGTTGAATTCTCTAGTCTACGTCCTGTGTCCTTTCTTTCCTCTCCTCAGTGACTAAAGGGGACTTCTCATAAGTCTGTTTTTTATACAATACATCTTACCCCTGGGGAAGTAATCATAGAATAGTTGACCATGAATGAGGGGATGGGGGGAGGAATTTTAGTGCATACAAAAAAGGAAATATGAGGTAAAAAAAATTGGGTCAATATTTTAAAAAATGGTAACCTCATTTCAAATGTATTATTTTTATAGCACCTGCAGCAATCCATAAGTTAGGTATTATTATCAGTTTACATTGAAAAGACTGAGGTTGCTAGAGGTGATAAATTTCCCCAAGGTAAGAAGAAAATGTGAAGAGACTGAGTTAGCTATATCTGTCCCCTTTATTAGGGAAGTGAAGGCTTTCTCAGAACACACACTGACAGACTTCCACTAGCATATCACTGATACAATACTATGTCACATGGCCATTCCTCACTGCAGGTAAATCTGGAAAAGCTAGTCAGCGTTTCAAGTGGATAACTATAAGGAGAAGGTTGAGAATGGCTGTTGGGTCCACCACCCTGCAGGTTTGTCATAATCCATAACTGTTATCCAGGGGCCTCTCCTTATGCTAACCGGCCCAAATTTCCAGTGGATCTACTTCATTTTAAAAAGTATATTCAACATGCTTTCATATATGGGAACTTTAAAATAAATAATAGGTTGAAAAACTTTAACTTAACATCTTCCTCACATCTGGGAATTTGAAACTATAATGACCTATATATGGTAAGGGAGAATTTTTATATTTAACCAAAGAGGACATAAATTTAAGCAGATTGAAAAGTCTGATAACAGAAAGTGAGCGCCTTGGGCACTATAAGAGATACCATCTGTATTAATCAGGGATCTTTATGAAACAAAGCATACTTATGTATGTGTGTATGAGTGTGCATGCACGCTTAGTCATGTCCGACTCTTTGAGACCCCACGACTGTAGCCCACCAGGCTCCTCTATCCATGCAATTTTCCAGGCAAGAATACTAGAGTGGGTTGCCATTTTCTACTCTGGGGGATCTTCCTGATCCAGGAATCAAACCTATATCTCTGGCACTTCTTTCTTTGGCAGGTGGGTTCCTTACCACTGTGCTACCTGGGAAACTATGTGTGTGTGTGTGTGAGAGAGAGAGAGAGAGGGGGAGAGGGGAGAGTTATTATGAGGAATATAATTATGAAGGTTTCAAAGTCCCAGACTTGCCATCTGCAAACTGGAAACCCAGGTAAGCTGGAAGCGTGATTCAATCTGGGTCCAAAGGTCTGAGAGCCAGGGAAACCAATGGTTTCCATCTCAATCCAAGGGCAGAAGACCAACATCTCAGCTCAAACAGGAAGGGAGCAAATTCTCCCTTCCTTCACTTTTTGGAGGAAATGGAGGCCCACCACACTGGGGAGGGCCACAAGCTTTACTCAGTCCAACTCAAATACTAATCTCATATGGAAACACCCTCACAGACACTCCCTCCCTACCCAGATAATGTTTATTTAAATAGCTGGGTACCTGGTGATCCTGTCACATTGACACATAAAATTAACCATCATATTACCCAAAATGGGCCTTCCTGGTGGCTCAGATGGTAGAGAATCTGCCTGCAGTGCAGGAGACTTGGGTTTGACCCTTGGGCCCCCTAAAGAAAAGAATGGCTACCCACTCTAGTATTCTTGCCTGGAGAATTACAAGGACAGAGGTCATGGGGTCGCTAAGAGTCAGACACAGCTAAGTGTGTGACTAAAAGTGATTTTCACTTTTACCAAACACTCTGAAAGTTATAGGAGCTCTAAAGGCCATATACAAAGATGAATTGACTGCCCTCTTTGTCAGCATCAGCTTATCTATTGAAAGGGGTCAGTGTGTTCTCTGGACCTGTCTAGAGTCAAGATGTAAGTGGTCATAAACAGTTTTGTGACAGTGTCACGTGTTCCTGAAGTGCAAGGAAGACCCACAGAGGGAGGGAGAAAAGAAAACATATGCTGTAAACCATGGCCAGAGCTAAGGGCCTTGTTTGGTTATGCTTTCCTTCAGGGTCACTTGGCATAGACAGTAGTCAAGCTCAGGATTGGAGGAAAATCTCTTCTACTCTATTGGATTGCTAACTGTCCAAGGAGTAAAGCACAGTAGAAATAGCAGGCAGATATAAGACTCCAGATGTTGGTGATAATTGTATTTAACCTTTCCTAAAGGAGCATTAAAGAGGCTTTAATGCTTTGGTGGGGGGGAACCCTAGCGTGTGAAAAAAGAAACAGCAATTGCTGACAGAGTCACTTTCCATCTGAAAGAACTATGCCAGAATCAATTTCTGATAGGAAGGAAAGGCCATGAGCGTGCACTGTGGATTACGGTCACGTTCAACATCACTTGCTAAATCTCTAAACGCTTCTCTGGACAGATTGTAAATTACCCTGACCTTAAAGAAAATGTTCACATTAAGGCTTTGGTTTTTTGAACATTCCACCTGGACAGTCTGACCTGGCTTTCAGTGAAATAAGAAACGAGCCAAGAAACAGCTGAGTCACACAGAATCAAGGGTCAGGCTTGGTTTGATGATTGATTCAGACTGTTTCCTTGCCACCCATATGTTGAGGACAGAAAAGAGCATTATTTCCATAAATGATGACCAAACCCAGGGCTAATTTGGAGTGACTACTTGCTACCCTGGGCTTCCCTGGTGGCTCAGGGGTAAAGAACCTGCTGCAGTGCAGAAGATATAGGTTCTGTTTCTGGGTCGGGAAGATTCCCTGTAGAAGGAAATGGCAATGAACTCCAGTAATCTTGCTTGGGAAATCCCATGGACAGAGGAACTTGGTGTGAGTCAGACATGACTTGGCGACTACACAACAATAACAACTTTTCTCACCAAATTTGCTGCGGCTACTGTCAAAAATCAATGTGGGAGGAGAACAAGATGGTGGAAGAGTAGGTGGACGTGGAGTACATCTCTCCCCACAGATACATCAGGAATACTCCTTCAGACACAGAAGTGCATGCGGAACACCAGCTGAGAGCAGGAGTACCTGACCAGTGGAAAAGAATGCATAGAACCTTGCAAGACTCGGTAGGGGGAAAAACAGGAGTGTTAGTAGGACTGGACCATCCCTCAGCAGGTGGAGGAACTGAAGCAGGGATCCGATCCCCACATGGGGCAATTGTCTGAGTCGGAGGAGAAACGTTTAAGGCTGAGAGTGAAACAGGTGACCCGTGACAGCCTATATGGAATGAGAATCAGACAGTCCTTGCTGCAGCCATACGTACCCCAGACACGGATGCAATTGTCCTAGAAGGCGCAGTGGCTGGGAGCTGGAGCTGAGGGATTGTGGAGCAATCCCAGGGTTAGGGCTGCTGTTGATAACAGGGAGATGGATCGAGGCGGTGTGAGGGAGGAGATTGTGGTGGGAAATGCCAGTGGAGGAAAGCCAGGCAGCCATGGAAGCATGAGTCACGCATAGAGGGTGGAGCCAATACCATAGTCTCTCTCTCTCCACTTGCCATTATCTGCAGCTGAACAATAGAGAGGCTGGCCTGATGCACTGAACTACAGAGTAGGACCCCACCCAGGGTGCCCCTTTAAGTGCCTGACATGCCAATCTACAGAGTAGGATCCCAGCCAGGGAGGCCCCTCTATGTACCCGCTGCATCAAACAGCAGAGAAGGGCTTCAGGCAAGGTAGCCCTCTAAGTGCCTGAACGGGTGGAGCTACAGAGAAAGACTGGCAAAAGAGACCTTCTGATCGCCAGCTATAAGAGCCTCAAAAAAAGACTTTGATAGGGCCATAATTCCTGCGGCAAAGAGAGTCTGTGTCGCTGCACACTGGACACCACCAGGATCCTGCAAGCCAAGCACCTGTGCCATCTTCACGCTCAACTCTCACTGGGGCACAGCTACCACAGGCAAAAAAAAAAAGTCACATCTATGCACACAGGGTCGCTTTGGTAGTGTCCAGCTCTTTGCAATCCCATAGACTGTGGTCTGCCAAGCTTCTCTGTCAGGGAGCAGGTTTCTCCAGGCAAGAATACTGGAGTATATTGGCCAATACTTGTTGCCATATCCTGCTAGAGCACTGTATTTTCTGCTGCCTTAGCTGCCAACTCCCCTGCGTAGCTGGTGCTGCCAGAACCCCTGTGACCCAAGCAGCTGCACCACCTCCACACCTGGCCCTCACAGGGGCAAACCCAAATCCTCCAGGGCAGCCTCAGGAGCAAACCCCAGTGGACAACCCACATGCAGAGGTGGAAATAAAATCACAATCGAAAGCCAGGGGCAGTGTGGCTAAGGAAGAAGACCTAAAACCTTCCCACCAGCTGTACAAGCTGCAAATTAAATCCACATGATCAACTAGGCAGATTCTTTGTCTATGGAATATATAAAAGGTCATTGAGAGCTCCCACAAAAGAAAACGCACTAGTTCTGATAGCTGTGGACATTGGAGGCAAGAACACACAGAGGTAGGACAAGATTAGAATCTGAGCTGCCTCCACAGCAGGTCCAGAGATCAGCACAGTGTTTGAGGGCATCCTAGGGAGGTGAGATGGACTGTGACTCCCAGCAAGGGAAAGGAGTCTGACAGCAGTGACTCAAGAAAAACATGTATTATTCATATGTTTTGACTTGTTCTGTATATTCTTTTGGATTTTTTCTTTTTTTCTTTCCTTTGTATTCCCCCCTCTATTGTAGTTGTCGATTTTATTGGCACTATAAAATCTAATTAAGCTTTTGAGCTTTTTTTTCCCCTCAGTCACAGTTTTTTTGCTGTTGTTATAAACCTCTGCCTCTACATTGGGCTTTTGCAGTTCTGTGGAGTTTTCCTTTCTTTTCTTTTTTCTTTTTTAATTTTAATGTTTTAAACCTATTATCATTTTTTCTATAATTATGCCTTTGTTTGCCTTTCCTACTATTCTTTTCCCCTTGCACTTCACCTTTAATGTATATAAATCTTCTTCATCTACCTCTATTTAATTTTGCATGTCTAGTCTCTCTATCCTTTCTTTCTTTCCTTTTCTCTCTACATATTTGTTAGTTCTATTTTCATTACTTTATTCCCCACTTGGCATCTTGCTTTAGTTTTGTTTTCCAGTTTGTGCTTTAATTACCTTTGCTCTTAACTGGTAAATATAATTTTTGATTTCCTTTGTCCACTGGGTCAATCTACGGTACTTTACTTTTGTTGGACTGTTTTGACTTTGCTCATGGGTGCATATGTATATGTGTCTATTTCATTATTTTAATTATTTACCTGATTTTGTAATTGCCATGTGTCTGGGTTTCATCTTTGATTTCTCATTTTTGGATATTTGTTTTAATCTCACTTAATGCCATAAAGAACCTCTTGTGGAATCTTCATTCCTGACCAGAAATAAAGCTCTGAGCCTTTGGAGTAGGAGCACTGACTCCAAGACCCTAGACAACCAGAGAACTAACCCTAGGGAGTATCAGATAGTGAAAACTCACAAAAAGGAAACCACTTGAACACAAGACCCAGCATTACCCAACGACCAGTAGCACCCTGTGCAGGATGCCTCATCTAAACAACAGACAAAACAAAAATACAAACCAAATCATCAGCAGACAGGATGACCACCTCACTCAGCCTTGCCCATCAAAAGAAAAACACACAAACAAAAACTCAGCACAAATCTCACCCTATACAAGCTTACACAAACCACTGGACCAACCTTAGGAAGGCAGAAACCAAAAGAAGAAAGAATTCAACCTTGAAGCTTTGGAAAAGGAGACCTCAAACACAATAAGTTAAAAAAAAACAATGAAAAGGCAGAGAAATTCTACACAAATGCAAGAACAAACTAGAAACACAGAAGTCCAAATAAATGAAGAGGAAATAGGCAAACTACCTGGAAAAGAATTGAGAATAATGATAGTAAATAAAATAAAACACCTTGAAAACAAAGTGGAAAAAATGCAAGAATCAATTAACAAAGACCTAGAAGAATTAAAGAATAAACATACAGAGACAAACAACACAATTATTGAAATTAAAAATCTAGAAGGAATCAATAGCAGAATATCTGAAGCAGAAAAACAAATCAGTGAGCTGGAAGATAAAATGGTGGAAATAACTTCTGAAGAGCAAAATAAAGTAAAAAGAATGAAAATAACTGACAATAGTCCAGAGACCTCTGGGACAATATCAAACGCACCAACATTCAAATTACAGTGGTTCCAGAAGAAGAAGAGAAAAAGAAAGGGTATGAGAAAATTTCTGAAGAGATTATAGTTGAAATTTTCCCCAACATGGAAAAGGAAATAGTCAATTAAGTCCAAGAAGCACAAAGAGTACCATACAGGATGAACCCAAGGAGAAACATTTCAAGACATGTACTAATCAAACTAATAAAGGCTAGACACAAAGAAAGAATATTAAAAGCAACAAGGGAGAAGCAACAAGTAACATACAAGGGAAACTCCATATGCCTAACAGCTAATCTTTCAGCAGAAAGTCTGCAGGCCAGAAGGGAATGGCAGGATATATTTAAAGTTCAGTTCAGTTCAGTTTAGTTCAGTCGCTCAGTCGTGTCTGATTCTTTGCTACCCCGTGAACCGCAGCACATCAGGCCTCCCTGTCCATCACCAACTCCTGGAGTCCACCCAAACGCATGTCCATTAAGTCAATGATGCCATCCAACCACCTCATCCTCTGTCGTCCCCTTCTCCTCCTGCCCTCAATCTTCCCCAGCATCAGGGTCTTTTCCAATGAGTCAGCTCTTCACATCAGGTGGCCAAAGTACTGGAGTTTCAGCTTCAACATCAGTCCTTCCAATCAACACCCAGGACTGATCTCCTTTAGGATGGACTAGTTGGATCTCCTTGAAGTCCAAGGGACTCTCAAGAGTCTTCTCCAACATCACAGTTCAAAAGCATCAATTCTTTGGCGCTCAGCTTTCTTTATAGTCCAACTCTAACATCCATACATGACCAATGGAAAAACCATAGCCTTGACTAGATGGACCTTTGTTGACAAAGTAATGTCTCTGCTTTTTAATATGCTGTCTAGGTTGGTCATAACTTTTCTTCCAAGGAGTAAGCGTCTTTTAATTTCATGGCTGCAATCACCATCTGCAGTAATTTTGGAGCCCAGAAAAACAAAGTCAGCCACTGTTTCCGCTGTTTCCCCACCTATTTGCCATGAAGTGATAAAAGGGAAATATCTACAACCAAGATTACTGTACCCAGCAAAGATCTCATTCAAAACTGATGGAGAAATAAAAAGCTTTTCAGACAAGCAAAAGTTAAGAGAATTCAGTACCAACAAACCAGCTTTACAACAAATGTTGTAAAGGGACTTACATATATTTAATATACAAATGTTAAAGGGACTTAAATAGTCAAGAAATACAAGAGAAGAAAAAAGATCTACAAAATCACCCCAACAATTAAGAAAATGGCAATAGGAACATATAGATTGATAATTACTTTAAATGTAAATGGATTAAATGCTTCAACCAAAAGACATGGACTGGCTGACAGATACAAAACATGATACAAAACACGGATACAAAAACAAGACCCATATATATGCCGTCTACAAGAAACGCACTTCAGACCTAAAGACACATATCGACTGAAAGTGAGAAGATGGAAAAATATATTCCATGCAAATGGGAAGCAAAAGAAAGCTGGAGTAGCAATCTTCATATCAGACAAAATAGACCTGAAAATAAAGATTACAAGAGATAAGGAAGGACACTACATAATGATCAAGGGATCAATCCAAGAGAAAGACAATGACAATTGTAAATATCTATGCACCCAACGTAGGAGCACCTCAATACATAAACACTGCTGCTGCTGCTAACAGACATAAAAGGAGAAATGGACAGCAACACAGTAATACTAGGAGACTTTAACACCCCACTCACACCAATGGACAGATCATTAAAACAGAAAATTAATAAGGAACACAAGTCTTAAATGATACATTAGATGAGATGGCTCTCATTGATATCTTCAGGACATTCCATCCAAATGCAGAAGAATACACCTTCTTCTCAAGTGCACATGGAACATTCTCCAGGATAGACCACACCTTGGGTCACAAATCAAACCTCAGTAAATTTAAGAAAATTGAAATCATATCAAGCATCTTCTCCAACCACAACACTATGAGACCAGATATCAATTACAAGAAAAAAAAACTGTAAGAAACACAAACACATGGAGATTAAACAACACATTTCTAAATAACCAACATGTTATTAAAGAAATAAAAAAAATTCTAGAAACAAAAGACAATGAAAACATGACAATTCAAAACCTATGGGATGCAGCAAAAGCAGTTCTATGAGGGAAGTTTATAGCAATACAGTCCTACGTCAAGAAACAAGAAAAACATCAAATAGACAACCTAACTCTACACCTAAAACTGGGAAAAGATTTTTAAAAAATTAGCAGAAGGAAAGAAATCATAAAGAACCGAGCAGGAATAAATGAAAAAGAAAAGAAAAAAACAGTAGTGAAGATTAATAAAACTAAAAGCTGGTTCTTTGAGGAGATAAACAAAATTGACAAGCCTTTGGCCAGACTCATCAAGAAAAAAAGAGAATAATCAAATCAACAAAATTAGAAAGGAAAAAGGAGAGGTTACAACAGACAATGCAGAAATACAAAAGATTATAATACAAAGGATTATTAAAGACTATTATGAAAAACTATACGGCAACACTTTGGCCACCTCATGTGAAGAGTTGACTCATTGGAAAAGACCCTGAGGCTGGGAGGGATTGGGGGCAAGAGGAGAAGGGGAAGACAGAGGATGAGATGGCTGGATGGCATCACTGACTCGATGGACATGAGTTTGAGTGAACTCCGAGAGTTGGTGATGGACAGGGAGGCCGGGCGTGCTGCGATTCATGGGGTCGCAAAGAGTCGGACACGACTGAGAGACTGAACTGAACCGAACTGATAACAGCAATAAAATGGATAACCTGGAAGAAATGGACAGAGTCTTAGAAAAGTTCAACCTTTCAGACTGAACCAGGAAGAAATAGAAATTACGAACAACCTAATGACAAGCACTGAAATTAAAGCTGTGATTAAAAAAAAAATCTCCCAAAAAACAAAAGCCCAGGACCAGATGGCTTGACAGGAGACTTCTATCAAACATTTAGAGAGGCGTTAATGCCTATCCTTCTAAAACTCTTTCAAAAACTTGCAGAGGAAGGAACACTTCCAAACTCATTCTATGAGGCCACCATCACCCTGATACCAAAACCAGACAATGACAACACAAAAGAAGAAAACTACAGGCCAATATCACTGATGAACATAGATGCAAAAATCCTCAACAAAATTTTAGCAAATAGAATTCAGCAACACATCAAAAAGTTCATACATCATTATCAAGTTGGGTTTATTCCAGGAATGGAAGGATTCTTCAATATATACAAATCAATCAGTGTGATATACCATATTAACAAATTGAAAGATAAAAATCATATGATAATCTCAATAGATGCAGAAAAAGCCTTTGACAGAATTCAGCACCAATTTATGATTAAAACTCTTCAAAAAATGGGCATAGAAGGAACCTACCTCAACAAAGTAAAGGCCATATATGATAAGCCTACAGCAAACATTATTCTCAATGGTGAGAAACTAAAAGCACTACCCCTAAGATCAGGAACAAGACACGGGTATCCACTTTCCCTACTATTATTCAACATAGCTTTGGAAGCCCTAGCTACAGTAATCAGAGAAGAAAAATAAAAGGAATCCGGATTGGAAAAGAAGTAAAGCTCTCACTGTTTGCAGATGACATGATACTATACATAGAAAACTCTAAAAATAGTATCAGAAAATTACTAGAGCCAATCAGTGAATTTAGCAAAGTTGCAGGATACAAAGGCAATACACAAAAATCTCTTGCATTTCTGTATACTAACAATGAAAAATCAGAAAGAGAAATTAAGAAATCAATCCCATTCATCATCACAAGAAAAAGAATTCAATATCTAAGAATAAACTTACCCGAGGAGACAAAAGAATTTACACAGAAAATTTTAAGACACTAATGAAATAAATCACAGATGACATAAACAGATGGAGAGATATTCCATGTTCCTGGGTAGGAAGAATCAATATTGTGAAAATGACTATACTACTTAATGTGATCCCTATCAAATTACCAATGGCAGTTTTCACAGAACTAGAACAAAAAATTTCACAATTCATATGGAAACGCAAAAGACCCTGAACAGCCAAAGCAGCCTTGAAAAAGAAGAATGGAGCTGGAGGAATCAACCTTCCTGGCTTCAGATTATACTACAAAGCTACAGTCATCAAGACAGTATGGTACTGGCACAGAAACAGAAGTATAGACCAATGGAACAGGATAGAAAGCCCAGAAATAAACCTGTGCACCTATGGGTACCTTATTTTTGACAAAGGAGGCAAGAATATACATTCTTGGGGCAAAGACAGCCTCTTCAATAATTGGTGCTAGGAAAGCTAGACAGCTACATGTAAAAGAATGAAATTAGAACACTTCCTAACACCATACACAAAGGTAAACTCAAAATGGATTAAAGACCTAAATGTAAGGCCAGAAATTTTAAAACTCTTCGAGGAAAACATAGGCAGAACACTCAATGACATATATCAAAGCAAGATCCTCTATGACCCACCTCCTAGAGTAATGGAAATAAAACAAAAGTAAACAAGTGGGACCTGATTAAACTTAAAAGCATTTGCACAGCAAAGGATACTCTAAGCAAGGTGAAAAGACAACCCTTAGAATGGGAGAAAATAATAACAAATGAAACAACTGACAAAGGATTAATTTCTAAAATATACAAGCAGCTCATACAACTCAATGCCAGAAAAACAAACAACCCAATCAAAAAGTGGGGAAAAGACCTAAACAGACATTTCTCCAAAGACGTACAGATGGCTAACAAATACATGAAAAGATGCTCAACATTGCTCATTATTAGAGAAATGCAAATCAAAACTACAATGAGATATCACCCACATCAGTCAGAATGGCCATCATAAAAAAGTTTACAATAAATTCTGGAGAGGGTGTGGAGAAAAGGGAACACTCTTGCACTGTTGGTGGGAATGTAAATTGATACAGCCACTATTGAAGATAGTGGAGATATTTGGAGATTCCTTCAAAAACTAGGAATAAAACCACCATATGACCCAGCAATCCCACTCCTAGGCACATACCCTGAGGAAACCAAAATTGAAAAAGACACATGTATCCCATTGCTCACTGCAGCACTATTTACAACAGCTAGAACATGGAAGCAACCTAGATGCCCATTGACAGATGAACGGATAAAGAAGTTGTAGTACATATACACAGTGAAATATTACTCAGCCATAAAAAGGAATGCATTTGAGACAGTTCTGATGATGTGGATGGAAACTAGAACCTATTATACAGAGTGAAGTGAGTCAGAAAGAGAAAGAGAAATATTGTATTCTAACACATATAAAGGGAGAAGGCAACGGCAGCCCACTCCAGGACTCTTGCCTGGAAAATCCCAGGGACGGAGGAGCCTGGTAGGCTGCAGTCCACGGGGGCGTGAAGAGTCGGACACAACTGAGCAACTTCACTTTCACTTTTCACTTTCATGCATTGGAGAAGGAAATGGCAACCCACTCCAGTGTTCTTGCCTGGAGAATCCCAGGGACGGGGGATGCTGATGGGTTGCCATCTATGGGGTCACACAGAGTCGGACATGACTGAGGCGACTTAGCAACACATATAAAAAGAATCTAGAAGAATGGTACTGAAGAACTTATTTACAGGGCAGCAATGGAGAAACAGACATAAAGAATAGATTTATAGACATGGGGAGAGGGGAGGAGAGGGTAAGATGTATGGAAAGAGTAACATGGAAACTTATATTGCCATATGTAAAATAGATAGCCAATGGGAATTTGCTGTATGGCTCAGGAAACTCAAACAGGGGCTCTGTATCAACCTAAAGGGGTGGGATGGGGAGGGAGATGAGAGGGAGGTTCAAAAGGGAGAGGATATATGTATACCTATGGCTGAATCATGTTGAGGTTTGACAGGAAAACAACAAAATTCTATAAAGCAATTATCCTTAAAAAAAAAAAAAAAAAGGAAAAAAATCAATATGGGACTTCCCTGGTGGTAGAATGGATAAGAATCTGCCTGCCAATGCAGGGGATGTGGGTTTGGTCCCTGGTTCACAAAGATTCCATACATCACGGAGCAACCAAGCCCATGTGTTGCAGCTACTGAAGCCTGTGTGCCTAGAGCCTGTGCTCTGCAACAAGAGAAGCCACCACAGTGAGGAGGCCATGCACCACAAAAAAGAGTGACTCCTGCTCACTGCAACAAGAGGATGCCAGTATGCAGCGAGGAAGAGGCAGAACAACCAAAAACAAATAAACTAACTTAAAAAAGTCAATGTGACATCTGGAGCTTTCTTCAGCTTTCAAAACTACAGTTGAGAGCACCATACCATCCTTCATTTGTGGCCCAGTTACTAGATACTATACAGGTAGGGTTCTAGATTGAAAACAGCAGACACTAACTCTAGGTATGTATTCGATGCATATTGTCTGGGGAAGAAGGCCAACCTATGATTCTACCGGAGATCTGTGTGTGCAGCACAGTGCTATGGGCACTGCATAGGCATCACAGACCTGCATCCTGTCCATTGGTGCTACTGCAGCCCATCACTTTGGACATAACCTCTACACCGCTGGATTCCGCTGTGAATTATCACCAGCCGACAAGCCTCTCAAGCTGCAACTTGGACAGGAACACCTTACAGTTGGTACTGAGACCACAGGGCCATGCTTGAGTTCAAGCTGCCAGGGGGTGTGCAAGCCCCCCACATACGAAGGATATATTAGGCAGTCAAAACAACAATGCTAACTGTAGATTTGAGGTCCAGGTCTTTCATATATTGTGATCTTGAGAAGTTATTTAAACTTTGTAACCACCAGATTTCTCAACTATAAAATGGAGATGCTTTCAGGATTGTTGGCTGAAGGACCAAACTCTGTGACACAAGGCCAACAGCTGTTACTATCCATCAGTTGAAAACTGTCCCAGTCTTAAGTGTCTTCTCTTCCCAGTAGAGTTCCTCAGTCTCCCAAGGGAGCTGGTATCCCACATTCCTCCTTTTGTGTTTGGTTTTCACCTTCTCTGCAGAGCTCGACACGGGCAGTTAACACTATTGGATAGCAGGAATCTTCACCATATCCCCAGTAGCACCTAGCGATGCCTTGCACACAGTGGGTCTTCTATAAAAAGTCATTAAATTGAAATAGTCAAACTGAATTCTTCATGGCCAACTATCCATTTAACAACCTAAATGTGCTAGTGAGTTGTCTAAACTGCTTTTTCTCAACAGTAAAAAAGGAGATGTTTTGTACTTAGCAAGCAAGGTTTGGATTCTTCATTCAGCATATTATACAAAATCATGACAAGATAACCTTTAAACACATCCTTTAAAAGTAGCCATGCTGGAGATCGACATACAACCTTGCCATAAATCTAAAACAGCCATTTCCACTTTGATCACTGTTTCTGAGTTAAGAACTACAGGAGACAGATCGGTTACATTTAAGGACAAGTGACAGAAAACTCACCTGTTTTTAAACCCCAGAATCCCACAAGAGAGGGAACAGGTTCTCACCATGAGAAGTATAAAGGAACTGAGGTGTTTGGAAGGAACAGCAGATTCACTCCTAGTGTGTGTTCATTCCAAGAGGAGAGAGATGCTGTTAGCATTATTTCTTTATTTTTTTTGTTTTATGTTTTTATTTCTCTAGGGTATATACTAGGTGTAGAGTTGCTAGTCACCTGGTAATTCTATATTTAACCTTTTGAAGAACCATTAGACTTTTCCAAAACATTGCACAATTTTACATTTCCACCAACATGGCAGGAGGGTTCCAATTTCTCCACATTCTTGCCAACATTTGTTATTATCTATCCTTTATTATTATAACCACCCTGGTGGTTGTGAAGTGTTTTTTTAAATTAGTTTATTTATTTCAATTGAAGGATAATTACTTTACAATATTGCGGTGGTTTTTGCCACACATCAGCATAAAGCAGGCATGGGTGCACATGTGTCCCTCCATCCTGAAACCCCCTCCCACCTCCCACCCCACCCCATCCCTCTGGGTTGTTCCAGACCACTGGCTTTGAGTGCCCTGCTTCATGCCTCAAACTTGCACTGGTCGCTCAAATAGTTGAATTTGTATAGGTTTAGATGTAGGATGCAGTTTCGCTACATAGTCACAGGCTACAGAACTCACTCCATCTTAACTCCCTGTTGAATCCTATTCAGGGTTTTGTTGTGAATGGCGGAGAATAAGACAGAGGGAGTAGATTTGATCTGAAAATGTTCTAAAGCTGTGTTAAGAACCCTCTTCATGGTAATCCTGATTATTGAAAGACATGGTTAAATTTCTAGGCTTCCTGCCTTCTCCCCTAACACCAAATGCAAGATTGATGTTCCTCCTTACCCAGGGTTCTTAAGGGCTGTGAGTAGCTTGCATCTCTTATTGGTGTCACATGGATGCCCTCTTACCACTGCCATTGGTCCCAGCTCCCTATGGGAACATGACCTTCCATGCCTAGGGCACAGGGGTGGAGCCTCTTGCGTAAGCACTGCTGGGACCTGTCAGGTGACCACTGCACTATGCCCTTCGTCCTTTACTTATTCACCTGTGGCTACACGTCACTAAAATCTATAGCTAGTCCCCTACTCTTTCTCCTGTAATTGGATTTATAATGCATCCAATCTTCCTGGGTTTGGGTTTCTTTAAAACACAGGCAAAACAACTGTATAGAATCCCTTTAAACAGTGCTCACCCTGGATATGTTTGTGAGGACAATGTTTTTATTACCACAGTACACTCAAGACCTTTAGAATAGGGATGGTATCTTTTCTATCTAGATCCAGAACTCTACATGATTCCTAGCACAGAACAGGTCACCAAGAAATACTTGTCGAATTTGCATTGTCTATATCGTAGGCTTGGTGCTTGAACTTTTTACAAGGGTTCCATGAAGTCTTGAAGCTGTATGAAAAGTACATACACATACACTCTTTTCCCTTTGGGAGAATATTCCATCCTAATCTGGGAACACTTCCCTCATATACTGATCCAGGTGAGGAAGGCAGCAGTGTTGGAGAGAATGGAAGGAGAACCTGAGACAGATGATTAAACAGAAGTTGTTGGAGAGTCAAGCTGAGAGATACAGGGAGAAAAGAGGCACATGAAGGAATGTGGGGGAAATTCTTGCCAAATATGTCAAAACGTTATCCTGCCACAGCACTAGAGACGGGGTCAACTTTCAGAAGCACTGTAAAGGGTGCTCTCCAACCTCCTTTGAAAGAGTAGATTTGGTGTGTGCTCCTTGCCACTTCAACATACATCTCTTCTCTCCACTGTAAATCAGAATGACTTACCACCATTATTGTTTTTCATACTCAAAATGCCTTTATTAAGACCCAATTATAAAACCGCTCAAGGCTTCTGGTTTCTGTTAATAGCAAGCTGGTATACTCAGATAAAAACTCTTGATGAGAAAAGAACAAATACTATATATTAATGCATACATATGGAATCTAGAAAAATGGTACTGATGAACCTATTTGCAGGGCAGGAATAGAGATACAGATGTAAAGAACAGATGTGTGCGCACACTGGGGGAAAGAGAGGATGGGACAAATTGAGAGAGTAGCATTGATGTGTATACAGTACCACAACCATGTGTAAAATAGACAGCTGGTGGGAAGTTAAACACAGGGAAGTTGGCTTGGTGCTCTGTGATGACCTACAGGGGTGGGATGGGGGTGGGCAGCGGGAGGCAGGACCAAGAGAGAGGGGATATATGTATACTTATGGCTGATTCACGTTGTTACACGGCAGAAACCAACGTATCATTGTTAAGCAATTATCCTCCACTTAAAAAAGCAAACAAAAACAACCTTGGGTCAATATCTGAATGAAAACCTCTATGGAAATGGTAGGAAGAAAGACTATGGGATGATCAGAACTCCTAAGATCATCTGCCATTACTGCTGTGACCAGTAGGAGCTAGATGGGCACATAGATGGGCTAGATGGCCTGAGACCCATTGAAACTGAAGTCTTATAGGACACTTTCCCCAAATCAATACACACACAGATTGAGGATAAACCAGATGTAAATCTGCCTCCTCCTACCCATCAACCTCAGGGGACTGCAGGAAACCCAACCATGGCTATAAGCAAGGCAAAAGAATTAAAAAGAAAAGGAACAAAATGTCTTCAAGAAGGGGCAGCCACAGAATACCCTGTTGTGGATTTGTACTGTGGGTACACTTGACCTGGGTGGGACAGAGGCATTTAAGTCATGAATTTGGTATGACTAGATCTCAGTTGCTATCAGGTGTGTGGCAAAACCAAATAAAGCCTTTCTGAAGGGCTTCAGATATCCCCCTAAATAATTTAACGATGGGCTTGCCTGGTGGCTCACGAGTTAAGAACCTACCTGCCAATACTGGAGATGAGGTTTCAATCCGTGGGTTGAAAAGATCCTCTAGAGAAGGAAATGGCATCCTGTTCCAACTATCCTGGCCTGGAAAATCACATGGACAGAGGAGCTTGGTGGGCTAGAGTCCATGGGATTGCAAAAGAGTTGAATACAACTTAGCGACTAAACAACAACAATTTAAAGGCAGTGACTAGTTCTCCAATCAAAGATGACTAAGCATTAAGGAAACAAGAACCAGCAAAACAACAGAGAGAAGAAATAAATCCACACATACCTCTTCTATTAAAGCCAGATTTTAAAACCCAGGCTTCCATGTTCATGGAAATAAATAATAACCATGAGAATAACTATTCAGAGACTATGAAAAATTCATACTATATCTGAAAAAAAGAACCAAACTAAAAATAAAGATAATAATTGAAATTTTAAACTCAACGATCACATTTACAACATAGTGACACTATGAGGGAGAAATGAAGAACTGGAAGGTGGGGTCAGAGGACCTTATACAGAACGCAGGACTGAGAGAAGAAAATGGAAAAATACACACTGGCAAAAGAAGTGTGTAGAAGCCATGGAAAATGTGGTACAAGGTTGGTAAAAACATTGGCGTGCTAGGAAGATATAAAAGAGCAAAAAGCAGATGGAGTTGAGAATTTTTCAGGACTGATGAAAGATGCCTATTCTCAGATTTAAGAGACTCAATAGATTCCAGAAAAATAAAACCCATTCCTAAACAGCTCATATTAAAACTTCATAAAGTCAAAACATAGAGAAAACCTTAAAACAACCAGAGGGAAAAAAGATTAACTTCAAAGAAGGAACTGACAATGGACTTTTAAGAGCAAGTCAGAAAAGGGAAGACTGCTTTAATGTGCTCAAAGAAAATTAGTGCTAAACCTATAATTCTATACAAAATCACAAATGAATGAATTTGGGAAGAAAAGAAAAAAATGAATTTGGTCCCTTTCCCTAGAATGTGGTCCCCTATAAAATTGTTGACACTCTGAGAGGGACCTGAAAAACCCGTGTTGATTGATTGCACTTTATTATGATGGGCTAGGTGATGAGTTTTGTTTGAGAAAGTCATAGAACAAGGCCCTGTAATGGCACACAGAGTTGGTAGGAAAGGGAGGAGAGGATACCTGAGAGGCTGAAGTGGCTGCCAAAGACCAATTAGGCTTACCTTATAATTTAAAGTACCTGCTTTCTCCTTTCATTGATTCCTCAAATAGATGCAGCAAGGACCAGCTCATTATCCTTACCTTATAGGCAGAGTTGATACTCAAAATACTAAGGCATCAGCACTCATCAATCAGAAGAGATGCCTAATACCAGACTAGCTGCTGGCTGTTGCATAAGTTCAGGGGTGTATGTTGTTACTCCTTTAGTGGCTACGATAGGGAAAAACCCAGGGGAGACACTTGATCAGCTTCAGCTAAGATGATGGAGACATTCAAGGTAGCAGCTATCTAATAATTGGTATATTAATACATTTGTTGGCATCCTAATACATACCTGCTAAATATAACCCTTCTAGCCCTTCCACCAGGCTCCTTAGTGGGTCTCATTCTTCCTCTCCTTCCTGATCACTGCCTCACCTTGCCCCACCCCCACCCACAACTTCAAACGTTTCAACAAAGCTGCTTCCCTGTAGTCTATGAAGAATACACCTTAGCAAAAAACCTTTCTCAAAACCCTCAGACAGACGCTGCATATTCTGCCTTGGCAACTGCCTGGATATGACTATACCATTTTGTTGCAACTCAAATGGACTTTACAAAATGAAAAGCAAGATTTATGCAGAAAATAAGAGGTGTTTATTTGCTTTATAGTCAGATTCAAACTAAGCTTCCTTCATATGACAAGCTCCTTTGTTACATTTTATATTTGCATAAAGTAACTTATTCTCTTTATTATACAGTTTACATTCATAAAAGTTAGAAAATATGAATAACCAAAAACATCTGTAATTTTTTTCTATCTCCCTCAGATATTGACTTTACCTCTATATGTACATACATCTGTATATATAATGGATATATATATATGTGATTCAATTAACATTCACTTTATATGTAAATCTTTTCAGGATATAGTTATATATGTATTCATTGCCAATGTCAGAGGCACCAAAGTATGGCCATATTTAGCAAAGAAAACACTTTCTTCTTCTATTTGGATTTTAGTGAACGGATCAAGCACTATCCATGTGAAGTTGCTTTGACATCAACTGCAAAGTCCTGTAACAGCGCAGCTCAATGTGATTTGGATTATCATCTTCAGGTACAAAAACATATCATGAGTTCAGAGCCCAAGGACTTCATTTTTAAATCTTGGGGCTTGAACTACATTTGAATTCAAATTAAGTAATGCCCTTAGATCAACTTGAGCTGACAAATTCTTTAGAAGTAAGTGGAATAAGGCAATTTGATGGAGATTATACTGTGCAGTGCCTTGTCACTCCAGATATTTCACCTTTACATTAAATTTTTTTCAATTAACTTAAAGGTAACTGCTATATGCCTGATATTCAGGCTATCTGTCATTATTATTCATTTATTTATGAGCAGAACTATCATTTACAAGGACCTAATTCTTAAGGAAACATAATTGTTCTAAACTGATCAATTTGCTTATATACAACTTTGTAAAATCTTTCCTCTGGAAAGAAAGTTAAACACTGGTTGTTAAAGCATGTTCTCTGGGGATCCTCAAGTTTATACAGCATTGTTCCAAGCATAATAAAGCTTCAACAAAAATTTGCTGATTTAAGGTGACTTCCTGAAAAAAAAAAAAAAGGAGCAATGCATGCTAAAAAATATGTAGAAAGATCTACTTCACTGGCACCCGAACGAAGTAAAAAAAAAAAAATGTCTATTAATATATCCTGCACCCACTCCCTTCACCCATTTCATTTGAAAAGAATATAGAATCACAGACTTATAACTCTAAAGAAACTAAATAGAAAGGGAGTTTAGAGTTCATTTTTCCAAAATAAATGTATTTTGTAGGTAATGAAATTGAGACCCAGAGAGTTCATTACACAAGACCACCCTGAGCCAAAAAGAGTCTCCAGAACCTGCTGGTCATGACTTAACCATGGGTAGTCTTAGCACCCCACATATGAAGAACTGATAGAAAGTCTAATGTGTGGACAGCTGTACAGGTCACTAAATGACCAACTCCCAAACCTCTGCTGCCATATTTTCAATGTCTAGCAATTCCCACCTATGAAATCACCCCCTTTATTCATTCAAAGCTCACTTTAAACTCTGCCTCCTCTAAATATGTTTATTAAAAAGATATGAAAGTGAAAATTGAAAGTGAACTCACTTAGTCATGTCTGACTCTTTGTGACCCTATGGACTGTAGCCTACCAGGCTCCTCCGTCCATGGGATTTTCTAGACAAGAGTACTGTAGTGGATTGCCATTTCCTTCTCCAGGGGATCTTCCCAACCCAAGGATCAAACCCAGGTCTTCCACATTGCAGGCAGACACTTTACCATCTGAGCCACCAGGGAAATCTGAAAGATATGAGGTTAATGCAATTTTTAAGAAGGTAAAGCTATACTTGTATCAAAACATGACTAACGATCTGGATATTTATGCTTTCAGGTAAACAAAAGAAAGCACTCCATCTACCCCAAATCCCACAACAAGCTCGCATGGAGTAAATTTAATAAGTTTTAAAATTTTGGAAGGTAATCATACTAAGTGTACAGCACACTGTAGTCAAACAATGCTTTTGCAATCAGTCAAAACTTTGCCTCTAGTGCCAGGCAACCATAAGTTTCATTCTTCTTAGAAGACAACTCAGTGGTTCTCCAACTCAATTTAGTCTCCTGTTGGTTAGTATGTGATTATGTGGTCAAGACTCTCATTCACTTCATGAAGAAATTCACCTGAGAACCTTAACATTTCCTTTAATAGGGAAAGTAACTGACATGCAATGATGAATCAGTAATAGAGCATGAAGATTACCCTACTTGACATTCTTCAATGGTTCCCTAGAGCCTTCAAGGTAAAGTCCTGACTTCTTACACTGGCAGTCAGGGACTTTCAGGATCTGAGCTTCATCTATCTTCCTAGTCCCACTTCTCAATCCTCTCCCTTCTTACTCTTTGGTCCAAGCATGCTTAACTACTTTTAGTTCTCTGGAAAAATCGAACTCTCAAGTCCTTCCACTTAAAATGCCCTACATATACCTTCTTGACATTTGTCTTGCTAGCTCCTACTCAATACCGTAAAGGTTTACTCCATCCGTGCGGAGTAGTTATCACGAGGTAATTAATGTCAACTACACCCCAAATACAGGAACAATCAATCCACTTTCAGTGAGACATCAACATTTGTCTTTTCATGACTAAACTTTTGGTAAAATATTTTATACTCACCACTTTCACTGCTTTATCATCCAATCATTTCTTAATCCTTTGCAAACCTATTCCCCCTAGCATTACTTGACTGAAAAAAAATTTTAAGGCTACTAGAGTCCTCATAATCATTTAGTTCACTGACAATAGTTTTCCCCCCCAAAACCAAGTTTCCTTTAATTCTCTAAAGCCATCTAGACTCTTGTCAATGAACTAAATGATTCTGCTGCTGCTAAGTCACTTCAGTCATGTCCGACTCTGTGCGACCCCATAGACGGCAGCCCACCAGGCTCCCCCATCCCTGGGATTCTCCAGGCAAGAATACTGGAGTGGGTTGCCATGTCCTTCTCCAATGCATGAAAGTGAAAAGCGAAAGTGAAGTCACTCAGTCATGTCCGACTCTTAGCGACCCCATGGACTGCAGCCCACCAGGCTCCTCCATGAGTCACCCTATTATATTCTATCTCCCTTTCCTTCTGTAGCATACAGTTTTTCTTGCTGTCTTATTCTAATTGTGCCTTTTCTGTGTCATTTTCTGGCTACACTTCTTCCTCTAATTAAAGATATTCCTCTTGGTTCAGTAGATTCAAAATATTAGCATTAGAATATCTCCCAATCCCTTAACTTCAAAACAAAGTCAAATCATTTGTGTATCTTGTTGATTCTAACTTCTTAGTGAAAAAGGAAAAACTCATAGTCCAGTAGAAAGAGCAGTCATTTGGGAAATAAACTTGGGTTCAGATCTCAAGTATGTCACCAAGCTCTTGAGCAGTGTGGCACAGAGCTTATTATTTAACCCATTTGGGCTTCATCGTCTCATGTATTGGGGGCTACCCAGGTAGCATTAGTGGTAAAGAACTGCCTGCCAGACATAAGAGAATGGGTTCAATCCCTGGGCCGGGAAGATCCCCTGGAGGGCATGCTAACCCACTTCAATCTCATCTATTGGGGTTCCCTGATGGCTCAGACAGTAAAGAATCTGCCTGTGAAGCTATAAGTTGAAGAAAATAATGACTATATGTTAGTATTACTATATAAATTGTAGCATGCAAAGTGCATATTTCAATTACAAAAGTAAGCACTCAATGAAATCTATTCAATATTACTATTATTTCCATACCCACTTCCTCCAAACTTGTCTCACTGTTCCAATCCATTTCTTCATACACAGCAATGAAAGATAAATCTTACACAGTGCATACATAAACATGTTTCTTTTCTGGCTTGTTACCAACTGCTTACTGAATCAAAGTCCAATTCCTATTTCAGTAAATTTTCAGATTTTAGCACCATCCTTTCTTTCTAGCCATCTGCTTCATGCAGATGCTATGACCAACCTAGACAGCACATTAAAAAGCAGAGACATTACTTTGCCAACAAAGCTCCATATAGTCAAAGGTATGGTTTTTCTAGTAGTCATGTATGGATGTGAGGGTGGACCGTAAAGAAAACTGAGCACCAAAGAACTGATGCTTTTGAACTGTGCTGTTGGAGAAGACTCTTGAGAGTCCCTTGGACTCTAAGATCAAAGCAGTTAATCCTAAAAGAAATCAGTCCTGAATATTCATTGGAAAGACTGATACTGAAGCTGAAACTCCAATACTTTGGCCAACTGATGTGAAGAGCTGACTCATTGGAAAAGACCCTGATGCTGGAAAAGATAGAAGGCAGAAGGGGACGACAGAGGATGAGATGGTTGGACCGCATCACCAACTTGATGCACATGAGTTTGAGCAAGCTCCGGGAGTAGGTGATGGACAGGGAAGCCTGGTGTGCAGCAGTCCATGGGATCACAGAGTCGGAAAGGACAGGGCAACTGAACAGACTGAACTGACTTCCTCATCAGTAACATGGAGATAATTCAGATTTGATGTGAAGAATTAGAGAGGAAAGTATTCTGGCACATAGCCGAAGATTGATATATAATTATAAATGAACGAACAATGCAGTCGATGCTCAACAAAAGGAGATCCTGCAGGCCCTGATGATACTCCTATCTCCTGGGGAGCTCCAAAGCTGAAGACTCTTCTCTGCCCTCCGATCTCAGAAGAATGAAGCTCAGCCCTGAAAGCCGCCCACATCTTTCCAACAGAAATCGGTGCCCCAAGCAGGGTCGGGAAAGGACTACATGGGCCTCATTCTCAGGCCGACCAAGGTACAAGTGGGCTGAGAGCCTCACTTCATCTTCCCTTCTCTCCTCTGCCCTCTCCCGCTGACAGCACTTCTCAGCTCCCGTGACACAACTCCACTGTGGGGGAGTTTCTCCGGCCGTTAGCACTCGAAAGTAGTATTTCGCTTTTTCTTATCGTTTTTAACTCTCGGTTTGTTTCTACTCCACTCTCAGCTGCCCCAGGGCACTGCAAATGATTCTAGAGGCCACACCTCCCCTTCTCCGGAGGCGCCAGGTCGGCTTGGGGCACTTTGGAGGCCTTGTTGCCTAGGAAATTGGGGCGGGGCTTAGAAAACCCGCCCAGCGCCGACTTTGCGCAGGCGCTCGCTCTGGTCTTTACTATCGCGAGAACTCCTCCCGGAAGTTCCACGTCAGTCAGTCGCCTGGTCAGCGGGTCGGTGGGTTTCTCCAGGACCTCTTGGTCTGTAGCGAGTGAGGGCGCCGGGGCTCGGACCGACGGAGCCATGGTAAGTCCACGCCTTGCAGGAGGCAGTGGGGCCCCATGTGGCCAAGGCCAGTTCTTGGAGCTCCTGGCCTGGGACCCGCAGTTGTCCGCGGCCTGGGTTCCCGCTGCAGCCACCGCCTCAGGCCTTGAGGGGTCCTGGTGCAGTTTGAATTCTGGAAGGGAAGAGGCGGCAGGTCGTTTGGGGAGACAGTGCCTGGAGGGTCCCTAATTTCGGTGCTTACGGCGTTTACTAGAGTCTCTACGGTCCGCAGTGGGGTCCTTAGTGTAGGGAAATATAGAAAGCCGAAAATGTTGAATTCTGTAGAAGGTTTTGATGAAACTACCTCATTGTGCTTTTAAAACGGTGACAGCTGATTTTGCACTCTTCTGCTTGTTTTGGTATAGTATGCCGCAAACTAGGAACTTAAACAGGCAGGCGCCCCTATGCCCCGCTTTTCGAAATGTGAATGGATCCTGTAGAGTCAAAAGAGGAATTTCAGATGCTTTGGAATCCCAGCTTAAGTGTCAAGCGAGAAGCGAAGAGTTGGGATGTATTTTATAAAACTGGTTGGCGTGCTTGTCTGCATTTGCAAATATAGTGACTGAAGAATGACCCTGAAAAGATCCTGATGCTGGGAAAGATTGAAGGCAGGAGAAGAGAGCAACAGAGGATGAGATGGTTGGATGGCATCACCGACTCAATGGACATGAGTTTGAGTAAACGGAAGTTGGTGATGAACAGTCCATGGGGTTGCAAAGAGTCGGAGATGACTGAGCGACTGAACTGAAGAATGACAGTCACACAGCATTTTTGACAAATGACAAATCATCACACCATTTTTTTATTATCACCCCCAAATATGCGCTAAAATATTTTTGCACTTAAGTTTTAATAGTAAGAAAAACTGCGATAGTGTGAGAATTTCTTTCCAAAAGCATGTAAGAGATTGTGTATTTTGTATTTAAACATTTTCTTGCCTTTTTTTTAAAACTTGTTAAGCAGCACATGTTCAGAGATTTTGGAGCTTGAAGACCTTAGGGATTAATAAGTCCAGGTCCCTCACTTTGCAGTTAAAAGTGGGGTGGGGGGGGGAGTTTAAGGCTAATTGCTACAGAGTTTTAACTGCAACAGAAGTTGATTCCCTGGGAAACTTGTGAATGTTATGAATATTTCCATAAAAGTGCATAGAGAAACACAACATTGCATAAAAATTTAATGGGCTCACTCACAGATACTCTCACCCACCAATACTCATTCATGAGCTTTCTTGGGTCCCCAGGTTAAGAGCCCCAGAACAAAACTTAAGTCCTACTGCCTTGTATTACCAAGGACCTGCTCTGGAGTGTGCTTTGGTTTTCAAATGGACATTTTTGGAAACAGCCGCTTGCATCTGCCTAATTTAGTTTTCTTTTGAGATTTTTAAGAGTATTTTTATAATTAAATATTTAATTCTTTAACACATTTAAAATCTTAAAATCTTTTACACAAGATTTTAAATGTAAATTTGTTCACTCATTTACCATAGAGTGTTTACTGTGTGCCATGGATTTGGCTAAACATTTGCTTCCTAATTCTCATAGCAGGTGGGAGAGTGAGTTATAAATGTTCATGGAGTGGTTAAAATAGGCAAGGCCCTGTTCTTACTGCTTAATACTGAATTTAATTCTCATTACACTAAGGGATAGATAATAGTCAATAGTTTTATGTACATCAAACCTGAGGGAAGTTAAGTAAACTTGCCCACTGTCGTGCATTTGAGATGAGTGATGGAACTGAAGCTTGAGTCCATCATGATTCTTTAGATCTTGATTATCCTCTCTGTTCTTAAACCTCTTTTGTTGTTCTTTAGTCACTCAGTCACGTGACCCCACGGACACACCGAGGCTCCTCTCTCCATGGGATTTTCCAGGCAAGAATTCTGGAGTTAATTGCCATTTCCTTTTCCAGGGGGTCTTCTCAGTTCAGGGATTGAACCCATGTCTCCTGTATTGGCAGGCAAATTCTTAAGTGCTGAGCCACCACGGAAGCCTCCCATACCCAGATATATAAAGTGCTGAATATTGCACATGAATGAGCTCTTAAGGAGCATCTACTCTAGAAACCAAAAAAAGACGTGTGCACAAATATTAAACGTTAAATTCTGTAGGATCCTGTAGGAAAGGATACTTCTGGTAGGGTAATCCAAAAGATTATATGATGGCAGTAACATTTAAGCTAAGTGGGGAGATACAAGGAGATGTTTAGAGTTAAGGCTGCAGTATGAGTATCTTCCCTGATAGCTCAGTTGGTAAAGAATCAGCCTGCAATGCAGGAGACCCCAGTTCGATTCCTTGGTTGGGAAGATCCCCTGGAGTAACGGAAAGGCTACCCACTCCAGTGGAAAACTCCATGGATGGAGAAGCCTGGTGGGCTACAGTCCTTGGGGTTTCAAAGAGTCGGACACAACCGAGTAACTTCACTTTGATTTTCACCCACTCCAGTATTCTTGGGCTTGCCTTGTGGTTCAGCTGGTAAAGAAGCCGCCTGCAATGCTGGAGACCTGGGTTTGATCCCTGGGTTGGAAAAATTCTCTGGAGAAGGGAAAGGCTACCCACTCCAGTATTCTGGCCTGGAGAGTTACATGGACTGAATAGTCCATGGGGTCGCAAAGAGTCAGACACGACTGAGCCACTTTCACTCACTTTTATGAGTACCTTATTCATCTTGGTATTCCACAGTCCCTAGTACGATGTCTCATTCAAAGTAGGCACTAAAATATTGGGAGAAATACAGCAAGAGCCCTTGGCTGTGCTTTTAAAAACTGAGATTGTGCATTAGGGGCATGTTGTTATACTGGTGTTGCTTTGTACCTTGGGCCACCTTCCCTTTTACTCAGTAATCAATCATTTAAGACATTTTTTGATGGTAAAATATGAGTTTAAAAGTGTACAATTTCCTCATTTGCTGGAGAAAAAGTATGAGGTATGCTGGCTTATGTTAAACTCCCACCATGATTCCTGGCATGTAATAGACACATCGTGTCTGCTAACTATGGAGAGACCAGAAAAAAAGTTAATATTTGTGAAGGTAATTAATGGGGCAAGATTCAGAAATAGATGAAGTGAAAAGTCCTGCTTCAGGAAGGAATGTGAAGATAATGGTTTGAAAGTAGAAAGTTTGAGATGGAGAAGATATTTTTGTGGTGATTGTGAAGAGCCAGAGAACTCAGATCTTTTAAAGGAAAGTAAGAGGTGGAGGTTGTTGCCAGAAGGGGAGGCATTTACAGAAGTGAGAACCAGGTTCGAAGTAGTCAGTGACCCAGATTTGATAGATGTCCAAAACAATAAATAAGAGCCTTGTGAGGTCTTTTGCTTTGTCTCAGGAAATTACCTCTGCTGAAATCATTGAGCAGGCTTCATTTGTGTAGAAAAGTAATGTTAAATTTCTCTCCCATTCATGAACATCATGGAAGATAGCAAAAATAAAAATTTGATGGTAACTCAAGTTGTCAAGTGAACTCTTAGGTTGTGTTTAAAACCTGCTGAAGGAGAAACATGTTTTAAATCAGTCTTCCTCATATCTGCTTCCAGGAGAGAACTGAGACTACTGCGATAAACCATCAGTGTGTATAATGAATTAACTTTTCTCCTAAAAAGCCATCCTTGGAAGAACTGAGAAAATAGTTATTCAGATCATTTTTTTTCCTGTGGTTTGGATGACAAATCCAGGTTGAAAAATGCTGTTTAAAACTATTAGTATTTATGACAATAGAGAGTATTTTAGCTTTGGTTCAAAATTCTCCTAATTTCCGTTTGGTTATTATAACTTAAATCCATTAAAATATTATAAACATTCCCATTTGACTCCAGAGCCCTTCATGGACATGGCCCTTAATGATCCCACATTACATTGTCTAGCATTTACTATTAATAACACTATTGCCAAAATAAATCTACTATTCTCTGAAGAACTCAATTTTAAAAAATAGTAAAAGTATAATTGACATTATATTAGTTTTAGGTGTCTAATATAATGATTTGATATTTATATATAATAAAACAATCACCACAGTAAGTCCAGTTAACATTTGTCACCATACATAGTTACAAAATTGTGTGTTTTTGTGTGTTTTTCTTGTAATGAGAACATTTAAGATCTACTCTCTTAGCAACTGTCAAATACGCAGCACTGTATTAACTGCTTTGCTGTACATTACGTCTCCATGATTTACTTTATAACTGGAAGTTTGTACCTTTTGACCCCCTCTACCTATTTCTCCCTCTTCTACACTCCACCTCTGGAGCTTCCAATCTGTTGTTCTCTGTATCTATGAGCCAGGTTTGCTTCTTTTTTTTCTCATATGTCAACCAAAACAGCATATCACAACATATTGAGGGCCGAAGTAGATACAAGAAATGAACTGTCTTCTGTTAGGTCAGAATTTAAAGAGTTCTGCAAAACTGTAAACATTGCTACTCTTATCACTAAATTTCTTTCAAAGCTGTAGTTATTTTATTTAAGTTAACGTGAATAGGTTTAGTTTGTTTTTGAAAATGAATTAATACATGAATAAAGTTGTCTCAGTTTTAATTTTTAACATGATAAATATTAATAAATATAATCTACATAAATAAGGTGGCTCAAATGGTAAAGAATCTGCCTGCAATACAGGAGACTCGGGTTCGATCCCTGAATTGGGAAGATCTTCTGGAGAAGGGAATGGCAATCAACTCCAGTATTCTTGCCTGGAGAATTCCATGGACAGAGGAGCCTGGCAGGCTACAGGCCATGGGGTCGTAAAAGAGTTGGACACAACTAAGCAACTAACCCTTTCACCTTTCACCCTTCACATAAACAGAAGCTTTTTAAGTCCTCAAAAATTAATGCTATAGAAGTGTCTGTAAACCAAAAAGATTGACAAGTGCTGCTGTAAGTTGAAGTTTTTTAAATACTCATATTTTTTATATGTATGAGTGAATAAGTAGGTGCTTTAGACTTTAAACTGTGGCTGCAGTTTCGCAAAGTAAAAACTGAATTGTTTTGTAGGCATGTTAATGCACTGTTTTTACTTAAGATCGCAAACATGTTTCATTTGACGTAGCAATATAACATTTTGTTTGCTTGTTTTTCATGTTGTTTGTCCTTAGCCTCTGCGACTTGATATCAAGAGAAAACTTACTGCTCGATCTGATCGAGTTAAGAGTGTGGATTTGCATCCTACAGAGCCATGGATGCTGGCCAGTCTTTATAATGGTAGCGTGTGCGTTTGGAATCATGAAACACAGGTAGAAATTTTTAAGGACTTTATTAGAAATACTGTCTTAGACTGTTTATAATGAAAGAGGATAAATGGTAGTGTGTGTGTGTGTGTGTGTGTGTGTGTGTGTGTGTGTATATATACTGCTTTTCCAAATAAATTGGTACGAAGTATTTTTAATAAAGATAAGCTAACATTTATGAAGATAGAGCTTGTGGGAGAAACTGTTCTGGGCTCATTGTATCCAATATTGAAGTATTAAGTTCTCATGTAGGTAGTATTAGCTCTTCTTTGAAGAAACTGACCAATATAAGATCACTTGCTCTAGATAATAGTATTTAATGGTACTTAATTTTCCATTCAGTGAGTATTCTAAAAATCTTCAAAATGAGATTTTTACTTTTACTAATTTTCCCCCACATGCTTAATATAGTGCATGGTGCAGATAACTTTCAGGCAGCCATACAGATTATAGACAATAACAGAGAGATGTTTGCAGTCAGCTTTTCATTACATGTAGAAATATGTCTTTTACAGATTATCTGTCTTAAATGCTTTCCTCTGAGTAAGTAATACATATTTCAACTTAGTTTATCTTTTCCAGTCTTTTTTGGCCATCCTTAATCTTTTTCTTTCAACGTCTAGAACATATAGTCAGCACTATGCTGTACACTTTTGTGTCTGTTTATACAGTAATTATCCCCAACATCCAAGGTTAAGTTTTTAAAATCCAGATAAAATTCACATTTGAGGGGTTTAAGATGGCAAAAATAGGCCTTAGGAGGAACCAAGTTCAAAAGTAAACTTAAACCACCCTTTCAGTTTATATCATTCTAATGAAACAGTAAGGACTGCATATTCAACCAGGACCCCACCAGTGATATTTTATTCACATTAACATTTTGTTTTCTGCCCTATCCCAGTGGCTGTGACGGTACCTGACACACAATAAGTGCTCAGTAACTATGTGTTGAACTACTGAATAATAAATTTTCCATTTATCAGTATATCACTAATTCAGAATTTCTGTCCTCTGCAATTTCAAATCTTATGAATTCCTTTTGGCTTGATGTAGAAAGGATGTTTGCCTACTGCCTTTGGTGGGGTAGAGGATCTATTCTATCCAAATGTTTAAAATCTTTCTGATTTTGTGCTTAACAGATATATTGGTGCCTCCCCCACCCCCACCATGCTTCCTAGAGGTTCCCTCTGTCAGCCTCATTTCACCATCTCTCACTCTCCTTCCTCTCACTATGTGGTGAGAGGTGTGCTCTAAAGCCCAGGTGTACTTCCCTTATTTTTACTGTAATGTAACTGCTTGATTCAGGTCATCTGCTTTGCTTCATCTTTGTTTTTGTACCCTTCTGTGCCCTTCTGCAGGGCCATCTGCTTCCCCCTTCATAATTCATCTCATTGGTAATTTTTAAAATTTCCTTCTTTCCTCCAAGAAAAGAAGGTTCTGAAGGAAACCCTGCAGGTTTCTGAAGAAAATCCCTAGTGATTATCCTAGTGTTTTTCCTACTGTTACTTCCCATTGTTATTTCAAGTGGGATTTCCCTAATGTTACTTCCCATTGTTATTTCAAGTGGGCACCTGACAGTCAGGCTCATAGTAGATGTTCAGTAAGTCTTGTTGAATAGTTGATTTGTTTTGGATCCCCCTGCTTTTCTTCCTTTATCACCAACAGAAGTTACTTGGCACTTGTGTATATGGAGAGCAAGATGCTTGAGAGAGCCGAAAAGGTTTTAGGGAGTAAATTCAAATGTTCTTGAATTTCAAATGAGGAATTATATACTCTTTACAGTGATGTGTGCAGCAGTTAAAAAATCAGTACGTTAGAATTTGAAGCCATCCTGCTAATTAAATGATGTGGGCAAGACTTAACCATGTTGAGGCTTGATTTACTTACCTAAATGAAAATGATATGTTGCCTTTCTACTTCACAGGATTGTCAGAATGATTAAATCAAATTAGATAAAATTGTGTATGTAACCTGTCAGGCACGATACAAGTATTTCTTTATTTACTTCTCATTGGTGATTTATATGTTGAGTATGTAGTATTTCATCCTCTTTATCTTGTTTAGCTTCTGGAGTAGGAAGACTATCCCTTAGGTCATTTGTATCAGCAACAGCACTCAATGTAGGCCTGAACCATGACTGTTAGTGCTGTGGCTGCTTCATTTTTTACTGCTCAGCAGATCCCTGAGTTTGTTGCCTCCTTAAGAGCCCTTACAAATAGCTGTGAAAAGAAGAGAAGTGACAGGCAAAAGAGAAAAGGAAAGATATACCAATTTGAATGCAGAGTTCCAAAGAATAGCAAGGAGAGATAAGAAAGCCATCCTCAGCAATCAATGCAAAGAAATAAAGGAAAACAATAGAATGGGAAAGGCTAGCGATCTCTTCAAAAAAATTAGAGATACCAAGGGAACATATCATGCAAAGATGGGCTCAGTAAAGCACAGACATTGTATGGACCTAACAGAAGCAGAAGATATTAAGAAGAGGTGGCAAGAATACACAGAAGAATTATACAAAAAAGAACTTCACGACCCAGATAATCACAATGGTGTGATACTCACCTAGAGCCAGACATCCTGGTATGTGAAGTCAAGTGGGCCTTAGGAAGCATCAATATGACAAAGCTAGTGGAGGTGATGGAATTCCAGTTGAGCTATTTCAAATCCTGAAAGATGATGCTGTGAAAGTGCTGCACTCAATATGTCAGCAAATATGGAAAACTCAGCAGTGGCCACAGGACTGGAAAAGGTCAGTTTTCATTCCAATCCCAAAGAAAGGCAATGCCAAAGAGTGCTCAAACTACCACACAATTGCACTCACCTCACAGGTTAGTAAAGTAATGCTTAAAATTCTCCAAGCCAGGTTTCAGCAGTATGTGAACCGTGAACTTCCAGATGTTCAACCTGGTTTTAGAAAAGGCAGAGGAACAGAGAACAAATTGTCGACATCTTCTGGGTCATCGAAAAAGCAAGAGAGTTCCAGAAAAACATCTATTTCTGCTTTATTGACTATGCCAAAGCCTTTGACTGTGTGGGTCACTATATTGTGGAAAATTCTGAAAGAGATGGGAATACCAGACCACCTAACCTGCCTCTTGAGAAACCTGTATGCAGGTCAGAAAGTAACAGTTAGAACTGGACATGAACAACAGACTGGTTCCAAATAGGAAAAGGAGTACGTCAAGGCTGTATATTGTCACCCTTCTTATTTAACTTATATGCAGAGTACATCATGAGAAATGCTGGGCTGGATGAAGCACAAGACGAAATCAGGATTGCCAGGAGAAATATCAATAACCTCAGATATGCAGATTACACCACGCTTATGGCAGAGAGTGAAGAACTAAAGAGCCTCTTGATGAAAGTGAAAGAGGAGAATGAAAAAGTTGGCTTAAAGCTCAACATTCAGAAAACGAAGATCATGGCATCTGGTCCCATCACTTCATGACAAATAGATGGGGAAACAGTGGCTGACTTTATTTTTCTGGTCTCCAAAATCACTGCAGATGGTTACTGCAGCCATGAAATTAAAAGACGCTTACTCCTTGGAAGGGAAGTTATGACCAACCTAGACAGCATATTAGAAAGTAGAGACATTACTTTATCAACAAAGGTCCATCTAGTCAAGGCTATAGTTTTTCCAGTGGTCATGTATGGATGTGAGGGTGGACCATAAAGAAAACTGAGCACCAAAGAACTGATGCTTTTGAACTGTGCTATTGGAGAAGACTCTTGAGAGTCCCTTGGACTCTAAGATCAAACCAGTCAATCCTAAAAGAAATCAGTCCTGAATATTCATTGGAAGGACTGATGTTGAAGCTGA
The DNA here is from genome assembly GCF_001704415.2 of Capra hircus. Classification (NCBI taxonomy): domain Eukaryota; kingdom Metazoa; phylum Chordata; class Mammalia; order Artiodactyla; family Bovidae; genus Capra; species Capra hircus. Next base: position 129,260,904 of record NC_030808.1, read on the forward strand.
AACTCCAATACTTTGGCCACCTGATGTGAACAGTTGACTCATTTGAAAAGACCCTGATGCTGGGAAGGATTGAGGGCAGGAGGAGAAGGGGACAACAGAGGATGAGATGGTTGGATGGCATCACCAACTCAATGGACATGAGTTTGGGTAAACTCCAGGAATTGGTGATGGACAGAGAGGCCTGGTGTGCTCTGGTTCATGGGGTCACAAAGTGTTGGACACAACTGAGTGACTGAACTGAAGTAAGAGCTTTTGTGTATTACCATGTCATCTTGTAGGTTGCATGTTCTGCCTGCTCACGTGTGTCTGTATCACAGTCAGCTGATAATGATTGTGCAGGTTGGAGCTCATGCCCCCACTTATTCAGTCTTTTCTGAAGAATCTTTGAGGTCTTGCTCAGGAAGCCAGATTGGGCTCAACAGTTCTTACGAGCCAATTCCTATTTTTATATTTGGTACACATGGTTAATCAATCATAATATGCTCTTTTCACTATTCTCTAGTACAGAAACAGATATAGAAAAGTGATAGTTTGGGGCTTCCCTGGTGGCTCAGTGGTAAAGAATCAATCTGTCAATGCAGGAGACACGGATTCAATCCCCGATCCAGAAGGATCCCACATACCGCAGAGCAGCTAAGCCCGTGCACCACAGCTATTGACTCTGTGCTCCAGAGCCTAGAAGCCGCAACAACTGAGTCCACGTGCCACAACTGCTGAAGCGTGTGCACCCTTGAGCCTGTGCTCTGCTTTAAGAAAGGCCACTACAATGAGAGCCCATGCACAACAACTAGAGAAGAGCCCCCACTCTCCACAACTAGAGAAAAACCTGTGCAACAGTGAAGACCCAGAACAGCCAAAAAATAAATTATATATAAAAAGAATGAAATATTTTTTTTTAAAGGGATAGTTTGACTTTCAGAATTTTAAAGAACAAGGTATCAAAGTGGGAAGACAAAGAAATGTGTTCATTGCTGTTCTTTCTGGCACGGTCTTCTAGTTTTCCACCTTTATCCTGTGTGTATAATTCTTTTCTGAGCAGCTTTCTATTCTGTGTATATAACTCTATTCTGAGCAGCTTTAAAGGACATCTTAATCACTGTGAAGAATTAGGAATCACTTAGTTCATCACTAAAAAGAAACAGTTTCTGTATGGAAGTATCTTGCTGAAGTATACAAAAGAATTGTATATTGTTTATAAGTTTATTTTATGAGTTTATGGGTTTAATTTTTAAAAGAAGAAAACTAAGAGCTAATTCATTCAATAAATACTTATTACACATGGGTGGGTTTTCATCTGCTGTTCTTAGGCTCTAAGTATACAGTGGTGAATAAGATTCCCACCCTCAGGGGGCTTAGCAGGAAGGACTGACATTAAGCATATAATTATGAAAGTGCTATGTTGTGAAAGTGGAGTATAAGGTTCTTTGGGTGGGTTTTCAGGTGGAGGGAATGGGAGCAAAGGTAAGGCTGAGAGTAGCTAAGGATGGGGCTAGAGAAGTAGGGAAGGACTGGAGCACAGAGGATGGGGAACTTCATCTTGCGGATATTTGCTTTTTTCTTTTATAAGTATTTTACGTTTAATCTGTTAAAGAAAAGATGATTGGTCAATGTTTTCCATTCGACTGCTTTTATATTTTAGCTAGAGAATATTTTTAAGATTAGAAGTGATCTAAATAATTGGATGTTTTAAATAGAACAGATTTTTCAGTTGTTTTTTCATAACTCAAAGTGGTATGTTCTTGTTACATTTTTAAGACACTGGTGAAAACATTTGAAGTATGTGATCTTCCTGTTCGAGCTGCAAAGTTTGTTGCAAGGAAGAATTGGGTTGTAACAGGAGCGGTAAGTAAGCATGTGAATTTCTAATCCCATTTATGAATTGGTCAGTGATTACCTAAATGAGTTGCAGAATTTTGATTCTTGCTTTCTTTTGTTAATGAGTGCAGTGTTTTGAACCTGGACTTTATACCTTGAGCCTGTAGTATATTTTTTTGTGCAATTTACTTCATAAGAGTAATGATGGTTTTTAAATTTTCATTTCTAGGATGACATGCAGATTAGAGTATTCAATTACAACACTCTGGAGAGAGTTCATATGTTTGAGGCACATTCAGACTACATTCGTTGTATTGCTGTTCATCCAACCCAGCCTTTCATTCTAACCAGCAGTGGTAAGAGATGACCCCTTTTAGTCATGTAGGTCTCTTTGAGTAATTCACTTTCATTTAGTGAGACATGCAATTCATTTACTGCTGTTACAAGTAGAGTTCTGATTCCAAGCAGCCTTTAAACTATTTAAATCCATTTACGTGCTATCAGTGCTGCTTGCTTTTGTATTTTAATGAATATCAGCTCTACTTAGGATTTGTGTAGCAGTTGCTCCAATTCCTGTCAGGGAAGACCTGAAGGTCTAGATGCTGGAACATCTGCTGAACAGAAAGCTAATTTATGTGCTGAGTGAGTGAGTTTTTGGCAGATTGTCATATACTCTAGTCAGTTTTATCTTTATATTCAGACTAGTTTGCACCTTGGTATTATGTATAAAGCAGTGGGGCTTTTTGGAAGGCAGTTAAAACAAGTTGCACTGAATTGGTAATAGCTCTTTGAAACATTTTTAAGTTAGAAATTGAGAAGTAATTCAGAACTTTTTTTAACCAATTGAAGCCTGGCGTTCTGCAGTCCATGGGGTCGAAAAGAGTCAGACATGACTAAGCAACTGAACTGATTAAAAGAGAAATGCTTGTTTCTGAAATAGTCATTGTCATCATTATTCAGTCATACTTAGACTCTAATCAAACTTGTGTTATTCTTTTATCAATCTGTAAAACCCATCGAGTCTGTTTTAAATTTCTTCCATGAAATTTGTATATTTGCTATTAGTAATGTCTTTTATCTCCATTCTTCAGAAAGTTAAAATTATTCTTAGAATAAGCATTTTGAAAAATTGTTCAATTCTGATTCTGTGTCTGTAAGTCATGGAATATATGATTTGTGTTAGATTTTCTTCCTTAGAAAGGCACAGAGATTCTGCACCTTAGTTCTGAATGAAAGAAATAGATATTGCAACTAAGTGGAGACTTTCTTTTGATCTAGATGACATGCTTATTAAACTCTGGGACTGGGATAAAAAATGGTCTTGCTCACAAGTGTTTGAAGGACACACCCATTATGTAATGCAGATTGTGATCAACCCTAAAGATAACAACCAGTTTGCCAGTGCTTCTTTGGACAGGACAATCAAGGTAAGGTGCCCATTGTTTGTGTCAGTTATGCTTGTTGGTGAGATATAATTGTGTTAGGTATTTTACTGCTGGCTTCCTATCTGAGAAGTTTATCTCAAAAGCTCATTTTGAAGCAAAATAGGACTTCTTATTTTGATTCAGAAGGGCATATTCTGTTTAGAAAAATGGTGTGGCAACTCAGTGCTCTTAGTGGAGGGGTGTTTCTCCATGTGGAAGCAATATATAGTAAGAGTTTTAAACCTCTGCAAACCCAGAATAAGAAAATGCCTGTGTCTTCTCTAGGTCACTGTTTTCCTCTTTGTTAGTGTATTTGCTGTTGCCTTCTGCAGATTATTAATCTATTTCATTTACCTTCATTCTCTTTTTCTTACTCCATTTCTCCATACCACTGCCAGTTATCTTTCTAAAACGTGGGTTCCATCTTGTCAGTTCCCAATCTAAGGGTAAAGTCCAGATGCCTTGGTATGGAATATAAGGGTTTGCAAGACCAACCTTAGCTAATGTTACAAGACATCTCCTGTAAACCTGGTCTCCTCACCATTTTCTCAAGAAGCTGTGAATGTTCACAGAACCTTACCTCATTCAGCTGGTCCCTCTGCCTACAGTATCCTTTATTCTCCCTTATTGATTTCTTTTCCTCTGGAGAATTACTCATCTTTCAAGGCTTAGCAGTTATTTACTCTGAGAAGCTCTCTTCAGCCATCCATTTCACCCCTAGACAGAGCCATTCTCATCCCATTCCTTCCATTTTTGGGGGTCTCTATTATGGCCTTCCTGTTGAATAATAATGGGAAATCTTTATTCCCGAAATGTTGATGTTTGGGGCAGGAACCGTATGTTACCCTCCTCCCACAAGCAGACACACATTAGCAAGCAGCACAGTGCCCTGTCTGTATTAGATGCTTAATACATGTTGCAGTGAGTGAAAATATATTCCTTTTCCCACTGTAGTACTTAAAATATTTCTATATGCATAGATTTAACTTTGGTTACATGAATAGGCTTACATCTATATAACATTTTTATTAGTTTTCCTTTGACTTATATAAAATGTTATCTTCTGTTTGTCTGACAACTTACTATTAAATGGTACATGTTGACTATCTTAGGGCTTTGATTTACTTTATTATTTTTTTCTTTTACTCAATTATCCTTGTTTTTGACATAACGTTGAGAACTTTGAAATTAGTTTAGAAGTTTCTTCACTAAATTAGATATAGCTTGAGGACAAAATTGTCTTACCTTTGGCTCTAGTAAAGTTTGTTTACATATTTTTATACTCCCCACAGGGCCTCCCATGTAGTAGTCATACAAAATAAATATTTTGTAAAGATAAAGCTCAATAGCTGCTGCTGTTAAGTCACTTCAGTCGTGTCCAACTCTGTGCGACCCCACAGACGGCAGCCCTCCAGGCTCCCCCGTCCCTGGGATACTCCAGGCAAGAACACTGGAGTGGGATCCCATTTCCTTCTCCAAAGCTCAATAGCAGTGCTGTAGTAATATATGACTGCTTTTTCATACTTTAAATTTTTTGATTAAAGCCGTAATTTTTTTCCTCTTAATACATCTTACTAAGTCCATTTTCATTAGCTTTGTGTTATTAATAACTCTCTCATAACATCATTTCCTACCCATAGAGTAGTGTTTCTCAAAGTCAAGACACCTGGGGTGTCTGTTGAAAATCTAGATTCCTGAAGTTCACTGTAGTTCCACTGAATCATAATCTCTAAGGATAAAGCCTGGAATTGGCATTTCAGAGAATGCCATAGTGATTCTGCTCCCTGGAAATTCAAGTAAAGTGAGAAAGAACCCAAACAAGTGGGTGAAAAAATGAGCATTCTTCAGCTTCTCCCCTGGGCTTTGGCATTTCTTTGACCTGTCAGGGGTGTGGTAGAGCTGCCTTCTGAAATGAAGGCCCCATGTTGACTGGCAGATGCTGTTGCTCTCTGAAGGTGTGGCAGCTGGGCTCATCGTCACCAAACTTCACTCTGGAGGGACATGAGAAGGGCGTGAATTGCATTGATTACTACAGTGGTGGTGACAAGCCATACCTCATCTCAGGAGCAGATGACCGTCTTGTGAAAATATGGGACTATCAGGTACAGTTTTTACATAGCTTACTTGCCTTATGTTAAATATACTTCTCACTGTTTCTTACAGGACAGTTCAAACTTGGGTTGTTGAACTCTGTTTTGAGCATAATAATAAGTTAAGGCATCAGGAATTGCACCTAAACTGTGGTCTCAGAATTCCCCATGAAAATAACAACAAATGCTTATTAAGATTTTAAAAATAAAATGCCATCATGTTTATTTTTCATTTACTACTAGAAATGAGAAATTTCAAGGTTTTAATTAAAATGAATTCTTACATCCTTTAGTATCCTCATTGGCAGACTTCATTTGTATTTCAAAACTAGCACACTAGTGACTAATGTCAGACATCACAATAGTGCTATCATTTTGCCACATAGACTCTTGTAAACCTGATTATGAACTCTTGTTACTATACTTTGTATCTCCAAGATTTTAAATTTTTATTTTTTTGTTTCTCACATCAAAATAACCATGAATAGTTAATAAAATGAGGCCTAGAAAACCACTTATAGTAAGATACTCAAATCTGTGTTTAAATGCAGAATAAAAACATTAAAGACATTTTAGGAAATTGGGGCACTGATACTTAGATGAAAACCAGCTCTTTCAGGGGGTGTGTGTTTTCTTCTTTAAATATGATAGTTACTTTTGCCTGTACTAACAAACAGTGAGAAAACATGTGCACAGTAAGATCATTCTCTTTCAAAAATCTCTGTATTGAATATTGTTCAGATTGTTACGACCATTATCATTGATTGTGTATCTGTGCTCTGGGAAAATTAAGGATGAGTTATTGTCTTCCACTAATAAGAGTGTTTTCTGTGTATTGACTGTAGAATAAAACTTGTGTACAGACACTGGAGGGACATGCCCAAAATGTGTCTTGTGCCAGTTTTCATCCTGAGCTGCCAATCATCATCACAGGTTCAGAAGATGGTAAGTTAAAAATGTATATTTATTCCTATGCTTATCATTCATTGCTGACTGGATATTTAAGCCAGCTTAGTGCCCTGCATTTTCATTGGAAGTTTCAAAAGATTTTGATATTTTTTATTAGAGTAGATTACTTAAGCTATAAAAGAGTACAAGGACATTGTTATTATCATTATCATCATCATGATTCTGATGTGTTTTGACTCTGTTAGGTACATAAGAGGACACCTGGAAGTGCTAGGGGAAAACGGAAAAAGCCTGTGCTTTGGAGTCTAAAAGCCCAGGATCAGATTCAGGCTCTGCCACTTCATAAACGTGTGGTTTGGGTACATTATGAAATGGGAATAGATACACCTACCTCATAGGATCGTAGGGAAAGAATGTGGAGAAATAACATAAAAAGCATCTGGCATGTAGTAGGCACTGTACCTAGGAATCCAGTCATTACTTCACACATAAAAATTACGTTTCTTTGTTTTAGCTTGTTATGCACTTTGTATTATATGTTTATGTTGCTTTATAAAGTCACAGACTACAGATCAAAAATGAAGCTTCCAGGAAGTGTGTTGTGTTTGAATATAAAGACTTCCACGTGGCTGGTCCACCTGACAGTTCACTGTTGGGTATTCAAGTCAAATGGCTGATTCACGTTGTTTTTTCAGGAACCGTACGTATTTGGCATTCAAGCACCTATCGCCTTGAGAGTACTTTGAATTATGGAATGGAGAGAGTATGGTGTGTGGCCAGCCTGCGAGGGTCCAATAACGTTGCTTTGGGCTATGATGAAGGGAGCATCATTGTTAAGGTAATCTCTCATTGCACTGTCTCTGAATAGGGTATACAGGGGGAGCAGTTTTCTTCTAAGTCACCAGCTTTGTTAAACTGGCACTCTGTCATTGAGCTATGTACTTAAAAGAGATTAGGTACTGGTGAGGAGAGTTAAGTGGAAGAAAGGAGCCCTTCATTAAATGAAAATAGAAAATGTTTATTTTGTTGTAGTATCATTTGTTTTCCTTTTTGTGGCTAAAAGTCATTTGTCATTCCTCCAGCTTGGTCGGGAGGAACCTGCCATGTCCATGGATGCCAATGGAAAGATAATCTGGGCCAAACATTCAGAAGTCCAGCAGGCCAACCTAAAAGCAATGGGAGATGCCGAAATTAAAGATGGAGAAAGACTGCCACTGGCAGTAAAAGATATGGGCAGTTGTGAAATATACCCTCAGACTATTCAGCACAATCCTAACGGACGGTAAGCCACCACCAGAATCTCCCTCTGGGCCTGTGTGTGTTTGCATATCCACAGTTTGTCCCAGTCCTGCCCTGTGACACGCATTCCTCATTGAGCTTTTGCCCTGGCCTCAACACAGTGGCAGGCAGCCAGGCTCGTTGATCTTGTCTGCATGCACGGTGAAGCATAATTATCTTCCTGGCCTTTCCCACTACACAGTTTTGAACAGTGGAATAGTTTTGTGTTGACTCTATTTCATATATATTGGTATGCGTCCTTATGACATGTCCTATGCTCCTTCAAGAGCAAGAATCCTATCTTACCCGAGACTTAGTAGGTGCTCTCTAAATATTTGCTGACTCATTGCTCTTAAGAAGAGTGGTGAGGTCTTTGTCTTTTGAAAAAGTTTTGGGAAAGGTAATAATTCTGCTTCTTCTCTGTAATTTGTATCATCAGCTTTGTTTCTCCCTTAAGATTTGTAAAGCGCTAAACATCTTGTGAAAGAAAAGTTTCTCATACAATGAGTTTAAACGTGTAAACTTTAAAAATTACTTTACAGTAGATCTGAGTATTTTATAATGTTGTCCTGAGTATTAAAAAAGACCAAGTATATAAACCAAGTATGCTGCCTTGTTCAGTAAATGGTCTCCATAATTACTTGCAATAAAGTTTTCTTATGAAGAGTAAGAACACATTACATATTTTCCCCTTAATATCATAAAACAATTTTTGCTTAAGTTTTACATTTCAGCTTTGGCAGTCTAATAACAGCCAATATGTCTGTTGAGAAAGTTTTGACTATGCAACATTCTTTTTTTCTTAACAAATGTTAAAAATACCCTGTTTGTTATAAACATCATAAATTTAACAGTCATTAAAAAGTGGGATAAGATATTTTCACTTATGTGAATGATCAGCTTTAAAATGATGGTAGCCTTGCAAGAAGATCATGCCTTCTTATTGTGTAGATGTAATGAGCAAAATGCCAGGTATCTGAGTACTCAATAAATGCTAGTTGAATTATTGGAGTCCTCTCCTATACGTCACCAGCCTTTCTTATCTTCCTGACCCTTTGTTTGTAAGAGAGGCCATTGCAATATTTTCAGCAGTAACCCCATCTTCATAATCTGCTTTTGATTTGTTGGGTGTAATATTTACGTCTAGCTCTGTATTCTAAGAAATATATAACTTTAAAAGATATTAGGTTCATTTGTAACAGTCAACTGAAATAACGTTTGTTATTAGAAATATTTCACCGTATTAGAAACAAGATAAATCATTGTTTTTTAACTTCTGCATGTCATTGGTCCTCTGTACTTCTCCCCACCCTGGCTTTTCTAACTTGTAGGTTTGTTGTGGTGTGTGGTGACGGCGAGTACATCATCTACACAGCAATGGCACTGAGGAACAAGAGTTTTGGGTCTGCCCAGGAGTTCGCGTGGGCCCACGATTCTTCAGAGTAAGTTTTGTCTGTGTCATATCAGCTACCCCTGATTGCCAGTGGACATTCTGTGTGCAGCTGTATTGAAGAGGTCTGCAAGGCTCAGTAGGCTGTGCTGCTCCATGTTGAAGACCAGTTCTCACCAGACCTGTGTTGAAGGATTCAGTTCAGTTCAGTTCAGTTCAGTTGCTCAGTTGTGTCCGACTCTTTGTGACCCCATGAACTGCAGCACGCCTGGCCTCCCTGTCCATCGCCAACTCCCGGAGTTCACTCAAGCTTACGTCCATCGAGTCAGTGATGCCATCCAGCCATCTCATCCTCTGTCGTCCCCTTCTCCTCCTGCCCCCAATCCCTCCCAGCATCAGAGTCTTTTCCAGTGAGTCAACTCTTCGCATGAGGTGGCCAAAGTATCGGAGTTCCAGCTTTAGCATCATTCCTTCCAAAGAACACCCAGGGCCGATCTCCTTTAGGATGGACTGGTTGGATCTCCTTGCAGTCCAAGGGACTCTCAAGAGTCTTCTCCAACACCACAGTTCAAAAGCATCAATTCTTTGGCACTCAGCTTTCTTCACAGTCCAACTCTCACATCCGTACATGACCACTGGAAAAACCATAGCCTTGGCTAGACGGACCTTTGTTGGAAAAGTAATGTCTCTGCTTTTGAATATGCTATCTAGGTTGGTCATAACTTTCCTCCAAGGAATAAGCGTCTTTTAATTTCATGGCTGCAGTCCCCATCTGCAGTGATTTTGGAGCCCCAAAAAATAAAGTCTGACACTGTTTCCACCGTTTCTCCACCTATTTCCCATGAAGTGATGGGACCAGATGCCATGATCTTCGTTTTCTGAATGTTGAGCTTTAAGCCAACTTTTTCACTCTCCTCTTTCACTTTCATCAAGAGGCTTTTTAGTTCCTCTTCACTTTCTGTCATAAAGGTGGTGTCATCTGCATATCTGAGGTTATTGATATTTCTCCCAGAAATCTTGATTCCAGCTTGTGCTTCTTCCAGCCGAGCGTTTCTTATGATGTACTCTGCATATAAGTTAAATAAGCAGGGTGACAATCTACAGCCTTGACGTACTCCTTTTCCTGTTTGGAACCAGTCTGTTGTTCCATGTCTAGTTCTAACTGTTGCTTCCTGACCTGCATATAGGTTTCTCAAGAGGCAGGTCAGGTGGTCTGGTATTCCCATCTCTTTCAGAATAGTCAGGGGCAAATGTACAGCATGAGCTGCTTTTAACATTTTATACCCAGTTTTGAGCTGGCTCACTCAGTCTGACCCAATAATAAACTGGGGACCCAACACCTGTTTTTCCTTGGTGGAGCCCACGGCAGGGCTGAAGGCAGAGTAGGCCCTCAGATAAAGACCTTGGCAGGTCCCACCCCCACCCCAGAACCTATATCCTGAGCTGCCGCTGCTGCCCTCATCTGAGCCACTTGGAGAGATGCTAGATTCTAATGTAATCATGATAAAAACTTAACATCATGAAAATGAGTTTTCATGATGTTACTTATCTCCCATTCTTAACAAATTCTGTCTGAATTAAAAATGTTCATAATTGTCTCATTAAAAACAGAAAAAAAATCTACCTCTCAATATTATACTAGATATATACTGACTGGTTCCTTTTTGATTCCTGTTTGGTGCATGTAATAAACATGGGGGTTTTGGTTTTTTCCAGACTACACACTGAATTACATCTTCATAGTTTTCTTGGTTTGGTTTTCTCCGTATTTTGTGTTGCCTCTTCTGCCAACAGTGAGGAACTTAGGCCTCAGCATTGCTCAGTAAGATGCATGCTTTTTAGTTTTTAACAAAAAGGTCACTGAGAGGTAAGATCTTGTCATCAATTTCCTAAATAAACTCATTTATGCACAGTTCCATATAGTAAAATGTACTTTGTTACCTTGAGCACAGTTATAGTTTGTGAATTGCCATACCTCTCTCAGCACACGTCTCCCTCTGTTTTGCTAGTTCCCTCTTTCAGGTTTATCCAGCCCAGACCCTCCCTGTTCAGCATCTTTCCTGTTGGAGCAAAGTACTTATTCCATCCCTTTCTCATATACTCTTGAATATCCAGTCATAGACCCCTTTCAAGAGAGAGGCCCGAGTATACACAATTTATTAAGTTGTTGCTAAGCATGACTGACTAGTGAGCCACTTATAAAAGATGTGTTTTTTTAAGTTACTTTTTATTGAGGAATAATTTATACAAAATAAAAGGCACTGTTTTAAGTGTATCAGCGAATTTGGACAAATGGATGTAACCTGTAACCACCAGCACAGTCAACATTTCTGTCACCTCAAAACCAATCCCCTTGTTTCTCTTAGTCAGCATCCCACCCTTGTTCCCCACTACATTAGATTTGTCTTCTTTAGGATTTCGTCAGTGGAGTTGTGCGGTATGTACTTGTCGTCTGGCTTGTTTTGCTCAGCATAATGTATTTGAGTTGCATCCATGTTGTTACATGGGCTTCCCAGATTGCTCAGTGGTAACGAATCTGCCTGCAATGCAGGATATGTGCGGGTTTGATCTCTTATCTGGGAAGATCCCCTGGAGAAGGGAATGGCTACCCACTCCAGTATTTTTGCCTGTGGAATCCCATGGACAGAGGAGCCTGGCGGGCTACAGTCTGGGGTTGCAAAGGGTCAAACATGACTGAGCAACTAAACAGCAGCTTGTTGCATGGATCGATGACTGGCTCCCTTTTGGGCAGAGTAGTATTCCATTTTATGCATAGACGACAGTTGGTTTACTCATTCACCTGTTGAACGACATTTGGATCTTATAAAATGGTTTGTAAGCCCTAGTAATTTGTATAATAGACATTGTGAAGCCTGTTCATTATTTGTCCAACTGTAAGCAGTTCACTGATCTCTTAGGAAAAAAATACATTAGTGAATCTTCAGATATTAATTTTATATTTTTGTGTAATTCACTACTTAAATACATGTGAAGATACTTATAATATTTGGTGGAATTACAGTTTAGTATATATGTAATAGGTTATGATTGCTTTCCTTTTCCCCACAGATATGCAATAAGAGAGAGCAACAGTGTTGTAAAGATATTTAAGAACTTTAAGGAAAAAAAATCATTTAAACCAGACTTTGGAGCTGAAAGTAAGTGCTGTTTATATATGATACAATTTTAGAAACTTTGTAATCGCTCAAAAACATCTAAAGATTTGAAAATATTTTGTTGTTCTTTGTAGGTATCTATGGAGGCTTCTTACTGGGAGTCAGGTCTGTAAATGGTTTAGCTTTCTATGACTGGGAAAATACGGAACTCATACGCAGAATTGAAATTCAACCCAAACACGTGAGCTTCCATCTTTGCTATTGTTGGAATGTACCTCTTTGTGACAAACTCTGGGTCCCTGAGGCCAAGAAATACCCTGGTACCCTGCTGTCCCTGTCCCATTGTGCTGGACATGGGGCCATTTACCTCAGGATTGCTTTAAAAAGGAAGATTGGGGTATTTGAATAAGGCAGTAGATTTTGGGCTTTTTGAAAAGTATAAAGAGTTGTACAGATGCCAAGTGCTAGTCTTATTTTAAATGGCTTTAATGCTTTGAAGAGGAAAAGTCAATGAGTTCTTGGCGTGGCAAGACCTGCAAGTCTCCCACTCAGTTCAGAAAGCCTTTGCCTACGTTACCTGATAACGGCTATTTAAACTTTAGGCGGCCTTTCACCAGCGACAGTTTTCTACCTTTAGATCTGCCTGCTTCTTTGAGAGCTTTCACTGTCAGGAAGTTATCTCTGGAGACCGGTATCTCCCAGGGTCCTAGTTCTGATTTCTAGAGTCTGCATTCTCAGCAAGGGGGGCATCATCCTTAAGGGGACAGACATCAGTTCCTGAAACCAGTGATGAGAAAAAGTACTCTGTTCTGTCTGTAAAGCATAGATGTTCATATGTTCATACATGTCATGAGCTTGTGTACTGTGTGTATGTTTATGTGTTACATAATGTATAGATGGACAGTGGGCGTCCCTGGTGGCTCAGTCAGTAGCGAATCTGCCTGCAGTGTAGGAGACCTGAGTTTGATCCCTGAGTTGGAAAGATCCCCTGGAGAAGGGAATGGCTACCCACTCCGGTATTCTTGCCTGGAGAATTCCGTGGACAGAGGAGCTTGGCAGGATACTCTCCATGGGGCTGCAAAGAGTCGACATGACTGAGCAACTTTCACTTTCAGATGTGTAGTATCTGTGATAATAAAACTTGATAAAGGAAAGTGATTGGGAAACAATGCCTAAAAAAGGTTTGGGGTGGAGGTCATAATGGGGGTGGGAGGGAGGGAGAAACACTGTTGAAGAGCAGCTGGGAATATTCTCGTGCTCCTTTGAACTCAGTGCACCCGGGACTTACTGCCAGCGTTTCTTCCTGCCTCCCTTAGGGCTTTCCATTTCTGTACATAAAATAGCAGCGCCCTGTCCACCCTCCCACATGTGTGTGTGTGTACATATATATGTATCAGATTAAGTGCTTACTTATTATCCTAATGTAAGAAGATAAGTCTTGTAGGAAACAGCATATGCAGTTTGTCACATTCATATAGACTCTAAAATCGTTTATCTGTGTTTTTGTTTGTCATGTCGTAGATTTTCTGGTCTGACTCTGGAGAGCTAGTCTGTATTGCAACTGAGGAGTCATTTTTTATCCTTAAATATCTGTCAGAAAAAGTCTTGGCTGCACAGGAAACACATGAAGGAGTTACTGAAGATGGCATTGAAGACGGTTTTGAGGTAATTGCATCAATAAAACTTCAGCTTTGTTTTTAAATGAATTATGTACTTACAGCTGAACTTCACTCATTGTAACATTTTATTATAAATTAGGTTTGGGAAAACTTAATAAACATTTAAGGGGTTACGGTAAAATGTGAAAATTAAAGTCTTGGCTCAGAGATCAGGGTCTGAAAGTATTTGTTAAAAGAGATTTGTGCTTTGATTATAGGAAATCTTTAGACCAACTTTGACAGTTTTTCAGTAAGGAAGTTAGAAGTTGTTATGGTCCTAAGACAGTTTAGCTAGAGTTATTTAAAATGGGTTTTCAAGCAGAGGGAGCCTAGCCTGGTGCTCTTCGATGACTTAGAGGGGTGGAACTTGGCGGGGAAGGGATGGGAGCTCAAGAGGGAGAAGATATATATATTAATTATGGCTGATTCACTTTGTTGTACCGCAAAAACCAATACAATATTGTAAAGCAGTTTTCCTCCATTTAAAAAGTAAATTAAAATAAGAGCGTCTATAATTATCTTTAAAAAAATAAATTAAATGAACCTCCAAATATAAAGATAAATCATCCATGGTGGAGGTATCTTAGAAGATTTTATGAAATACTTATTATGCCAGTCTCATGTATGTTAGGAATTTCGATCAGCACTTTCTTAGATTATAGCTTTGACTCAACGGTGAGACTTAACATTATAGATGCTCATCCAGGAATCTGTTCTTAAATGAATAAAGAAGATAGACATTCCAAGAAAGATTTTCTTTCTTGAAGTAGGATTCTTTCTTTGCATCTCTTTTTCTATCCATCACCCCTAATTATATTCAGTTTTTTGTTATTGACAGTTTGTTATTTGTTGTTGAATAAGATAATAACAGGCTTCATTTTCTTTCTGTAGGTTCTTGGTGAGATTCAGGAAATTGTGAAAACAGGGCTGTGGGTAGGCGATTGCTTCATTTACACAAGTTCTGTGAACAGATTAAATTATTATGTCGGAGGAGAAATAGTCACCATTGCCCACTTGGACAGGTAGCTGACTGTCATTTTGCTTTTGTTTTTAACATCCTAAATTTAAAAGTATACTTTAAAAATAAAACCAGTTGCTGGCTTGTTACAATGGTAGGCCTGGTTTTTCAGTTTTATGGTTTTAATAGGTGGCAATTGCTAACTAAAACTGCATCAATCAAATGAAAAGATTATGAGCAAGAGGCAGAGTGAGGGAGGGCGGGAGAGAGTGTGTACTGATTTGGGCTTAATTCTAAATTAGTTTCCATTTCTCTTACAGGACGATGTATCTCCTGGGCTATATTCCTAAAGACAACAGGCTTTATCTGGGGGATAAGGAACTGAACATTGTTAGCTACTCCCTGCTGGTTTCAGTGCTGGAGTACCAGACAGCCGTCATGCGGAGGGACTTCAGCATGGCTGATAAGGTCCTCCCGACCATCCCAAAAGAGCAGAGGACCAGAGTTGCACACTTCTTGGAAAAGCAGGTAGGGGGGGGTTGTTTGTTTATTTGTGTGTGTTTTTAAAGCCAGCAATTTGAAAGAATGTTTGTATGAGTTTGAAGAACTTTATTTCTTAATTGTCACTGATTTCCTTATGGCAGTGGACTTTCTCTTATAAATTTAAGTCACTTGTTAATATGCTTCCCTCTCCTTTCTCATAGTCCTTCATATCCCCTTTATATGTTGAAGGTGATTAATTAGTCTTCCCTTTCTGTAGACTTCTTTTCCATTCTATCAGTATTTTCATTTCTGTGCTGTATTTTTCTCTCTCCTAGCTAGCTTCTCTCTTTCTGTAAAATACACATCAAATTTATCATTAGTGATGAGTGTTTTCCTTAAAGTAGCATTTTCATGATCAAAGTTGGTTTATTCTTGAAACATAGTTGATTTACAGTGTTGAGCCTGTCTGCTGTATATGACTCAGTTATACACAAATATACATTCTTTTTTTATAATCTTTTCCATTGTGGCTTATTGCAGAATATTGAATATAGTTCTCTGTGCTATACAGTAGGGTGTTGTCTATCCATTCTATACAAAATGGTTTGCACCTATCGACCCCAAACTCCTAGTCCATCTCTCTCCCTCTCCCCTCCTAGGCAACCACAAATCTGTTCTCTATGTCTGTGAATCTGTTTCTGTTTCTTAAATAGGTTCATTTGTGCCATATTTTAAATTCCACATATAAGTGATACTACGTGATATTTGTCTTTGTCTTTCTGACTTACTTCACTTAGTATGATAACTTCTAGACCCATTGGCATTATTTCATCCTGTTGATGGCTGTGTAGTATACCATTGTATCTATGTACCTCATCTTTATCTAGTCCTCTGTCAGTGGACATTTTGGTTGTTTCTGACTTTTGTGGAAAGTGCTGCTTTAAAATCCAAGTTATATGCACAAAAGCTTTGCAAGGCTTAGGAAAACACAGCCCTCTCCCTTCTCTCATTTATGCTCCCTAGTGGTAATCACTTTTAATTCTTTTAGCTGACTATTGGCATTTATTTCCACATGTTTAACATGCTTGTTATATTGCTGTTTCTCAGTTTTAGGTATTTCTTGGGACTTCACACTCTGTAGAAAATGAAGAATTTATCTTTCTTTCAGTCCCCCTGCTTCAACAACCTACATGCCACTTAAATCGTTACATCATAATTTTTATTAGATCAGTATCCATTGTTTATATTGTTATGGCTATTTAAACGCTGTTCACAGCTGAGCCATATCTTGGGCTTCCCTGGTGGCTCAGAGGTTAAAGCGTCCGCCTGCAACGCGGGAGACCCGGGTTCGATCCCTGGGTCGGGAAGATCCCCTGGAGAAGGAAATGGCAACCCACTCCAGTACTCTTGCCTGGAGAATCCCATGGAGGGAGGAGCCTGGTAGGCTACAGTCCGTGGGGTCGCAAAGAGTCGGACACGACTGAGTGACAAACTGCTAACTACTACTTCCCTGAGTTAATAATTGATTCTTTTATTAACTTTGCTTATTCTTTGTGTTGAGGGTTTTTCCTCCTACTGTGCTGCTCCAGATTTCCTTGCTATCTCCTTTCAGTGTGTTCAGTCTGCTTCAGGCTCAACTGACTTTTTCCCTCATCATGGGTATCCCCTCCCCATCATGTTGGGGCCTCCCTTTGGCTTGAGCCATTGTTTCCTATATCCCCTGTCTTCTTTGCTGGTTTACTCCCTCATTTTGCTGGAGTATGTCCTTCAGTAGTTTTCTGAGAAAAGGGTTTTTTATTGATAGGAAGTAAATATTTTTGTGATCTTGCATATCTGAAAATGCCATTGTTCTACCCTAGAACATATTTGGCCACTTAACTGGATATAGAATTCTAAGTTGGAGATAGTTTTCTCTCAGAATTTTGAGGAAAAAATTCTATTTTGTCTTCTAGTTTCTAGTTATTGTTGAAGTCTAAACCATTGTATTCCTGATTCTTGGTACCTGATCTGTTTTTTCTCTTTGGAAGTTTTTTGGATCTTGTTCCTCTTGTTCTGTAATGCTGTCATGATGGTGGGCCCTGGTTTAGGGGTCAGTTATCATTCATTCTGCTGGGTATTAGATAAGCTCTCTTAATTGGAAGCTCATTCCTTCATTTTTGAGAGATTTTGTTGAATCATGTTTCTGTTGATTTCCTCCCTGTATTTTCCATATTCTCTCCGTGGAACTGTTATTCAGATGTTGGGCTTCTTGCACTGGTTTTCTCATTTTGTTATTCTTGAACTTTTAAAATCTTGTTTATGGATCAGAGTTTCTCTTCATACCCTCTGTTAGGGTATAAGTGATAGCTGAAGTTTTCTTTTTCCCTTATTGGTATGCTTTCTTCAGATTACTGTTACTGGTTCTGCTATTATTGGTTTGATTTCTGTCTTTCCTTTTAAAGATTTTCCTCAGGTATCTGATGGTCTTTGGGCACTCGTTTAAGAGTGGAGGTCTAAGAAGCAGGTCAAAAGATCTGAGTTTATGGGTGAACTTACTGAGTATGAACTTAAAATATGTGATGTGGCTGGGCCATTTGATTGGGAAACCTCAGTGTCAGTATCTTCATGTAATGAATTTGTTCATTTAGTAAGTTTAATGAGCACTTAATATTGTACCAACCACTGCTCAGGCTGGCATATAATTCTCATTGACATTTTAGTATTTTTAAGTCTAGCCCCTTTGACTGGTTAGTTTACAGAGAAGCTCCCCAATCACCATCATTCTGGTGGGGAGTAGAGTACAGCTTGGTGTCTCAGTATTTAGTATTTCAAACATTTAGTTAAGTATGCATTCTTATAATCTCCTGTTTTCCTTTTGCCACTTAGTATTCCTTTGGGTTTGTAGGTATCCCTCAGGCTGGAGACCCTCTAGTTTACCTTCTCTAGAAAACAGGCCTTGTCTTCCATGTGTGTTGAGAGGATGTGGGGAGGCGTGAGGACCTGGGGTGTCTAACTGCTTCTTATATAGACCTAAGCAGTTTGATTTCTTTGCTGGCTTTAATACTGTCCTTAACAAGACACTGCTGAGGTGTGAATTGAGTTATTTCTATCCTGTCTTGACTCCAGATTTAGGGATTAGTCTTCTTTAGTGTTTTAACTCGGAGAAGGCAATGGCACCCCACTCCAGTACTCCTGCCTGGAAAATCCCATGGATGGAGGAGCCTGGTAGGCTGTAGTCCATGGGGTCGCTAAGAGTCAGACATGACTGAGCGACTTCACTTTCACTTTTCACTTTCATGCATTGGAGAAGGAAATGGCAACCCACTCCAGTGTTCTTGCCTGGAAAATCCCAGGGACGGGGGAGCCTGGTGGGCTGCCATCTATGGGATTGCACAAAGTCGGACACGACTGAAGTGACTTAGCAGCAGCAGTGTTTTAACTGAATGTTTATTTCGGTGAGTTTAACTCTTTCACCAACTTTCAAGCTTCACAAAGTGTTGTTATTAATACTGATTTCTCCTCTGCCTTTCTCTGTGTCCTTGGGAGTTTGTGCTTTAAAGTGTCATTTCAGTGGGGATTTGGAGGAAAACAAAAGTAAACATATATAGTCACCTCATTTCCTTTGCTTCGCCCTCACCTATATCTGACTAGTTCTATAGATTTTCTATCCTCCACTCTTGGATTGTATATTGTCTACATTAGTGCTAGGGGAGAAAAGGAGTAATGCAGATTATTCAGAATTCCTTGTTACATTGTACTCAGGAGTGAGTGGAGGGAGGATCAGCTTGTATAGTCTGGGAACTTATTTTGAACACAGTGATACAGCCATGCTGACTATCTAGTGAGACAAAACTGTCCAATTTCTGCATCCTGACCTAACAGAGCATTCACCCTCAGTCTGAGGAAGTCTTCTGCAGCTTGAACTTTTTGTCTCATTATATCAATCCCCTGGAGCTGAAGAGCTTGCCCGTAGGGCAGACCCCCATCAGCACTGTCTTGAGGGAGAAGCTAATATAGTGATTATAGTGGTTGGCTTAAAAGCTTGTTTCTGATGACTGACTGGAGCATGGGAAGGAGGTTTTAGACTTCTGCCCTCTGGAATACTTGCTGATGAGTAAACTGGACATGAGACCAACTAAAGGCATAGGTAATGACACCTAATCAGTGTCTGGACCTGAAAGCAAAATGTTTGCTAAATGACCTGCGGATTATTGAAAATTGTCAAGTTTTACATTTGACTTTCCTTTCTCTGAGCACTTCCCTGGTGGCTCAGATGGTAAAGCGTCTGTCTACAATGCGGGAGACCTGGGTTCGATCCCTGGGTCAGGAAGATTCCCTGGAGAAGGAAATGGCAACCCACTCCAGTACTCTTGCCTAGAAAATCCCATGGACAGAGGAGCCTGGTGCAGGCTACTGTCCATGGTGTTGCAAAGAGTCGGACACGACTGAGCGACTTCACTTTCACTTTCTCTGAGGCCCAGATCTAGATCTCTAAGGCCCAGCTTGGGCAATTACAGACAGCTAGGTATATACTACTGTGCCTTTTTTTAAAAAATGGTTCTTATTCAGTCAACTTTCCAGAATCATTTTTCATGTTTACTTTTATACTTCTAAGTTTTACTAGTTGTTTAACTTGAGTTTATCAAGCATTGGTCGGCTTCCATGCTTAGAAAACAGGCGTGCAACTGAATTTTGTCTGCCCTGTATGTTCTTACCAGTTGATTTAACGGCTCCTTAATTTTTCTGTCTTCTTATTGAAGAGTAGTTATTGTTGTTGTTACTTTTGTTTAAGTAACGGGGCTTCCAATGTCAGCAGTGTATTTAGTTTTGAGGGGAAAATGGATTATTTGCCATTTGTATGCACTGAATATGTAGACCACACACACAGGTTTTGCTGTACATAAACACACACATATATCTTATCTGTTCAGGGCTTCAAGCAGCAAGCTCTTACAGTATCCACAGACCCTGAGCATCGCTTTGAACTTGCTCTTCAGCTTGGAGAACTAAAAATTGCATACCAGTTAGCAGTGGAAGCAGAGGTATGTACTAATTTATGATTGATTGTAACTGATGGAAAAGTCAGTAGGTATGTGTTTATTGTAAGTTGTGTTACTAAAGTTTTCTGAAATGCAAATTAGTAACTCATTTTGGTGAGGTTATTGCCTTTCTTTGGTCTTTTTAAAAATAATTAGTTATTTCTATATTCTTATTAATATATTCTTAGCATTCTAATTAAAGCTAAAGTTTGTTTTTTTATCTTACATGGGATCTATTTTGGAAGAGAAGAAAAGCTGGAAGATAGTAGATAAAGGAATCTGGAACTTTCAAAGAATGCAGACACAGCAGTAATTTGTCAGTAATCCAAGCTAGTGAGGAAGATGTTGGTTTTAAAGAAGGGTTCTGACATTTTGAGACAGTTTAATGACATTTTTATGGGTCGTATATTGAGGGCTTCCGTTATAGTTTCAATCTAGCTTTTACAGGTAAATTCATTTCAGATGTACTAAAGAAATTTTAGCTATGTTAAGATTATCCAAATGAGCAGCATTTTATTTGATTTCTGAGAAGCTACCAATGACAAAAATAATATTTATTACTAAATATTTAAGAACATAAAATCTTTTTTTCTAGTCTTTTAAAAAATAGTTGTAAATCATTCCTTAAATGACAATCTAATTACCTTAAAACTTATTAGTTTTAGTTTCACTGTATAATTACAAAATAAAAATATACTGGGCTAATGATTATTCATACAGCATTAAAATTGATTTGTGTTTGAATTAATTTTGTATCTGAATAGTTTCCATTTCCTCATTATATATTTTGTCATTCCAATGGCACCCCACTCCAGTACTCTTGCCTGGAAAATCCCATGGACGGAGGAGCCTGAGAGGCTGCAGTCCATGGGGTCGCGAAGAGTCGGACACGACTGAGCGACTTCACTTCACTATTCTTATTTTGACTGACAGAACCAACTTAACAAGCACAGCTCAGTACACATAAAACATATCTTTTATAATTATAGAAAATATAAAATTGTCAGCACAGTAATGCTCAGATTAACAGAATAATGTTGGTATTGGAAATTCAGATGTTTATTTAAAAGCTATTTTAATGTGGAAACTCTTTCTTACAGTCAGAACAGAAGTGGAAGCAGCTTGCTGAGCTTGCCGTTAGTAAGTGCCAGTTTGGCCTGGCCCAGGAGTGCCTGCATCATGCACAGGACTATGGGGGTCTGCTGCTTCTGGCCACTGCCTCTGGTAACGCTAGTATGGTGAGCAAGCTAGCAGAGGGCGCAGAGAGAGACGGCAAGAATAATGTGGCTTTCATGAGCTACTTTTTACAGGGCAAGTAAGTATGAACCCAAGGTCTAAAGGTGGGCAGAGTAATGAGAAGCACTGTCTGCACTGAGTTTTGAGGGTGGCCTTTTGAGAAGAATGTGAAGAGGAAACCCTGGAGAGTGCACTGATGCCTGGCTAGGGGCTATTGCTGGTAGGAGCAGGCAGGGGGACAGGGCTGCTTCAGCAAAGGATGCTTTTACCACAGTTGGTCTAAATGTTTGAGCAGAGTTGAGCTTCAGGGAAGGTCAACTGGGAGAAATGTTAAACCCCTTTCTCAATAGCCCTGCCACTTCCTGGCTAAGGTATTTTATTTAATGACAGCAAGAGGCTGTCATTTGGTACGTGAATGTTGCAGGTGATTTTGCCGAAATTGAATGATCTGTTTACAACAAAAATTAAGGGGGATCAGGATGCTAGTTACTAGTTATTAACTAGTAACTAGATTTGCATTTAAAGCATTGAAATGTCATATATTTTCAAAAGTGTAGCAGTTAGTATACATATCAGATCTTTTCATTAGTTGACCATTATGGAATAAAATGCAAAAGTGTTCATTAATTTTGCCTTACAGACTTTCTGAACCTCACAGTTAATCATAAAAACTTTGAATGTATATGTATTTTATAACATGTGTATGCATACATTTATATACCTGTGAGAAAAGGTCTGGGCTTCCCTGGTGGCTCAGTAGTAAAGAATCTGCTTGCCAATGCTGGAGACATGGGTTAGATCCCCGGGTTGGGAAGATCCCCTGGAGAAGGAAATGGCAACCCACTCCAGTATTTTTGCCTGGTAAATCCCATGGACAGAGGAACCTGGTGGGCTTCAGCCCATGGGGTTGCAAAAGAGTCAGACACGACTGAGCAACTTAACAAGAATAGGTCCACTGTTTGCTTTTTGGCTGCGCCGGTCTGTCGCTGAGCAGGGGCTTTCTCCAGCTGCAGCGAGCGAGGGCGTCTATAGGTGTGGGGCACTAGCTTCTCACTGTGATGGCTTCTCTCACTGGGGAGCAGGGACTCTAGAGCATGGGGGCTTCCATAGTTGTGGCACCTGGGCTCAGCTGCCCTGCAACATGTCGTCCTTGCATTGGCAGGCAGATTCTTAACCATTGGACCACCAGGGAAGTCTGGTCTATTTCTTATCGATCATTCAAAAACCCAGAAAATTCTGAAGCGAGTATTTGGTGGCAGAATCAGACCTAAACTCTTATCATTTGTTTTTATGTTTTTATGCCACTTGGTGTGTTTTTATTGTATTTAGTAGTCACGTTTTTTGCAGAATATTAACGTTTGTGACTTTGGTGCTGAGGATGTTATGCAGTGTATGGCATATTACTTTGTAAAATCCAAGTATTACCTTTTTATTTTTTTATTTTTTTTTTAATTTTAAAATCTTTAATTCTTACATGCTTACCTTTTTAAAATCAAAAAAATTCTTAATTCTAAAACACATTATCCACTTTATCAAACTTACACAGGAAAAAACTGAAATAAAGAAAATGGACACTTGGATATTTTCCTACTGGGCACCACTGCATTGTCCAGCACTGTTCATCTTAGAGATGCTGCCCTCAGTAATATACTTGTGAAACAGAGTTTCTCCTTTGTATCTCCTGAAGCCTTTAAATGTGTTTGTATCAGCTACCTTGTCTTAAAAAGCCCCTTTAGAGTCTGCCTAGGACAGTTAAGGAGATTGAAAATGGTCACAAAAGCTGTCTTATTTCTCACACTCCTGGAGTCTATTTTGTAGCTCACTGGTGATAAGTTAATGGCTCAGTGACAGAAAAGAGGTATACATGTGGGAGCTGGAGAGGGAATGCTGACTTTGCAGCACTAAATTCACATTTCTCTAATGTGCTAAGTGCCATCATTACAGCGTTTATTCGTGGTAACAGTGCCTGTCTTTAATCTGTAGGCTTGATGCTTGCCTGGAGCTTTTGATTAGAACTGGACGACTGCCAGAAGCTGCCTTCCTGGCACGAACTTACCTACCCAGTCAGGTTTCAAGGTACAGACTTTTCATTTTGGGAGAAAATATTTCAGGTAAAAACAGAGTCCTTACCAATCTCCCTCTGGTTCCGTATCTGTAACAGGGTGGTGAAACTCTGGAGAGAAAACCTCTCAAAAGTCAATCAGAAAGCAGCAGAATCCCTTGCTGATCCAACAGAATATGAAAACCTTTTCCCTGGATTAAAGGAAGCCTTTGTTGTAGAAGAATGGGTGAAGGAAACGCATGCCGACCTCTGGCCGGCCAAACAGTACCCTCTTGTCACGGTGAGTGCCTGGGGTCCCTAATTTTGTGTAACTACAAGTAGAAGGGCATTCACAACTTAAGGTTTTAAACTGTACCATCACTTCATGGGAAATAGATGGGGAAACAGTGGAAACAGTGTCAGACTTCATTTTTTTAGGCTCCAAAATCACTGCAGATGGTGACTGCAGCCATGAAATTAAAAGACCCTTACTCCTTGGAAGAAAAGTTATGACCGACCTAGATAGCATATTCAAAAGCAGAGACATTACTTTGCCGACTAAGGTCCATCTAGTCAAGGCTATGGTTTTTCCTGTGGTCATGTATGGATGTGAGAGTTGGACTGTGAAGAAGGCTGAGCACCGAAGAATTGATGCTTTTGAACTGTGGTGTTGGAGAAGACTCTTGAGAGTCCCTTGGACTGCAAGGAGATCCAACCAGTACATTCTGAAGGAGATCAGCCCTGGGATTTCTTTGGAAGGAATGATGCTAAAGCTGAAACTCCAGTACTTTGGCCACCTCATGCAAAGAGTTGACTCATTGAGAAAGACTCTGACGCTGGGAGGGATTGGGGGCAGGAGGAAAAGGGGATGAGAGAGGATGAGATGGCTAGATGGACATGAGTTTGAGTGAACTCCAGAAGTTGGTGATGGCAGGGAGGCCTGGCTTGCTGCGATTCATGGGGTTGCAAAGAGTCGGACACGACTGAGTGACTGAACTGAACATACGTTTTGGTTTAATTGAGAGCTAGTATTTGGGATTTGGGCTAAGTTCATAGATGAATTATACTTTCAGAATATTTCATTTCATCATTGCTTCATTCCCTGATAGCCAAATGAAGAAAGAAATGTTATGGAAGAGGCAAAGGGCTTTCAGCCCTCAAGATCTGCAGCTCAGCAGGTCAGTAGACTACTACACAAGATAGTCTGGTTGAGATTTGTTGATTTTAAGTACCATCTCCCACTTCCTAATCCCGATCAGTTTTCCCTTTGGGAAAAACTTCAAATTCCTGAACAAATTCCTTTGTTTTGTGGATTTTCAGGAACTTGATGGGAAACCTGCTTCTCCTACTCCTGTTATCGTGACCTCCCAGACAGCCAACAAAGAAGAAAAGGTATTGACATACCCAGCTTCCCGGTGGACCCCAGCCTCACCCTCTCTCCACGTGAACGTGTGCTAGCTGTGCAGGCCTGTGTTTTAAGTGATGTAATCAGTTTCAGAGCAGGAGCTTTGAAATGGAAAGATACACTTTTCTGACTGTTGGTTTAGTTCTCTTTGGATCATGAATCACAGGTAACTTTTCTTTAACACAGTACTATAGAACTCACCCTCTTCCTTTTGTTTGCAGAGTTTACTTGAGCTGGAAGTAGATTTGGATAATTTGGAATTAGACGATATTGACACAACAGATATCAACCTGGATGAAGATATTTTGGACGACTAAATAATGTTTCCCGTTTACTCAGCTAAACAGATCATTATTATGGACAGGTATTGATCGTCACCCTGACCACCATGCTTTGGACTCTGAGAAACTCCTTACATTTTTTATGTATAGACGTTGTTGCCCACTAGGAGCACAATCCCCTCATCTTCAGAGGAGTTTATGTGCAGCATCTAAATCACTGTTCCCTTATTAACTAAAACAGCTGTGGGCTTTGATTTTTTTTCATACTGTCATTGGACCATATCTCATAAAATCTTTTGAATTAATGAAGATACTTCAGAGTTTCCTTTCTGCAAAATGAAAACAGGATTCGAGTTTGGCTGAGCCAAAACTACACCTTTTCTAGGTATCAGCCCATGTTCTCTTCTCTTTGAATAACTATTTTCAAATAGCATCACTCATATTTTTCTTAGAATTGAGTATCTGTGCTATAATTTTCTAAACTTTCCCTTGACCTCACTGCATTATTCCCCTCATTCTATGTAGCTTTCTTATGCCTTCCTCTGACTTTGTCTGGTAGTACCTATTTCTAGAGTCAGCTCCCCTGACCTCATTAAGCTGGGCTCTGTTTAAATTACCAACTGACCCATTTGGTAACACAGAGACATAGTACTTTTTTTCTTTCTTTTTATGCTGTACTCATCTGACATGATTAGAGAAATTCATAACCAGGCATTTAAATATACTTCTTGATTATCCTCTCATAGCCTCGGAAAGTGAGTGGAGTAAACAGTTTTTTCTTTGTATTTCTGATAGAGGCACAATTTGGCATCTAAAAAACAATTTTATAAGGAACTCTCAATTTTGACATTTTTTTCAGTATCGATAGAAAACCAGCTAGAATTTAGTAAAATGAAGTTTATTTAAAAAATATTTTTAGGAAGCTGCAGAACTACTAATGAATGCTTCTTGGTAAGCTTGCAGTGTTAATTCTATATATGCTCCCTTCTGTGCTTCTGTTTTTGCAAAGACCTGTTTAAAAAAAAAAAAAGTTTTAAAATAGAGAATATACTATTGATAAAGTTCCTAGTGAAGTCCCAGTTTAAAAAACCCTCCACATTTCACAATATTTTTCTGATTACCAAACAATAAGCATACTACATGGACAGAAAAACAGTATCACAGTTAAAGCAACCTAATTCCAAACACCAGAAGTTTCCAAACGTGACTGTCATTTTTCAGAAAAAAATTAAGAAAACCTGACACTGCTGGATCAAAATGAGAAGCATTAGGTTCAAGAGAAATCCAGAGGATGGAAGTTAGCACTATGGTTTTTCACTTTAAAGAATGGGCTTTTCCTACTCTACCTATAATGTCACCACTGGTTGTTCTTATCCTCAGTAAGCTTTCTAACTGCTTTGCAGTAGCATAAAGTAATATTGGGACAGAAGCCAGATCCACAAATACATGTCTATTCTGAGCATTAGAAAAGATGAAAATCGTATGATGGTTTCCCCACATTCTGAAAAAAATTTCAACATTTACAGAGAAATCTGTGTAAGCCCATCGTTTTTGAGAGCTATATAGTTCCAAAATGAGAATGCACTATCCTCCCCACTTCTGGACAGGAATGTGACCAAACTGTCCGACATGTGCTCCAAAGAGCACAGGACCTGCCACCCACTATCTGAACTTCGTGGACCCAGTGGCAGCTGTTTCTATTGTCCAGGCTGAAGAAGTAGGGGCTCTAATCACTCTGGTTTAAGACCACGAATCTGTATGTGTTAGTCACTCAGGTGTGTGCTACTCTTTGCAACCCCCACGGGGTGTAGCCCTCTAGTCTCCTCTGTCCACGGGATTCTCCAAGTAAGAATACTGGAGCAGGTTACCATTCCCTTCTCCAGGGTATCTTCCTGACCCAGAGAGCGAACCCTATGATTTCTTCACTCAGTCACTACATGATAATGAATGTGAAAGAAGTCCCTTTACCTTAATTAACTGTAATCCCTCAGCAGCCTGCTCTTTGGCCTCTTGAGCTGACTGGCCATCAGGATGGAGGATGTGATAGAGCTGGACCAAGCTGGTGGCATCATCAGCTCTGGAGGGAAAGGGTTTACTGTTAGAAAGGGTTTGTTGTTTTCATTTTCTTTTTACATATTTAACTTTAGTTTATAGTTTTCTTCTTTGGCTTCACAATCCTATAAAAGTATATGCTGAACTTTATAAATTACATTTCAAACTTCCTTTGGGCCAGAAAAAAAACTTTTTTACAGCCTTCAGTTTCATATTTCAAAAGCATTTTCAGGAATATTGGCTAGTTTAGGTTTCACAGGGCAAGAGTCAATACAGGCGGGTACCCAGTTTATGAAAGTGAATATATTCAAAATGTGGCTGTATCCTTTCTGAAAGTGGAGCATCATTTCTCATAGAAACAGTGTTCTAACAGTGGATGATTTCCAGGCTGGCCCACATCACCAGCAGATAGTAATACAACTCAGAGGGTGGGTCTGTACCCTCATCCCACATAAGCCAGAGGCTGGTGGGCATGGGGATGCTCAGTCCACTTGCCTTCAGGTGCACTAGCAGTGACATCTGCTGAGGAATTTTCATTGAGACTCTGAATTAGTGGATAAATGCCTCTGAGAGGCATCTAGAAGTCCAAGGAAAGACTCCCAAGCCACCTGTCAATTCACAGGATCCCATTAGTTAAAAACCAGCATCCTAGGGAAGCAAATGTGAAATTATGCACTCTAGACAGAAGAGAATTCAGGTTCTCCCTCAGCAATCTGTCTTATGTCTTGTCACACAGCTACCCATGATGAAGCCAGAACAAGAGCTCAGTTCTTACAGTTTGTACTTAACCTTTTGAGAAACCTATAGACAATTTTTATCAACACTGAAAGTTAGCCTTCCCCAAACTAAATAACCTCTATCCTCTCACACAGTCAACACCTTCCATTTGCCACCTCAAAGCCCTTCTAGAGTGGAGTGGGAGTCGGGTAAAGAGTTTCTTAAGCCATGGTAACTTTAGAGAAATGCTCTGGGCTCATCCCAAAGCCTGTTCACCTGAAAGGTCATCTCTTGGTAAAACTGAGAAAACCAGAGCTGAGAAACCAAACTTTGCAGAGGAAAAATATTTGTTTAATGTTCATTATCAATCTGTTGTGTTTGTTGTACTCTAATAGCTCAACAAACGTGGCAACAGAAGATAACAGTCATTCTCTTAAGAGCTAAGCATGTGAGTCCATAAAGAGCTTAACTGGGTTTCTATATCTTGGTCACAGCAGGGCTTCTTTACATTCATGCTGCTGTATAATACCTGTTTCACGGACTGATTTAGCTTCACACCCAGCCTGTATTTGAAATTAAAAGCAGGTAAATCCGCATGTAAAAAAGATTTTAAAGCACCTCAATTCAAGACCAACAGGGAACTTGAGTGTGAAATAAATCTGTGCAGAATTCTGGCATGGGCTCCATTTGCCAAGGATATGCACCCTCTGCTGTTTAACCTGGGATTTGCAGCAAACTGTCCTGCTGATTCTCACAGGAAGTTTAAACTTACGCAGAGCAGGAAAGGTTAAGTACTCAAAATTCCCTCCCATTATGCAAATGAATTGCTTCAGAGGTAAAGCTTACATGTGATAAGCATTACTATAATAACTTAGGAGTACACCTTAATAAATAACTAATTTTCAGTGAAATACATTCTGTGTTGCTCTAATTTCTTGCCAAAAAATGTTAAATAATTTCAGAACATTTACAGCTGAGCAGCTTTAAATTCATTCACAGCTGATGCACCTAAAGGCAAGTCATTTTTGAACATGCTCATCATCACCAGCAGTCTCCTACTTACGTGGGGTGAAGGCATATTTCTGCCCTCTGAATTGGATTACACGATTACACCACACATGCTGGTGAAGAGGGCTGGCCTGGAAATCATTTCCCATTATGAATGTTTCTACGAGAAATGATGCTATTTCCATATGGACTTTCTTAAGACAATATGGAACTTTCTAGTTCCAAAGCCTTTGTGCGAATGGGTCAGATTACATGGAGGATAGATAGACTGAGTCAAAACTCCTTACATTCAAGGTGACAGTAATCACTAACCCTTCCTGTGACCTTCTTACTACAGCCATGCTTGTTTCTTTTTCTTGCCATTTTGATCTTTAACTCAACCAATGGAAAGATACTCAAAAGACAATTTTCTCTTCAGTGTCATCACAAATCATAAAGTATTATCTCAGCTAGAAGGCAGGGCACACAGCAGTTGTGTACTAAAATACAATAGACATTCTTTGTTTTATTCAACTTTGAAAAAAACCTGTAACCTTTTTAACACCTTAAAAATCTTGCAAAAACAAGGAGGATCAAAAGCAGGAGTATTTTCATAAATGATGATTTTTACTGAAAAGCACCCAGCAGACCTTATGTCTACTTCTTTGCATTTCCTATCTAATCTCCTTGTTCATTGCCAAGTTCACTGGTACCCAGAAGCATAAGCAAGGCTAGGGATAAGTCAACATCCAGGGTACACAACACAGGTCCAGAGTCATTTACTTTTTCAAAGAATCTAGCCATGTTTACATGACACAGAAGCGAAGACTGAGAAAACTGGGTTATACTGGAAAAACAGATCCATAAATAAACTGAACTAAGTGAAAGCTATCACTGGGCGTGCACGTGTGCTCAGTTGCTTCAGTGGTGTCCAACTCAGACCCCATGGACCGCAGCCCGCCAAGCTCTATCCATGGTACTCTCCAGACAAGAATACTGGAGTGAGTTGCCATGCCCTCCTCTAGGGGATTTTCCCACTCCTGGTATTGAACTCATCATGTCTCCTGTGTCTCCTACATTTTAGACAGATTCTTTACCACTGAGCTACAAGGGAAGCCCTTATCACTGGGCAGTACACTGTTATCACTGGAAAAATAACACAGATTAAATACAGGTTTGCCAACAACAAAGGTCTGTCTAGTCAAGGCTATGGTTTTTCCAGTGGTCATGTATGGATGTGAGAGTTGGACTATAAAGAAAGCTGAGCACAGAAGAATTGATGCTTTTGAACTGTGGTGTTGGAGAAGACTCTTGAGAGTCCCTTGGACTGCAAGGAGATCCAGCCAGTCCATCCTAAAGGAGATCAGTCCTGGGTGTTCATTGGAAGGACTGATGTTGAAGCTGAAAGTCCAATACTTCGGCTACCTGATGCGAAGAGCTGACTCATTGGAAAAGACCCTGATGCTGGGAAAGATTGAAGGCAGGAGGAGAAGGAGACGACAGAGGATGAGATGGTTGGATGGCATCACCTACTGGACGGACGTGGGTTTGGGTGGATTCCAGGAGTTGGTGATGGACAGGGATGCCTGGCATCCTGCGGTTCATGGGGTCGCAAAGAGTGGGACGCGACTGAGTAACTGAACTGAACTGAAGTATAGGTTTACTGTAATGATAATGAGAATTTCTTTACTTACTAAGATCATACTTACAAATCTCTCTGAATCTGGTCAATCAATAAACCATCAATCTTTTTCTTATTTACAAAATACCAAGCCATTCCACCAAAGTGTCTTGTTGAACGTAACAGGTCATACTTTCCGTATTTATCTATATCTTCATAGGTCTGATGATGAATCTATCCATACAAAATGCAATTTTTCAGAAATACAAAAATAAAAGTGAGCCAACATTACTGGATATACATCCACTAGCATGCAAGGTGTCCAAGAAAGTATTAGTAAACCAGGTCTCCTGATCTTGCATCCACTATCAATCATTAACTAGCAGGTATGATTAAGGACAGCTCACCACTGCAGAAGTGTGTGGAACCTGGAACAAGTCTGCCAGACATTTATAGCCAAATCAATTACTCTTCAGCAGCCATACACTATATATGAAGCACCTATTATATATATAGACCACTGGAAATAATGGACTTCCACTTCTTTCCCCTATCCAATCAACTATCCCATTCCATCTTACTAATTAATATTCCTTCAGTTCTTCCGGACTGATTTTAAATGAGGACTCTGATGAGGGCATTCCTATATTAAAAAGGCTGCTGACTGAAGTCCAGACTCGTCAGCCTAGCGTCTGAGGTCACCTGTGATAGGGCCCCATCTACCTTTCTAGCTTAATCTTGAACCACTTCCCTAGGTATTCACCACGTGTACAAGCAAAACAGATGACTGGCCATTTCTCAAGTCTACTTTTGTGTCCTGCCTATTGTTCGTACTTTCCTCTCTACCTGAAATACTTCTCCATCCGCTTGCCACAATGTTCCCTATCCTCCTAGAGCCCTCTTAGGCCTTCCCTGAGAGCATGTTGCAGCCTTCTCTTAGCACCTAACATCTTAGACCTATGGTGGTGATTATACTTCCCCACGATCTCTCCTGGACTGCAAGCTTCGACAAGGCTCCCTGTCCTAATTCATGTTGTCATCACCTGTACCTCCACAGTAACACCTTACACACAGAAGGTACTATATGATTATTAAATTGCAACATAAGACACATGCACTGAAGAAAAATCTGCCATCAGCTTTGGGTACTAACTCTATCACTTATTAGCTGTGCAACTTCCAACGAGTTACTTAACTCTCTAAGCTTAAGTTCTCTCATCCTTAAGGGTTGTTGAAAGGATGAAAATGTCTATTTGATGTACATCCAGCACTGGACAGGTGTTCAGGAATTTCCCTTTTCCTCCCCCTGTATTGAAGCTTATAACCTAACTCATTGTGTTGGACTAAAAAATCTTACTCATAACCATACTTACACCCATAATTTAGAAACTAAATACTCACTTTGATATAGTCAGCAGAATCTGGCTCAAACTGGGCAACGCAGAGATTGAGGACATCAACATGCCGGTCCTGACTGTACATGGTCTAAACCCACATAGCAGAGTTGGAATTAGATGAGAAGAAAAGAAAGTGCCGGACACCTGTCCGGACACCATGACAGCCCTGCCCATCCACACACAGGCCACATCTGTGCCCAGCATGAGGGAGGCAGAAACCACACACAGACCACATGTCACACCTGGATTCAAATCCCAGCTAACCCAATTACAAGACAAATGACCCTACTTATCATTAGAAATGCCTGTGTTTATCAAAGCAAAATACCCAGCAGCACCAGAGTCAATTGGTTCAACAAAGAAATCATCACCACTGCCTCTATGACCCCGAAGTCATCTTACCTCAAGATTTTCTTCCCTGAAAATTACTGGTGTTAAAACTCTACGGCCTTCTTTTGGGAAATAAATTTGAATCATGCGGTCCCGTTCTTCCCAAGAGGCTTTGCGTAGTGTGCCACTTGGTTCTCTGACAACAATAAAACGCTCCTGAAATAGAAAACACAAGGATGAGTTTGTGAGGGCTGATTTTTAGTTCCAGTGTCCCACTATGTACCATTACAAGAATAATTTGCAATCAACAACATAAAATGCAATGGGCAAACAAAATGCAATCGTGTGTATGATTTCAATAGTAATTTTAAACCTCAGATTTGGCGAGATTTGATAATCATTGCAGTGCCTCTGACAATCAAAAATCTAATGAAAGTATTTATTAAATATGAACTACAGTCCTAAAGTGAGTTGAATACATAAAATGATTCAACTAAAATAAGTTGAGATTCATCTAAATCCATTTCAGAAAAAAGAAGTGCTATAAACTTTTTAAATTGTTTTCTTATCCTAAAGTCTCACCCAGATAAGACTTGACTGTTTTATGGTCCATGTCACACCTCTGCGATTCCTCATTCTGGCAAGAGACAGATGTGTCAGAGAGACTGACTGGTGCACCTGCCTCTGGTCTCTTCACTCTCTTAACTGCCAAATCCCAGGCCAAAGGATGCTTCTTTCACCCACTGGGTGAATTCCACCCACTGTCTGTACCACTCAACTGGCAATCTAATTTAACACAGGCAGCATTCTTGACACCTCTTAGATACTGTTAATTGTTTCAGAACTAGAAAAGGTCAGGAACTGGATATTAATTCTTTACAAAACCCAGAATGACTTACACAGAGTTTTGCAAAGAGCTGATAAATGCTACACATCTGATTAATGTTTAAATTAACCAGATGGTAGTGACTCAACTCTTCAGAACTTTAATAAGAGTCTCTAAATGTGTTTTGAGCATAATATAATTAAAACTTTCATCAAGCACTGCAAACAGAAAAAAAAGAAGATGGTAAAGTAACACAGTTGTTCCTCAAACAGATTTTGGCAATTTGAATTCCAAGTTCCTTTCTCCCTTTCAGGTTATAGAATGCTCCCATAACCAGCCTTCACAGCACTGCAAACGTATATTAAAATACTTCAAAAATTCTAATAAAATGAAACTCTGATCCCATTCATTATGTCAGATATACAGGTGACTGACACAGACATGGACACTGCTCACATTGTGTCTTCTAACCGTAATCAATATGATAAAAGAGTATGGGGTGGTCCTTTTTTCAACCCTATCACTATTCAATACTCTACTGCAGTTTGTGGGCTGAAATGTAAATTACTCTTTTCACTCATTACTTGAAAAGGTTCAAACACAAAACTAGTGTATTTTATTTTATAAGTGCTAGAATGTTCTTTTGGAACTGCCAATCAAGGGAAAAGAAGCTAGACAATAAAAACTACAGCAGATGAAGTGGTGCCTAAAAATTATCTGGGCAAGTGTGATATTCTTACTGCAGATTCTGAAAAGTGAAAATCCTTTGGGAAGTCTGAGATTTTGGGGCATCAGCAAGCATTTCCATCTTCTCAAAAAGACTGAGCTTTTTGATGTCAATCTAGCTTGGGCAGAATCATTTTGCGATTAGACATAAACTTACCCGATGTGGTATGCTGTATGATATATCAGTAAACACATATTTGGCTGTTTCGGTTCCTTCCAAAATCTTATCTTCGGCTAACACATCATTTATTGGTGTTCGCTCTTCCAGAACTGGTGGCATTTTTAATCGGACTTTAGCTGCCTCAATCGCCTGTCTTGTGGCCTAATAATGAAATAAAATATATCTTAGGGAAAGCCACAGGTTACAGACCAAAAGGATCATCTGACAAAAGCAGATACTAATAAAAAAAAAGTGCTAAAGACTGCAGACAGAAGCTGTAGGCACAAATAAGTGAGTGAAAAGCCAAATTTGAGCTCCTGGGCCCTGGCCTTTGTCTCTGTATGAAAGCACCAGTCACAGGCTCAACCACTCTCAAAACAGCAAAGGGAGGCTCTGAGACAGAGCCAGGCCACAAGAGCCACCCAAAACAGGACAGAGGACTTCACCTACTGGGGGCTTACTATGTTCCAGATATTGCTCAAATACTCTGAGTGCATCTGGCTCCTTTAATGCCACAACTACCCATATGAGCTAAGTGTTACTGTTTAGAGGTCATTTTATGAGAGAAAATAGAGGCACACAATGTTATGTAAACTGCTAAGAAGCTGCAGCACTACAATTTGACCCTGGCAGTTTAACTCCAGAGCCCATGCCCTTAACCACTGAGCACAGTGCTCCGTGCCATACTGCTGACAGTGGTTACCTCTGAGAGATGAGAGGCCTTTCACTCTTCATGTGCTATATACTTTTCGGTATTTGAACTCTGCTATGGCTCTCAATGATTTTTGAGTTGAAAGAAAAGCAACAATCTCTCACATATTCATACATGAAAGGGTTTTCCACAAAGCACTCAATACCCATGACTGCAGGAGGGCACCTGCCTGGAACAGAATACTGTTCAGAAGGATCTCACAATCTCACCAAGCTTCAGCCTTAAAGCAGCTCACAACAAATGTTTCTGCAGGAAGGAGGCTGGAGCAGGAAGGACAGAGGAAGGATGCTAGGCTGGTTTTGGAGCAGAGGTGGTTCCGCCTGATAGCCAGACCTGAACCATACGTGCAGTCTGTCTAATTATGGCAATCTTCCCTACTCCTCTCTGCCAGACTGCACAAGTTTCTTTTCTCAGTTCTGTGCCTGGAACTCCCCCTCATTAGTACCTATAGAAAAGCAACTATCAGAATCTGGAGGGACCCTGAAATTTTTGTTTAATCTTTTAAAGAAAGATATTCTACCAATATTCCTGCATTCACATACCTCTTCCAATTGTGCCTGGGTCATTAGCTTGTAAGTTGGTGGCTTCGTTTCTTGTATTGCTGGCTTAAAAATCTTCAGTAAATCCAAGCCTGTCATCTTGATGAGTATGCTTTGGACTTCCTCATCCATAAAAGTAGGTTTCTTGATCTTTGGGCTACCAGATTCTGTTAAATAAATTTTAGTAAATAAGATGGCAAAAATGACAAGACAACAAGACATCGAAACGGAAAAAGTCAATGATAAAAATGATTAACACCATGTCTACCTCAGTATGCATAATGCTAATACCTACAAGATTCACTCATTCATTCATTCATTTAAAATTTACTGGGCATTCACGATGATCAAGATACAGTTTCTGCCAAAAAGGCACTCAAAATCTAGTGAAGGAAGCAACAGGAAAAAGAGTAGTTAATGCAATATTAATGACAATAACGGTTACTGCCAACCAAAGAATTGTTTCCTATCTGACAGGAGTTACACACATTTTCAGGAATGCTTACAACAAGCCACAAAGTATGTACTGATATCCCAGTTTTGTATATGAGGATACTGGAGCCTTGCTAAAGACAATTAGCTATTAAATGGTATACCTAGGATTTAAACCAAAATTTATCTGATTCTAGAACCTAGATCAATTTCAATTTACCATCATGTTCCTCAGAGTTAAGTGCTATATACAAGGGAGGTACAGGGGGTTGTGTGATAACAGAGACTGAAACTAAACTTAGTCTGGGAGCAGAGAAAGGCATGGTAGAGTCAAAGAATGCTTCCCAGGGGCCCTGAATAGGGCAGAGAAAAAAAGGGAAGGAAATTCTAGGCTGAGAGGTTCCAGTTAGGAAAGAGAGGCCTGGATCACTGGACACGATATGAAAAGGCCATGTGGTGCTATGGAAGAAAGCTGGACAGGAGCAGAGATGCAGATCCCAGCTCTGCCCGTCCTATTGTGCCTATCCCTCTGCCCAACCTCCATTTCCACTGTGGGTGGGGGAAGCCATTCCTTCCCAACCACCTCTTCCTCTGCTGGTCCTATAAATGCTGGGGTCCCACAGGATTCTGAACTACATTCTTCTTCTCTCCTTTCTCACATTCTTGATGGATTATCTCCTAACCTTCTGTAACTATTAATTACCTAGAAACTCTAAAAGCTGAATCTCCAGCCAGATCATCTTCCATCCAACTACCCAACAAACATCTCACATGTACTTCAATACTGCCAAAGCAGAACTCGTAACTTCTCTTCTGTCACAAACCTGCCTCCCCTCCTATCCTTAGCACCATCCAATAGGTCACATGGGCCAGAAACCTACAGTCATTCTTGACTTCCCCACTACCCTCCACATCTAGCCAATAGCATCAGTAATAAAAACGGTCATGTTAACAGCTAACATCTGTTAGATATTCACTATGTGCCAGTACTGACTGATACTTTTACATACTTGGTACATTTAATCCTCATAACAACCCTATAAATACTATGATTAGTCCCATTTTTACAAAAGGACACTGACACAAATCAATTGCCTGTTACATCTTATAAATTAGTCTTTAACTCTCTATTTCCCACTGCCACTACCCTAGTCAAGGCCATCCTATCTCTTGCCTCAGCCTTCTAACCTGTCTCCTTGCCTCCATTCTGACCATTCTCCACAGATCAATCACAGTCATCTATTAAATATGTAATCCAAACAACAGAAAAGATTAACAAAGAGGTGGTTCTTTGAAAACATAAACAAAACTGACAAACCTTTAGCTAGACCAAGGGAAAAAGTGGACCCAAACTAACAAAATTATAACTAAAAAAGACATTACAACTGATACTACAGAATTACAAAGGATCATAAAGGGCTACTATGAGTAACAATATGCCAGCAAATTGGACAACCTAGAAGAAATGGAAAAATTCTTAGAAACATACAATCTACCAAGACTAAATCAGGAAGTAATAGAAAATCAAAGCAGACCAATTACTACTAAGAAGACTGAATCAATAATTGAAAATCCTCCAGTGAAAACAGGCTCAGGACCAAATGGTTTCACAGGAGACTTTTCAAATGTTTAAAGACAAAGTATGCCCATCCTTCTCAAACTCTTCCAAAAAACTGAAGAGCAGGAAGCACTCCCAAACTCTTAAGGCCAGCATTATCCTGATACTGAAATCAATAAAGGATACTAACAGAAATCTACAGGCCAATATCCCTGATGAATACAGATGCAAAAATTCTCAGTAATTACTAGCAAACTGATTCAGCAGAACGTTAAAAAGTTTGTTCACCATGATCAAATAAGATTCGGGATGCAAATACGGCTCAATATACTAAACCAATCAACATGAAACATATTCATAGAAAGAAGGAAGAAGATTTCTTCGATAGATGTAAAAAAGCATGTGACAAAATTAATGATTTTAAACTTCTAACAAATTAGGTATAAATGGAACACACCTCAACACAATAAAGACCATAAATGACAAACACACTGCTAACATACTCAGTGAGGAAAGGTTGACAGTCTTTTCTCCAAAAACAGAAACAAGACAGGGCTGCCCACTCTCACCACTCCTATACAACCCAGTACTGGAAGTTCTAGTCTGAGTACTCAGCCAAGAAAAAGAAATAAAAGGTGTCAGAATTGAAAAGGAGTAAAATTGTCTCTCTGCAGCAGACAACATGATGTTATCTATAAAAATCCTAAAGACTCCATCAGTAAACTATTAGATCAACAAATTCAGCAAAGTTGCAAGATACAAAATCAATATCCCCAAACCAATACCATTTCTATACACTAACAACAAATTACCTGAAAAAGTAATAAAGTACCAAATACATAATAATATTTAGTACTAAATTTAACCAAGGAGGTGAAAGATTGCTTTGCTGAAAACCACAAAACGTTGATGAAAGAAATCAAACATATAATAAGTGGGCAGGTACTGTGTTCATGGATTAGAGAATTAATATCATTAAAATGTCCATACTACCCAAAGCTATCTACAGATTCAATGCAACCCCTATCAAGAGTTCAACAGCATTTTTTACAGAAGTGGAAAAAAAACAATTGACAAATCTGTATGGAATCAAAATCACAAGAGATCCTGTGATTGCCAAACCAATCCTAAGAAGAACAAAGCAGGAGGCATCCCACTTCTGACTTCAAGCCATTAACATTTAATCAAAACAGTATGGTCCTGGCATAAAAAAAGACACACAGACCAAGAGAACAGACAGTGCAGAAATAAACTCATGTATATACAGCCAACTAATAATTGAAACTGTGTCCCGAGTAGACTTTGTGCTCTCCCAAGGCGACAACCCTGTCTTGTACTGGTCTCTGGCACCGAAGGTCTCTTACAGTGCCTAATACACAATAGCGCTCAGCACTACATCTCACCTCAGACAACCTCACCCATTCCCCCCAGCTTCTGTTAACATTTTAACTCCAATGTTTCTCGCCTTATATGTAATTGCATATCTGACACCTCCACTTGAATTTCACAGGCATTTCAAATTTCAAATTTAATGCATCCAAAACAGATGTTTAATTCCACTCCCTTTCCCATCTCCTTACCTCATCCACTACTGCCGTTTCCCTCACTTCTCCTCCTCTCATTCCCTTCTAAAACACTCTTATAATTAATTTTCTCTCTCCGGGTACAAATAGGACTTACTCTCCACTCAACTGCTCAGGCCAGAAACCTGAGAAATATTAATAATACTGATTTCTCCTTTTATATCCAGATTCACAGTTATAACCAACCTCATCAATCCTACTTCCAAAATGGGTTCCCAAACTACCTGGGTTCAGTCTCATTTCTGGACTTTTGCTTATGCTGTTTCCTGCACTTGAAATGTTTGTTTTCTCAACACGATTAATCAAGTTTCAACTGTGATCACATTTTCGAGCTCCCCTGCCCTTCCAGCCTAGTTTGAGTGCCACTCTTCTCTCCATTGGAGAAGGAAATGGCAACCCACTCCAGTATCCTTGCCTGGATAATTCCACGGACATAGGAGCCTGGCAGACTACAGTCCATTCGGGCGGATATAGTCGGACACGACTGAGCGACTATCATTCACTCACTCCTCTATCCCCAATCACAGTCCAGGTCACACTGCACTGCCTCTTCCCACTGGACCACGACTTCCCTAGACTCCCTAAGACTGACGCAAAAACCCGGGTCAGTCTTAACCCCTAAACTTAGCTTGGTGCTCTACGAAGAGCGGAGCTCAAGCAGTGTTTGAAACATTCCAAGTTCAGGAAAAATCACCGTCCGAGCCGGTGCGTACAGGAGAGAGCCGCCCGGGTCTAAGGGCGCGCCACGGGAAGAACCGGGGCCCCCGCGTGGGTCTCGTCATCAGAAGGGCTCTAGATCTCCCAGAACGCCCCAGGGGACGCCTAGCAGGTCACTCACCGGACTCGGAACAGAGCCCACGGCATGGCGTTCCCGCCCCACAGACCCCGGGCAGAGGCTGGAACAGGTCGCCGGGCCGGGGCCGAGAGCGGGCCCGGAAATAGACTCGCCCAGCACCCCGAGAACCTGCATGGAGATTCCACAACGATAAAGACACTCTGAGGGTCGCCATGATTATCCGGGCCACTTACGCCGGAAACGGCTGAGAAAGATGCTGGGTCTCACGCGGTTCGCACGGCACCCTGGGAAATGTAGTCTGGATGAAGGAGGAGGAGGAAGCGACGCAATTCCTATTTATGAAACAGTAAACTTGTTTAAAAATAGATTGTTTCTTGTAAACAGCTTGTTCACACGTAAAAGGTGTTTATATGCTCTTTTTTCTGGACCTTTCCTTTCTTTCCATGGCTCTAAATAACAAATTCCCACTTCCAGCCCAAACCTTTTCTCCCAGCCCCAGGTTTAAATTCAACTGCCTAAGCATCCTACTTCTCCATTCAAACTTCTCACGCCCCCAACCCCGCCCCCACCCTGCCCCACTACTCCGGACAAATAACAC
The DNA here is from genome assembly GCF_001704415.2 of Capra hircus. NCBI lineage: Eukaryota > Metazoa > Chordata > Mammalia > Artiodactyla > Bovidae > Capra > Capra hircus. The sequence goes on from NC_030808.1 coordinate 129,301,040, forward strand.
CTGATTGTAGACCCCGATTGCCGTGGCACCTATCAGTTCAGTTCAGTTCAGTGGCTCAGTCGTGTCCGACTCTTTGCGACCCCATGAATTGCAGCACGCCAGGCCTCCCTTCCATCAACTCCTGGAGTTCACTCAGACTCACGTCCAACGAGTCCGTGATGCCATTCAACCATCTCATCCTCTGTCGTCCCCTTCTCCTGCCCCCAATTCCTCCCAGCATCAAAGTCTTGTCCAATGAGTCAACTCTTCGCATGAGGTGCCCAAAGTACTGGAGTTTCAGCTTTAGCATCACTCCTTCCAAAGAAATCCCAGGGTTGATCTCCTTCAGAAAGGACTGGTTGGATTTCCTTGCAGTCCAAGGGACTCTCAAGAGTCTTCTCCAACACCACAGTTCAAAAGCATCAGTTCTTCGGCGCTCAGCTTTCTTCACAGTCCAACTCTCACATCCATACATGACCACTGGAAAAACCATAGCCTTGACTAGACGGACCTTTGTTGGCAAAGTAATGTCTCTGCTTTTCAATATGGCACCTATCATTCCCCTTCAACTCACACACCTTTTTCTGTCTCAGAATCTTAAGTCTCTTTTGCAGCCCTTTTCTCAATTTGTGCTCAATTATTTTTCTCATTTATCTGCTTGCTTATTTTTCTCATGCCATGAAATCAATGACATTATATATTGTGTTATAAGATCACCTAGCCTGGTACATATGCACACAGCAAACATTGGTTGAATAAATGACTAAATGAAGGATTAGAGGATCCTGTTATGTTCTTCTCAGTCGTCCAGGATGTGTAGGTTTTATCCTCCCCAGACTGGTTCCTGTGCTAACTTACTCCCAACATCTGACTAAAAAGAGGTGTTAAGTAAATGACTATTTGAATTTTGCTAGACAGATAAACTCATCTTATAACCTCACCTCACCATTGCCCAGTTAAAAGCTCTGTTTATGAACTCATACCCTATTTGGGCAGGGAAAGAGAGAGCCCTAGGCTTGGTGCTGTATTCAGGCATGACTGCTGCCCAATACATCTCAACACTTCTTCTCACACCTACAAGATAAAAGGTGTCAGGGTGTGCTAGTGGGATGCATGCAAGTGTCTCCCAGTCATGTCCTTTCTCTGAGAATATTCCACCTACTTTCCCAGAGGATAGGCTTCTGTGGTTGTGTTTGTCTTATTAACATCCTCCTAGATAAAACTGATTGGACAATGAGTAGACACCTAATGCAGGAGAAATGACTCATTGGATGTTGCATTAGTTCCCTATAGCTTCTGTAGCAAATTATGACAAATTTGGTTACTTAAAACAACAGAAATCATCTCACAGTTCTGGATACAAGTCATCTAAAATCAGTATCACTCAGCTAGGTCAAAGTATTAGCAGAGCTGTGCCCCTTTCGGAGGCTCCAGGGGAAAACCTGTCTCCCAGATTCTTGTGACTGCAAACACTCCTTGGTTTATGGCTGCATCACTATAATCTCTGCTTCACTGCACCTTCTGTTCTGTCTGTGTCCAACTGCATTTTACCACACTCTGTAAGGTTATACATATGATTGTATTTAGGACCCACCCAGATAATCCAGGATAATCTCTCCATCTTCAAATGCTTAATCATTTTTGCAAAGATCCTGTTTCCATATAACATTCATAGGTTACAGGAACTAGGAAATAAATATCCATTCAGGAGGAAGAACATTTTCAGCTGACCCCAGCTGTCCAGGCACCAAGCAGATTTTATCTTGATATTTCAAACTCAGAAAAACAGTTGATAGCAGAAGCTTAAAATGGGTAACTGTTTAGAAAGGTCTGGAGCAGACTTTTCCAGCATTATGCTCACTAATCAACAAGCAGAGAGAATGCCAGTCTCAGAGAAAGGCAGGAAAGGGATCAGAAACATAAATGGCAAACTAGGGTGCTTGAGAAAGAGAGGCAGGGAGAGGTGTGCTATCTTGCCCAGAGATGCTCCCACCTTCCTGTATTTTCTTGGGCTACACTAAATTACTGATGAGATTACCAAGATTCTTAATTTCAGCTGTAACCTTGGGCAAATGCCCACATCTTTCAGAGCCTCAGTCTCTCACCTGAAAACTGGATATGATGATAGTACTTATTTGGCAGACTCTGAGGACAAAGTACTTTCAGGATCTAATGCCTGGTGTTTCCAAAGGGGGTGCAAGAAGCTCATGTGGCAGCAAGTTGGTGGCTTTCTGAAGATCTTCACAAGGAAAGCTTTACAGCATTATATGGTTATCAGTTAAGATTCTCTGGTTGCAAATGACAGAAATCTTTCTTACGAAACAGAGACAGAAGTGATGGGAAGGATGCTTAATATCTCACACAGTTAAAGAGAAAGCTGAAAGACTTGAAGGATGGAAGCTCCAGCATCCTCAAAGGCAAGAACTTAAGAGAAATTGCTTCAGGATGTCAGAATGACTTGATTCCAACTCAGTTGGCCCTCTGAACCCACGGATTACAAATCCACAGGTTCAACCAACTGTATATCGAAAATATTAAAATAAACAATATTTTTAAAAGTTCCATAAAGCAAAGCTTGAATCTGCCACATGTCAGCAAATATTTACATATTATTTACATTGTATTTACAACTATTTATATAGCTTTGGACAGCAAGGAGATCCAACCAGTTAATCCTAAAGGAAATCAACCCTGAATATTCATTGGAAGGACCGATGCTGAAGCTGAAACTCCAATACTTGGGCCACCTGATGCAAAGAGTCAACTCACTAGAAAAGCCCCTGATGCTGGGAAAGATTGAGGGCAGAAGGAGAAGGGGGTGACAGAGGATGAGACGGTTGGATGGCACCATCAATTCAGTGGACATGAATTTGAGCAAACTCTGGAAGATAGTGAAGGACAGGGAAGCCTGGTGTGCTGCAGTCCATGGGGTCACAAAGAGTTGGACACAACTTAGCATAATACACAACAACAACAATATAGGATTTACAGTGTGTCAGGTATTGTAAGTAATCGAGATGATTTAAACTGTAAGTGAGAGTGTGTGTATATTATAAGCAAACAGTATGCCATTTTATGTAAGAGACTGGAGCATCCTTATATTTTAGTGTCTGAGAGAGTCCTAGAACCAGCCCTCTGTGGATCTTGAGGGATGACTCTACATGCTTCCCACTAAATTCAAGTTCCTGGTGAGAAAAGCAGATTGCCCTGGTGGGGCTCTGTTTACTTGGAAACAGGAAGTTGATCCTCTGACAGTTCCAAGACAATGTGGCTGCATCTGGTAGTAGGATTCATCAGGTAAAATACGAGAGAGGGATCACCAGCTCTGTGGAGCAAGAATGAGTCCTATTATTTGTAAAGCAAAAGTATAGTGATGTTTCAATTACTCAATTTTGATTTTACAAGGTCTGAACTTTTCATTATTTCTCTAAAGGGACTAGGATTTTGCCCTGGTCTTTTAGAATACTTCAAGATAAGGGTGTGAGGATAGATGTCAGGGAGAGGAATGACAGAGACTGAAGGAGAAGGGTAACAGTTTGGACAATCCAAGAACCCTTTCAATCTTCAGCAGCACCCTTGCAACTTCCACATAATCTTCAAAACCCTATCTTTGAAGCTGTCCCTAAGGGGCACATGTGCTCCCATTTTTATCCTCACCCAGAATGTTTTCCCCTGCTCCTGTTCAAGGTCCAAATCTCCAAGGTTCCCACACACAAAAATTCCAAGGCCAAAGCCCCTCTGTGCGCTGAGAAGGAACCATTAGCAAGGAAAAGAGTAAAGTGAGAAGAGGTACATGATGATGGGAGGTTCCCAAAGAAGCTGCAGCAAATAAGGTCTAAGTAGGGACAATGGCCATTGATGGGATGGGGCCTTTGTACCAGGAGGCAGGGAGGTAAAGATGGTGGCGTGTGGATAGGTTTTGAGTGGAGAATCAGAGGGCTTTCCTGATTCTCAGCCTTTCTTCTCTGAGCAGTGGAAAGCAAAGTCATTGGCTGAGAAAAGGCAGGGTTGTATCGGGAGCTGCAGGAGTTAAAAGTCTGAAGGAGCTGGTGGGGGCTGTGCACAAGGCTCTGATGCTAGAACTTGAATCCACACAGTCCACCAAGTAGTGGGAGGCTCTGAAGCAGGGCTAGAAAGGAATCAAGATCTGGAACCCAGGAAACTATTCCTCCTAGTTCCGGAGGAAAATGGAAAACATTTGAAGATGTGCCTGGAAGCCTGTGCAAGGCTGTATCTGAGGAGAAGAACCGTGAGCAATGGTGAGGATGTTATCAGACATGGCAAAGCACCTTCCCACTCACTCAGAGCACTCACTCAGACAAACTTCCCACTCACTCAGAGCACAGACTTCTCATTAGTCCAGTGTGTCCTCATGGCAGACTGATGAAGTAGACAAGGCAGATACTGATATTCCCATCTTCTATACACAAGCTGAGATTCTGCAGAGTGAAGGGTCTTGCCTGGGGCCACCCAATTTAGAGACAAGCCTATACACTTTGTGGTCCCTGGCAGCTGTTACAATGGAAAAGCTCTGTTTCACGTGTGTTTAGTAGGGTGAGGGAAAAACACTGAGAGTTGCAGAAATAATAGAGACTGAACATAGCCCAAAAGAGAGCAGGCGGGAAGACTGTCCTCCCCCACAGATGATGGGGTGGATGAGTCAGTTCTTCCAACCATGGAATTATCTGTTTATCCTCAATTTTCCACACGACACTCTGTCTCTTTTCTTCCGACAGCACCTACTGAACTACAATTATACCTCAAACTGAACACTCAAAACAGAAAATGATTGCCCAAAGCCAAGGCTACATCTGTCTGTGATGACAGGCAGACTCTCTGTCCTATAGCACAAGGACATGGATATCAAAGGCACTTAGGCCAGCTCCTTACTGCCATTCTGGGGCCCCCACCATGATGCAGGCCCAGAGCATCACCGCCTATCACAGCCACAGTGGATATGATCTATGATAGCAGACACTTGGCTCCCCTACTCGTGAGAGCTGGCTGCTGTCAGGTTTGGTATGTGGAACATTTTGTCTGAGGGATATGCTGGCCTGGGTTGAAAGTAATTCCCATCAGCTCAGAACCGGGTGGTCTGTCACAAGGTTATTTTTCAGTTCAATCTGGACTCAGGAAGTCTTTCGGACTGAGAGCTGATATTTTCAAAGGTTACTAAGCCCATCAGAGATTTCTTTCATGGGAAAATGTGATGCATCTGATTGCCCTGACTTGCATGCAGTTCCCAGATCAGGACCTGAACATTATTTCACTTCAGACTCAGGACTGCAGTGTCTTGGGGCCCAGAATGGGAGAAGCATTGAAGCTACTAATGGAAAGCCAGATAGGGCAGAATGTACGGTCTCAGGATGCCCTAAGTGTGTGCCTGTGTGCATGTGCACATGCAGTGTGTGTGTGTTTGGCTATATGTGTCACACAAATGTTTATGTGCATGTTTGTTTGTCTTCAGGGAACATGTATTTGTGCATATGTGTAGGTCAGAGTAGCCAATTGGTGTGAAAGTGTGTGTTCAGATGTGTGTGTACATGCATCTATGTATATGTTATTTTGAATGTGTGTGCATTTGGGTGGTCTTGTGTATGCACTGATGCACATTCGGTTCAGTTCAGTTCAGTTGCTCAGCCCTGTCCAACTTTTTCTGACCCCATGGGCTGTAGCACACCAGGCTTCCCTGTCCATCACCAACTCCTGGACCTTACTCAAACTCTTGTCCATTGAGTTGGTGATGCCATCCAACCACCTCATCGTCTGTCATCCCCTTCTCCTGCCTTCAGTCTTTCCCAGCATCAGGGTCTTTTCCAGTGAATCAGTTCTTCACATCAGGTGGCCAAAGTAGTGGAGTTTCAGCCTCAGCATCAGTCCTTCCAATGAATATTCACGACTGATTTCCTTTAGGATTGACTGCTTGGATCTCCGTGCAGTCCAAGAGACTCTCAAGAGTCTTCTCCAACACCACAGTTCAAAAACATCAATTTTTTGGCACTCAGATTTCTTTATAGTCCAACTTTCACATCCATACATGACTACTGGAAAAACCATAGCTTTGACTAGATGGACTTTGTTGGCGAAGTAATGTCTCTGCTTTTTAATATGCTATCTAGGTTGGTCATAGCTTTTCTTCCAAGGAGCAAGTGTCTTTTACTTTCATGGCTGAAGTCATCATCTGCAGTGATTTTGGAGCCCCCCCCCAACTAATGAAGTCTGTCACTGTTTCCATTGTTTTTCCATCTATTTGCCATGAAGTGATGAGGCCAGATGCCATGATCTTCGTTTTCTGAATGTTGAGTTTTAAGCCAACTTTTTCACTCTCCTCTTCCTCTTTCATCAAGAGGATCTTTAGTTCCTCTTCACTTTTTGCTATAAGGATGGTGTCATCTGTGTATCTGAAGTTATTGATATTTCTCCTGGAAATTTTGATTCCAGCTTGTGCTTCATCCAGCCCAGCATTTCTCATGATGTACTCTGCATATAAGTCAAATAGGCAGGGTGACAATATACAGCCTTGACGTACTCCTTTCCCAATTTGGAACCAGTCTGTTGTTCCATGTCTGGTTGTAACTGTTGCTTCTTGACCTCCATACAGATTTCTCAGGAGTCAGGTCAGTTGGTTTGGTATGCCCATCTCTTTCAGAATTTTCCATAGTTTGTTGTGATCCACATATTCAAAGGCTTTGGCATAGTCAATAAAGCAAAAGTAGATGTTTTTTTTCTGGAACTCTCTTGCTTTTTCGATGATCCAAATGTTGGCAATTTGTCCTCTGGTTCCTCTGCCTTTTCTAAAACCAGCTTGAACATCTGAAAGTTCACAGTTCACGTACTGTTGAAGCCTGGCTTGGAGAATTTTGAGCATTACCTTGCTAGCATGTGAGATGACTGCAAGGTGTGGTAGTCTGAACATTCTTTGGCATTGCCTTTCTTTGAGATTGGAATGAAAACTGACCTTTTACAGTCCTGTGGCCACTGCTGAGTTTTCCAAATTTGCTGGCATATTGAGTGCAGCACTTTCACAGCATCATCTTTTAGGGTTTTAAATAGCTCAACTGGAATTTGTACATGTGTTCAAACATCTATGCTGGCCTGGAAATGGGGCAGTTTAATGATTAGAGATTTGGAATCAGACAGATATGGGTTCAAATTATAACTCTATAATTTACTAGCTACATGAGCCTTTGCTATTCACCACCTTGGCTTCCTCCTCTCCAAGTTGGGATGAGAACAGCTTCCTCACAGGCCCAGGGAGAAGGTTAACAGCCATGGAACAATACAGCCCTGGCACATAGTCAGTGCCCAGCAAGTGGTAGATAATATCACTGCTATCACTATCATCACCTCCACCAACATCATCATTCTTGCCCCTTGCCATTTTGTTCCCTGGCTGTGTAGCATGCGTTTTGTCTCTTTAAAACCCACCCAGGGCTGCAAATATTTCAGATGTAAATGAACTGACTTGAACTAGAAGCCCAGAGAAATGAGTGACCACACCAATTCCCCTCATGCATTGTGACTCTGGCTACATCAATAAATCACAATTTCCCTATCAGCCAAGTGGCACAAGTAACAACCCCCACTCAATGAGGTTTTTTCCTATGCTGGTACATCTTGCAGAGATGAAGGTAATTAAATGGTTTTCAACTGCTTTCTGCACACCCAGGCCTGGCATAGGGCTCCATAGAACCTATGAGAAAAGAAAACACATATCCATGACCTTAACAATTTCCAGAGGAGTCGCCCTATTGTTTTTAAAAAATAAACAATTAAACAGGCTTATTCAGGAATATGTGTACAATAAACTACACATGATTGAGCTATTTCAAATCCTGAAAGATGATGCTGTGAAAGTGCTGCACTCAATATGCCAGCAAATTTGGGAAACTCAGCAGTGGCCACAGGACTGGAAAAGGTCAGTTTTCATTCCAATCCCAAAGAAAGGCAATGCCAAAGAACGTTCAAACTACCACACGATTGCACTCATCTCACATGCTAGCAAAGGAATACTCAAAATTCTGTAAGCCAGCCTTCAGCAATACGTGATCCATGAACTTCCAGATGTTCAAGCTGGTTTTAGAAAAGGCAGAGGAACCAGAGATCAAATTGCCAACATCCGCTGGATCATCAAAAAAGCAAGAGAGTTCCAGAAAGACATCTATTTCTGCTTTATTGACTATGCCAAAGCCTTCGATTGTGTGGATCACAATAAACTGTGGAAAATTCTGAAAGAGATGGGAGTACCAGACCACCTGACCTGCCTCTTGAGAAGCCTATATGCCGGTCAGGAAGCAAAAGTTACAACCAGACATGGAACAACAGACTGGTTCCAAATAGGAAAAAGAGTACGTCAAGGCTGTATATTGTCACCCTGCTTATTTAACTTATATGCAGAGTACATCATGAGAAATGCTGGGCTGGAAGAAGCACAAGCTGGAATCAAGATTGCCGGGAGATATATCAATAACCTCAGATATGCAGATGACACCACCCTTATGGCAGAGAGTGAAGAGGAACTAAAAAGCCTCTTGATGAAAGTGAAAGAGGAGAGTGAAAAAGTTGGCTTAAAGCTCAACATTCAGGAAACGAAGATCATGGCATCTGGTCCCATCACTTCATGGGAAATAAATGGGGAACCAGTGTCAGACTTTATTTTTTTGGGCTCCAAAATCACTGCAGATGGTGAGTGCAGCCATGAAATGAAAAGACGCTTACTCCTTGGAAGGAAAGTTATGACCAACCTAGACAGCATATTGAAAAGCAGAGACATTACTTTGCCAACAAAGGTCTGTCTAGTCAAGGCTATGGTTTTTCCAGTGGTCATGTATGATGTGAGAGTTGGATTGTGAAGAAAGCTGAGTGCTGAAGAATTGATGCTTTTGAACTGTGGTGTTGGCGAAGACCCTTGAGAGTGCCTTGGATTGCAAGGAGATCCAACCAGTCCTTTCTGAAGGAGATCAGCCCTGGGTGTTCATTGGAAGGACTGATGCTGAAGCTGAAACTCCAATACTTTGGCCAACTGATGCAAAGAGTTGACTCATTGGAAAAGATCCTGATGCTGGGAGGGATTGGGGGCAGGAGGAGAAGGGGATGACAGAGGATGAGATGGCTGGATGGCATCACCGACTCGATGGACATGAGTTTGAGTGAACTCCGGGAGTTGATGATGGACAGGGAGGCCTGGTGTGCTGCAATTCATGGGGTTGCAGAGTCGGACACGACTGAGTGACTGAACTGAACTGAAACTACACACAAATAAGCTTATGATCTGATAAATTTTAACCTATGTATGTACATAGGTTATGTACGCATCACCACAATCAAGATAATGAACATGTCCATCAGCCCATTTCTCCCTCCCACTCTTCCTGTACAACACCTTCCCTCAGGCTACCATGCTTTCTTTACAGACTTGTTTGCATTTTTTAGAGTTCTATAAGCTCCAGACTATAATCATAAGCATGAATTCTCTTTTTAGATTTTTGCATTCAGCATAATTATTTTAAACTTCATACATGTTATCATGTCAGCTTATTCCTTTTTATTATTGAATAATATTCTATTATATGGATGTAGCACAATTTGCTATCCATTCACCTGCTGAGGAACTTTGGGGTTGTTTTTCTCTATTACAAATAAAATGCCTATGAACATTTATGTACAAGTCTTTGGACATATGTTAATATTTCTCTTGGTAAAGTATCTAGGAGTGGGATGGTTGAATCATGATAGGTGTATATTTAACTTTTTAAGAAATATTCAAACTGTTTTCTAGGTAATTGTGCCATTTTACATCTCCATGAGCAGTGTATGAGAGTTCTGACTCCTCAACATCCTCACCAACACTTGATATGATCAGTCTTCTCATTTTAGCCATTTTCATACGTGTGTTGTGGTATCTCATTGTGGTTTTTAATTTGTGTGACTTACTGACTAATGTTGTTGAATATGTTTTCTTTCTTTCTAAAAATATTTTTTTGGAGTATAGTTGATTTACAATATTGTGCTAGTTTCACATGTACAGCAAAGTGACTCAGTTATACATATTCATATATTCATTCTTTTTCAGATTCTTTTCTCATATAGATTATTGCAGAATATTGGATAGAGTTTACTGTGCTATGCAGTAGTACCTTGTTGATTATCTTATATATAGTAGTAGCTGTTGTTTAGTTGCTAAGTCGTGTCTGACTCTTTGTGACCCCATGGACTGTAACCAGCCAGACTCCTTTGTCCATGGGATTTCCCAGGCAAGAATGCTGGAGTGGGTTGCCATTTCCTTCTCCAGGGGATCTTCGCAACCCAGGGATCAAACCTGCATCTCCTGTATAAGCAGGTGGATTCTTCTTCTTCTTTTTTACTTTATTTTACTTTACAATACTGTATTGGTTTTGCCATACATTGACATGAATCCGCCACGGGTGTACATGAGTTCCCAATCCTGAACCCCCCTCCCACCTCCCACCCCATATCATCTCTCTGGATCATCCCAGTGCACCAGCCCCAAGCATCCTGTATCCTGCATCGAACCTAGACTGGCGATTCATTTCTTACATGATAGTATACATGTTTCAGTGCCATTCTCCCAAATCATCCCACCCTCTCCCTCTCACACAGAGTCCAAAAGTCCGTTCTATACATCTGTGTCTCTTTTGCTGTCTTGCATACAGGGTTATCATTACCATCTTTCTAAATTCCATATATATGTGTTAGTATACTGTATTGGTGTTTTTCCTTCTGGCTTACTTCACTCTGTATAATCGGCTCCAGTTTCATCCATCTCATTAGAATTGATTCAAATGTATTCTTTTTAATGTAATACTCCATTGTGTATATGTACCACAGCTTGCTTATCCATTCATCTGCTGATGGACATCTAGGTTGCTCCCATGTCCTGGCTATTATAAACAGTGCTGCGTTGAACATTGGGGTACATGTGTCTCTTTCAATTCTGGTTTCCTTGGTGTGTATGCCCAGCAGCGGGATTGCTGGGTCATAAGGCAGTTCTATTTGCAATTTTTTAAGGAATCTCCGCACTGTTCTCCATAGTGGCTGTACTAGTTTACATTCCCACCAACAGCGTAACAGGGTTCCCTTTTCTCCACACCCTCTCCAGCATTTATTGCGTGCAGACTTTTGGATCGCAGCCATTCTGACTGGTGTGATATGGTACCTCATTGTGGTTTTGATTTGCATTTCTCTGATAATGAATGATGTTGAGCATTTTTCATGTGTTTGTTAGCCATCTGTATGTCTTCTTTGGAGAAATGTCTATTTAGTTCTTTGGCCCACTTTTTGATTGGGTCATTTATTTTTTCTGGAATTGAGCTGCATAAGTTGCTTGTATATTTTTGAGATTAGTTGTTTGTCAGTTGCTTCATTTGCTATTATTTTCTCCCATTCAGAAGGCTGTCTTTTCACCTTGCTTACAGTTTCCTTTGTTGTGCAGAAGCTTTTAATTTTAATTAGATCCCATTTGTTTATTTTTGCTTTTATTTCCAGTATTCTGGGAGGTGGATCATAGAGGATCCTGCTGTGATTTATGTCTGAGAGTGTTTTGCCTATGTTTTCCTCTAGGAGTTTTATAGTTTCTGGTCTTACGTTTAGATCTTTAATCCATTTTGAGTTTATTTTTGTGTGTGGTGTTAGAAAGTGATCTAGTTTTACTCTTTTACAAGTGGTTGACCAGTTTTCCCAGCACCACTTGTTAAAGAGATTGTCTTTACTCCATTGTATATTCTTGCCTCCTTTGTCAAAGATAAGGTGTGTGGATTTATCTCTGGGCTTTCTATTTTGTTCCATTGATCTATATTTCTGTCTTTGTGCCAGTACCATACTATCTTGATGACTGTGGCTTTGTAGTAGAGCCTGAAGTCAGGCAAGTTGATTCCTCCAATTCCATTCTTCTTTCTCAAGATTGCTTTGGCTATTCGAGTTTTTTTGTATTTCCATACAAATATTGAAATTATTTGTTCTAGTTCTGTGAAAAATACCGCTGGTAGCTTGATAGGGATTGCATTGAATCTGTAGATTGCTTTGGGTAGTGTACTCATTTTCACTATATTGATTCTTCCAATCCATGAACATGGTATATTTCTCCATCTATTGGTGTCCTCTTTGATTTCTTTCATCAGTGTTTTATAGTTTTCTATATATAGGTCTTTAGTTTCTTTAGGTAGATATATTCACAAGTATTTTATTCTTTTCGTTGCAATGGTGAATGGAATTGTTTCCTTAATTTCTTTTTCTACTTTCTCATTATTAGTGTATAGGAATGCAAGGGATTTCTGAGTGTTGATTTTATATCCTGAAACTTTACTATATTCATTGATTAGCTCTAGTAATTTTCTGGTGGAGTCTTTAGGGTTTTCTATGTAGAGGATCATGGCATCTGCAAACAGTGAGAGTTTTACTTCTTCTTTCCAATTTGGATTCATTTCCTTTTCTGCTCTGATTGCTGTGGCCAAAACTTCCAAAACTATGTTGAATAGTAGCAGTGAAAGTGGGCACCCTTGTCTTGTTCCTGACTTTAGGGAAAATGCTTTCAATTTTTCACCATTGAGGATAATGTTTGCTGTGGGTTTGTCATATATAGCTTTTATTATGTTGAGGTATGTTCCTTCTATTCCTGCTTTCTGGAGAGTTTTTATCATAAATGGATGTTGAATTTTGTCAAAGGCCTTCTCTGCATCTATTGAGACAATCATACGGCTTTTATTTTTCAATTTGTTAATGTGGTGAATTACATTGATTGATTTGTGGATATTGAAGAATCCTTGCATCCCTGGGATAAAGCCCACTTGGTCATGGTGTATGATCTTTTTAATGTGTTGTTGCATTCTGATTGCTAGAATTTTGTTGAGGATTTTTGCATCTATGTGATATCATCAGTGATATTGGCCTGTAGTTTTCTTTTTCTGTGGCATCTTTGTCAGGTTTTGGTATTAGGGTGATGGTGGCCTCATAGAGTGAGTTTGGAAGTTTACCTTCCTCTGCAATTTTCTGGAAGAATTTGAGTAGGATAGGTGTTAGCTCTTCTCTAAATTTTTGGTAGAATTCAGCTGTGAAGCCATCTGGACCTGGGCTTTTGTTTGCTGAAAGATTTCTGATTACAGTTTCAATTTCCGTGCTTGTGGTGGGTCTGTTAAGATTTTCTATTTCTTCTTGGTTCAGTTTTGGAAATGTACTTTTCTAAGAATTTGTCCATTTCTTCCACGTTGTCCATTTTATTGGCATATAATTGCTGATAGTAGTCTCTTATGATCTTTTGTATTTCTGTGTTGTCTGTTTGTGATCTCTCCATTTTCATTTCTAATTTTATTGATTTGATTTTTCTCTCTTTGTTTCATGATGAGTCTGGCTAATGGTTTGTCAATTTTATTTATCCTTTCAAAGAACCAGCTTTTGGCTTTGTTGATTTTTGCTATGGTCTCTTTTGTTTCTTTTGCATTTATTTCTGCCCTAATTTTTAAGATTTCTTTCCTTCTACTAATCCTTGGGTTCTCCATTTGTTCCTTTTCTAGTTGCTTTAGGTGTAGAGTTAGGTTATTTGTTTGGCTTTTTTCTTGTTTCTTGAGGTATGCCTGTAGTGCTATGAACTTTCCTCTAAGCACTGCTTTTATAGTGTCCCACAGGTTTTGGGTTGTTGTGTTTTCATTTTCATTTGTTTCTATGCATATTTTGATTTCTTTTTTGATTTCTTCTGTGATTTGTTGGTTATTCAGAAGAGTGTTGTTCAGCCTCCATATGTTGGAATTTTTAATAGTTTTTCTCCTGTAATTGACATCTAATCTTAATGCATTATGGTCAGAAAAGATGCTTGGAATGACTTCGATTTTTTTGAATTTATCAAGGTTGGATTTATGGCCCAGGATGTGATCTATCCTGGAGAAGGTTCCATGCGCACTTGAGAAAAAGGTGAAATTCATTGTTTTGGGGTAAAATGTCCTATAGATATCAGTTAGGTCTAACTGGTCTATTGTATCATTTAAAGTTTGCATTTCTTTGTTAATTTTCTGTTTAGTTGATCTGCCCATAGGTGTGAGTGGGGTATTAAAGTCTCCCACTATTATTGTGTTACTGTTAATTTCCCCTTTCATACTTGTTTGCATTTGTCTTACATATTGCGGTGCTTCTATGTTGGGTGCATATATATTTATAATTGTTATATCTTCTTCTTGGATTGATCCTTTGATCATTATGTAGTGGCCTTGTCTCTTTTCACAGCCTTTGTTTTAAAGTCTATTTTATCTAATATGAGTATTGCTACTCCTGCTTTCTTTTTGTCTCTCTTTGCATGGAATATATTTTTCCAGCCCTTCACTTTCAGTCTGTATGTGTCCCTTGTTTTGAGGTGGGTATCTTGTAGACAGCATATATAGGGATCTTGTTTTTGTATCCATTCAGCCAGTCTTCGTCTTTTGGTTGGGGCATTCGACCCATTTATGTTTAAGGTAACTATTGATAAGTATGATACCATTGCCATTTACTTTACTGTTTTGGGTTTGGGTTTATACGCCCTTTTTGTGTTTCCTGTCTAGAGAAGATCGTTTAGCATTTGTTGGAGAGCTGGTTTGGCGGTGCTGAATTCTCTCAGCTTTTGCTTGTCTGTAAAGCTTTTGATTTTTCCTTCATATTTGAATGAGATCCTTGCTGGGTACAGTAATCTGGGCTGTAGGTTATTTTCTTTCATCACTTTAAGTATGTCTTGCCATTCCCTCCTGGCCTGAAGAGTTTCTATTGAAAGATCTGCAATTATCCTTATGGGAATCCCCTTGTGTGTTATTTGTTGTTTTTCCCTTGCTGCTTTTAATATTTTTTCTTTGTGTTCGATCTTTGTTAACTTGATTAATATGTGTCTTGGGGTGTTTCGCCTTGGGTTTATCCTATTTGGAATTCTCTTGGTTTCTTGGACTTGGGTAATTATTTCCTTCCCCATTTTGGGGAAGTTTTCAACTATTATCTCCTGAAGTATTTTCTCATGGTCTTTCTTTTTGTCTTCTTCTTCTGGGACTCCTATAATTCGAATGTTGGAGCGTTTCATATTGTCCTGGAGGTCTCTGAGATTGTCCTCATTTCTTTTAATTCGTTTTTCTCTTTTCCTCTCTGATTTATTTATTTCTACCATTCTATCTTCTATTTCACTAATCCTATCTTCTGCCTCCATTATTCTACTATTCGTTGCCTCCAGAGTGTTTCTGATCTCATTTATTGCATTATTCATTAAATATTGACTCTTTTTTTTATTTCTTCTAGGTCCTTGTTGAACCTTTCTTGCATCTTCTCAATCCTTGTCTCTAGGCTATTTATCTGTGAGTCCATTTTGATTTCAAGATTTTGGATCATTTTCACTATCAATATTCGGAATTCTTTCTCAGGTAGATTCCCTATCTCTTCCTCCTTTGTTTGGTTTGGCGAGCATTTCTCCTGTTCCTTTACCTGGTGGGTATTCCTCTGTCTCTTCATCTTGGTTATATTGCTGCATTTGGGGTGGCCTTTCTATATTTTGGGAATTTGTGGAGTTCTCTTTATTATGGAGTTTCCTTACTGTGGGCAGGGTTGTATCAGTGGCTTGTCAAGGTTTCTTGGTTAGGGAGGCTTGTGTTGGAGTTCTGGTGGGTGGAGCTGAATTTCTTCTTTCTGGAGTGCAATGAAGTGACCAGTAATGGGTTATGAGATGTCAGTGGTTTTGGAGTGACTTTGAGCTGCCTGTATATTGAAGCTCAGGGGTGTGTTCCTGTGTTGCTGGAGAATTTGCATGGTATGTCTTGCTCTGGAACTTGTTGGCCCTTGGGTGGTGCTTGGTTTCAGTGTAGGTATCAAGGCTTTTGATGAGCTCCTGTCAATTAATGTTCCCTGGATTCAGGAGTTCTCTGATGTTCTCAGGATTTGGACTTAAGCCTCCTGCTTCTGGTTTTCAGTCTTATTTTTACAGTAGTCTCAAGACTTCTCTATCTATACAGCACCAATGATAAAACATCTAGGTTAAAGATGAAAAGTTTCTCCACATTGAGGGACACCCAGAGAGGTTCACTGAGTTACATGGAGAAGAGAAGAGGGAGGGGGTAGTTAGAGGTGACTGGAATGAGATGAGGTGGGATCAAAAGAGGAGACAGCAAGCTAGTCAGTAGTCACTTCCTTATGTGCACTCCTCAGTCTGGACCGCTCAGAGATGTTCACAGAGTTATACAGGGAAGAGGAGAGGGAGGAAGTAGACAGAGGTGGCCAGGAGGATAAAAGAGGGAAATGAAAAGGATAGAGACAGATCCAGCCAGTAACCAGTTCCCTAAGTGTTGCCACCGTCTGGAACACACAGAGATTCACAGAGTTGGGTAGAGAAGAGAAGGGGGAGGGAAGAAACAGAGGCCACCTGGTGGAGAAAAAGGAGAGTCCAAAGGAGAAGAGAGTGGTCAAGCCAGTAATCTCACTCTCAGGTAAAATTGGGTACTGAAGATTGGGTTTTTAAATGTACAAAATTGACAACAAATACCAAAAAGCAAAGATTAAAAATCTAGAGTAGAGGTTGGATTTTCAAAAATACAATATTAAAGAAAAGAAGAAGAAGAAGGAGACAAAAGAAAAAAAAAGCCACAAGAATTATTTAAAAACAACAACAACCACAAAAAGAGTATATATGGTGTTTGCTTTAAAAATAGGGTCTTTTTTTTTTTAAGTAATAGTAGGTTATAAAAATAAAAATTAAAAGAAAAATAGAGGACTTAAAAATTTTAAAAGGTTAAAAAAAAAGAAGAGGAAAAAGAAAAGAAAAAACAATCACACAACAATATTAAAAACAACAACAACAAAAAAGAATGATCATAAAAATAGTAAAGATATATCTGGCCCTTTCTCTGGTGTTGTGGGCAGTGTGGGGTCACTTCCAAGGCGGTTCCCTCTGTTTAACTTCTTCTGTTTGCTGGTCTCTTCAGTGTCTGATATCCGCCCTGTCACGGGGGTGGGGGTGGGGGGGGCGGTGGTGGACACTTTTTTTTTTTAGGCTCACTTGTTCAGTTGCGCTGTGGGGAGGGAGGGATGCTGCAAACGAGTAACACTTGCGTGTGCTTGCAGTGTCTCAGATCCGCTGGGCCTGCCCCTGCTCAGGGCGCACACTGCTCAGGCCCTACGTTGCTCTACCGGGAACCGTCTGAGGCCGGCCCTAGGCTGCATGCACCTCCCTGGTCTAAGCCACTCAGGCTTGGTGCTCAGGTAGCCCTCAGAGGCGCAGATTCTGTTGGGCCTGCATTTTGTGCCCTTCCCAGGTCCGAGTAGCTCAGCCTTTCCTGTCTCTGCTGCTCAGATTTCTGGGTGTATCACTGGCGTCCCTTCTCTAGCGGCTGATGACTGTCCAGAACCCCCATAAGTCTTAGTTAGCAAAGAAGCCTGCTTGCATTTCGGTAGGTAACGTCTCTCTTGGGCTGCGATTGCCCCCTTCCAGCCCTTACGGCTCTGGCTGCCTGTCACCGGAGGGGGATGGCCTGCAGCTGGCTATTTCTGTTCCGTTCTTTGTTCTGTGCACGGTCCTGGCGGTGTCTTATGTTCAAGCTTTTCGCGTGGTAGCTATCCACAGTCTGGTTTGCTAGCCCAAGTTAGTTCGCTCTGGTTACGCGTGGGGCGTTCTGCCCGAATCTTACAAAGCACTGCAGCCTGCGCCTCCCGCGCCTCCTTGCCCAGCCCCCACTTGCTAGTGGCGGATGCAGGCGTCTGCACTGCTTTTCCGCTGGGGGAGTTACTGTTGGGCTCATAATCTGTTGGTTTTAATTATTTTTCCTTCCTGTTATGTTGCCCTCTGTGCTTCCAAGGCTCGCCACAGACTCGGCAGCGAGTGTTTCCTGGTGTTTGGAAACCTCTCTTCTTAAGATTCCCTTCCCACGACGGAGCTCCCTCCCTACCTCCTTTGTCTCCTTTTTCGTCTTTTATATTTTTTCCTACCTGTTTTTGAAGACAATGATCTACTTTTCTGGGTGCCTGATGTCCTCTGCCAGCATTCAGAAGTTGTTTTGTGGAATTTACTCAGCGTTGAAATGTTCTTTTGATGAATTTGTGAGGGAGAAAGTGGTCTCCCCGTCCTATTCCTCTGCCATCTTAGGACTGCTCTCCAGGTGGATTCTTTACCACTGAGTCACCTGGGAAGCCCATATATAGTATTGTCTGCATGTAATATGCATATTTGCTATTCATGTATCTTCTTTGATAACTTGTCTATTCAAATCTTATGCTTATTTTTAAAGTTGGGTTATTTGTTTTCTTACTGAATTTCAGAAATCCTTATATATTCTTGATACGAGTCCTATACTTAAAATGTTTGCAAATATTTTCTCCCACTTTGTAGCTTGCCTTTAACAATATCTTGTAAACAGAAATTTTAAATTTACCACTGTGTTCTTTTATGGGTTATGCTTTGCCCAACCCAAGGTCACAATGTTTTCTTTTAGAAGGTTCATAGTTTTATATTTCATATTTAGGTCTATGGTCCATTTTGGGTTAATTTTTAAAATATAGTATAAGGATTGCTAAAATATAGCTATTAGACATATCCTTAGGGTTTATATATTTGATGTTATTTATAAATGTTAATTTCGTTTTGATTTATGAGTGTTGCTAGTCTATAGAGATACTATTGATTTTTGTATATAATATCCTGAAAACCTGCTCAACTCACTTTTTTAGTTTTACTAGGTTGTCTGTAAATTCCATCAGGTGCTTTACATAAACAATCACATTGTCTGTAAATAAAGGTAGCTTTAATTCTTCTTTTACAATCTGGAGGACATTTTTTCCTTTTCTTACTTGATTGCACTTGCTAGAACCACTAGTACAATGTCAAATGTCAGTAGCAAGAGCTAACATCCTTATCTTGTTCCTTGGATCTTCGAGGGAAAGCATTCTATATTTTATATTAAGTGTGATGTTAGCAGTAGGTTTTTCATATATGTCCTTTGTCAGTTTGTAGAAATTCTCTTCTATTTCCAGTCTGCTGAGAATTTCTTTCAGGAATGAATACTGGACTTTTATAAATTTTTTTCAAACCTGTTGAGATGATCACGGGACTTTATTTATATAGTTTAATATGGTGAATTACACTGATTGATTTTTGTATGTTAAACCAACCCTGTATTCCTGGAATAAACCCATTTGATAAGAATGTATCATACTTCCATAAATATTGTTGGATTGATTTAATAAAACTTTAACAGTTTTTACTCTATGTTCATGAAGATATCGGTCTATTGTTACCTTTTCTTGAAGTGTTTGTCTGATTTTAGTATTAGTATGAGAGTAATGCTAGCTGTCTAGAATGAGTTGAGAAACCTTTCCAGTTCAGTTCAGTTGCTCAGTTGTGTCTGACTCTTTGCGACCCCATGGACTGCAGCAAGCCAGGCCTCCCTGTCCATCACCAACTCCCAGAGTTTATTCAAACTCATGTCCATTGAGTCAGTGATGCCATCCAAACATCTCACAATGAAGAAACCTTTTAGTCTCTTCAATTTTCTGGAAGAGTTTGTGTAGAATTTGTATCGTTTCTCCCTTAAATGTTTGGTAGAATTCACCAACTAAGTCATCTGGGCCTGGAGTTTACAGTGAGGGAAGGTTTTTAACAAAATTTTAATTTCTTTAGTAGAAATAGAGTTATTCAGGTAGCTTATTTATTTATTTTGAGTGAGCTTTGCTAGTTTGTACCTTTCAAGGAATTGGTCCATTTCATGTCAGTTTTCAAATTTATTAGTAAATACTGTCCACAGTATTACCGGTAAATTTTTATTATCTATATATTCTATAATGATATTCCTTCTCTTTTTCCTGATGTTAGTAATTTGTATATTCTCTTTTCTAATAAGTCTAACCAGAAGTTTATCAGTTTTGATTTCTCAAAGATCCAGTTTTTCGTGTTTTATTTTGCTATTGTTCTTCAGTTTTATGTTGATTTCTGTGTTGATCTTCTGTTTACTCTCTTTATTCTGCTTCTTTTTCTAGTTTCTTAAGGTGGAAACTGAAGTTGTTTTGAGATCTTTCTTTTTCTCCAATATAAGCATTTCATGCTATAAGTTTCCTCTTAAGATCTGATTTGTCAGCATCCCATAACTTTTTATATGTTGTTTTCTTTTTAATTCAAATCAAAATAACTTAAAATTTTTCTTTTTAAAACTTTTTCTTTAATCCATGGTTTATTTACTAGTATGTTACTTGGCTACTCCATATTCGGTATTTTTCCAGATATCTGTTTTTAATTTCTAATTTAATTCTATTATGGTCAGAGAATATATTTTGTATGACTTGAAACTTTTTAAATTTATTGAGACTTGCATTTTGTCCCAGAATACAGTCCATCTTGGTAAATATGCAGTGTACATTTGATTATCTTTTTGTTAACTTCTAGTTTAATTCCACTGTGACCTGAGAGTAGGCATTTTATGACTTCTATTCTTTTAAGTATGTTAAGGTGTGTCCTATGGCCCAGAATGTGATCTATCTTGGTGAATGTTCCATGTGAGCTTGAGAATAATGTGTATCCTACTATTGTTGGAGGAAGTAGTCAATAGATGTCAACTATAGCCAGTTGATGGATGGTGCTTTTGAGTACAACTATGTCCTTACTGATTCTCTGCCTACTGGATCTGTCCATTTTGTTAAAGGGGTACTGAGTTCTCCAACTATAACAGTGGAGTCATCCTATTTTTTTTCTTGCAGTTCTACGTTTTGCTTCACACGTTTTGATACACACACACTAAGGATTATTATGACTTCTTGGAGAATTGACCCCTTTATCATATGCTATACCCTTTTCTATCCCTGATAACTTTTTTCGCTCTAAATTCTGCTCTGTCTGAAATATAACTACTCTCATTTTCTTTTGGTTAGTGTTAACAAGGTGTGGGGTTCCCAGGTGGCACTAGTTGTAAAGAACTTCCTGCCAATGCAGGAGACATAAGAGACATGGGTTCGATCCCTGGATTGGGAAGATCCCCTGGAGGAGGGTACAGCAACCCACTCAAGCATCCTCACCTGGAGAATCCCATGGACAGAGGAACCTGGTGGGCTACAGTCCATAGAGTCACAAAGAGTCGGACATGACTGAAGCAACGCAGCAGCAGCAGCAGCAGTGGCAGCAGCAAGGTGTATCTTTCTCCATACTTCTAATCTATATGTGTCGTTATATACAATATAAAGAGGGGTTTCTTATAGGCCACATATAGTTGTGTCTTGCTTTTTAATCTACTCGGACCATCTCTGTCTTTATTTAGTATATTTAAATCATTGCCATTCAAAGTATTTATTGATATTGCTGGATTAATAACAACCACATTTGTTAGCATTTTCTATTTGTTGCCCTTGTTCTTTGTTCCTATTTTTGGCTTCCAGTCTTTTTCTGCCTTTAATGGTTTTAATTGAATATTTTATGTTTCCATTTTCTTTCTAAACATACAAGTTATACATCTTTTTCTAGTGGCTGCCTTAGAGTTTGCAATATATAGTTACAACTAATCTATATCCACTTTAAAATAACACCACACAACTTCATAGGTAGTGTGAGTACATTATAGTAACAAAGATACTTCTTCCCATTCTTTATATCACAGCCATCATTCACTTCACTTATATATTAAGTATATATAAATAACTCTATAATCATATATAATCTACTATATTGTTGCTTTATTTTGAACAAACTGTTACCTGTTAGATCAATTAAGAATAAGAAAAAGGAAAGATTTTCTTTTACCTTCACTTACTCTTTCTCCAATGCTCTTCCTTTCTTTATGTAGATCTAAGCTTCTGACCTAATTCATTTTACTTCTCTAAAGAACTTCTTTTAACATTTCTTGCAAGGCAAGTCTACTGGCAACAAATTCCCTCAATTTTTGTTTTTCTGAAAAACTCCTTATTTGCCTTCATTTTTGAAGGATAATTTTTCAGGATACAAAATTCTAGATTTATGTATTTTTCTTTTCCTCTTAATACAAATATGTCACTGCACTCTGTTTGTTTGTTTGCATGGTTTCTGATGAGAAGTCTGCTGTAATTTTTATCTTTGCTTTTCCATCGGTAAGGTGTTTTTTCTCTGGCTTCATTCAAGACTTTATCTTCAGTTTCTGCAATTTGTATATGAAATACTTCAGTGTTAATGGAATTTATCCTGCTTGGTGTTTTATGAGCTTCTTGGATCTGTGGTTTGGTGTCTGACATTAATCTGGGAGAAATGCTTAGTCATTATTGCTTCACATGTTTCTTGTACTCCTTTCTTTTTCTCGTCCTTCTGGTATTCCTGTGACACGTATGTTACATGATTTGTAGTTTCTCCATAGTTCTTGCATATAGTCTGTTCTGGTTGTTTTTTTTTTTTTTGGTCTCTCTTTTCTCCTTACTTTTCCATTCTGCAAGTTTCTATTGACATATGCTCAAGTGTAGAGACTCTTTCCTCAGCCATGATAAACCCAGTCTACTTAGTCATCAAAGGCATTCTTCATTTTTGTCACAGATTTTTGATCTCTGGTATTTCTTTTTGATTTTTTTCTTAGAATTTCCCATCTATTCTTCCATGCTGCCTACTTATCTATCAAAGGCCTCAACATGTTAATCGTCGTTGTTTTAAATTCCTCTTCTAATAGTTCCAACATTTCTGCTATATCTGATTCTGGTTCTGATGCATGTATTGGCTCATCAAACTTTTTTCCTCTTTAGCATGTTTTGTCATTTTTTCTTGATAGACATGATACACTGAGTAAAGTGAATTGTTGTAAATAGGCCTTTAGTAATGAGGTGGTGAGGTGTGGAGGGAGAGGAAGGGTTCTAGAGTCCTGTGATTAGGGATTGGTCTCTAAGTGAGCCTGTGCCTCTGTGAACTTTACATGTACTTACCAGTTTCTCCTCTACACCATTAGGTGTGGCAGGATGGCTAGCAGGAAGTGTTAGCAGGAGTTCTGTATTTTCGTTCCCCCAGATCATCTGATAAAACCCTAGCAGGTTCAGTTCAGTTCAGTTGCTCAGTCATGTCCGAATCTTTACGACCCCATGAATTGCAGCATGCCAGGCCTTCCTGTTCATCACCAACTCCAACTCCCGGAGTTCACTCAGACTCACGTCCATCAAGTCGGTGATGCCATCCAGCCATCTCATCCTCTGTCATCCCCTTCTCCTCCTGCCCCCAATCCCTCCCAGCATCAGAGTCTTTTCCAATGAGTCAACTCTTCGCATGAGGTGGCCAAAGTATTGGAGTTTCATCTTTAGCATCATTCCTTCCAAAGAAATCCCAGGACTGATCTCCTTTAGAATGTGGTTAGGTTCTGATAAAATAGTTTCTTTTGAGCTCAGGCCTCATAATGAAAACAGTGGGACTTCCCTAGTGGTTCAGTGGTTAAGAATCTGTGTGCCAATGCAGCGGGCCCAGGGCAACTAAGCCCATGCATCACAACAATCATAGCCCACGTGCCCTAGAACCCGTGCCCAGCAACAAAAGAAGCCACCACAATGAGAAGCTCATGCACTACAACTACAGAGTAGCTCCCATTCACTGTAGAAAGGCCACAGAAAGGCCAAGTACAGGAATGAAGACCCAGTGCAACCATAAAGAAACAAATAATTAAATTTTAAAAACTAAAGAACACAGTGTTCTGGTAGATTTCAAAATGGTTACTTTCCCCATACCCATGAAGGAAGCAGGTGGGGATTTTTCTCTGATATTTATTGTGAGAATGTAACACAGAATAACAACTCTGACTCCATATCAGATCTATTTCATTAGCGCCTACCTTTGTGCTCTCTTGCCTGGGCTTAATCTGCTGGTTCCCAACCTTTGTAAAGGAAAGTTGATTATAGCCTGAAACACATAGGATAGTCCCTTCTCAAGGCTTTACCTTCCAGGATTGACCTTTAAAAGAATAACACTTCTCATTCATACAGAGATAAAAATTGCAGGTTTGAGAATAACATTTTTCTTGTTGGAAGTTTACATGAACCCAAGGAACAGATCTATGTGGACATCTGCAAGAACAAAGGATTATCACATCCTCTCTGAGTCTGGCTGACATCAAGGAGTCTACAACAACCAGCCGCACCCCTCCCATTTTAGTACAAAACAAACCTGAATTCTAACTCAGGTAAGATTGTTCAGTGGGGCACGTGTCTACCACCTTGTCAATCTGCTGGGTTTCCTGAAAAAGTCACTATTCCTTGTCCCAACACCCCGTCTCTTGATTCATGGTGAGCAGTATGAGCTTGGACTCATAACAAGAACCTGGTCCAACTGCTGGAGGTAAAACTCACAGAAGTCTGAAGGTCATCCTATGATTCCGTCCACGTAGAGTTTTTAACCCTCATGCTTGTCCACACTGAACCCCCAGACATTTTTCTGACTTCTGTGCGGGTTCCTACAGAAGCTGTGATTCTATGTATCCACCTGTCTCTCCAATTTGGGAGTAGCAGTTTGCCCTGTAACCTCACTTCTCTGACATACCTAAGAAGATCTGCTGATTTTCAGTTTGTTCGGCCTTTTAATTCTTAGGATAGAGTAATGACTTCCAAACTCCTTACACACTAGACCAGAAACCTGTTAGGTTTTATTTTATCTAAACTGTTCATGATCCTTCTTTTCTGCTTTTTTCCAAAGTAATAATTTTTTAATGATCCACTTTATATCCCTTGTTGGTTTATCATATTTTTATTTTAGTAATTGTTTTGGGGTAGTATATATCTATTACACAGCACATTCGTGTGATGTTACCTCAGAATATATTTGTTTTCTCACCTCCAGTATTTATGCTATTCTAGCATATATTTTATGTATATATCTACATATATTTTACATATAATGCATGGTTACTATTTTTCTTTAAATTTTAATACTTTATTTTGAAAGCATTTTTAGGTTTATAGAAAAACTGTACTAGAAAGTACAGAATTCCCATATACCCTCTCTGGACTCCCACCACCAGTTTCCCCTATTATTAACATTTTACGTACGTCACCATTAATGAACCAATCTTGATACATTTTGGCTCACACTTTGAGTTGAAAATTCTATGGGTTTTGACAAATGCATGTTACACATCCACCATTACAGCATCATTTAGAATAGTTTCACTGACAAAAATGTTCTGTGCTCCACCTCTCCTCCTCCTCCCCCTAACCCTTAACAAACAATGCATTTTTCACGGTTTTAGACTGGCTTCTTTCACTTAGTAATACTCATTTAACATCCCTCCGCGTCTTTTTGTGGTTTGATAGCTCATTTCTTACCACTGAAATATAATGCTGTTGCATGGCTGCACCATAGTTTTGTTTATCCATTCACCTATTTAAAGACGTCTTAGTGAAGTCGCTCAGTCGTGTCCGACTCTTTGCGACCCCATGGACTGCAGCCTCCCAGGCTCCTCCGTCCATGGGATTTTCCAGGCAAGAGTACTGGAGTGGGTTGCCATTTCCTTCTCCAGGGGATCTTCCCGACTCAGGGATTGAACCCAGGTCTCCCGCATTGCAGGCAGACGCTTTACCCTCTAAGCCACCAGGGAAGCCCTAAAGACATCTTAACTGCTTCCAATCAAGGCTTCCGATATTAACATTCATATCCACATTTTTGTGTGGACATAAACTTCAACTACTTAGGTAAATAGGGAAATGATTGCTGGATAGTATGGTGAGAATATATTTAGTTTAATAACAAACCACCAAACTCTCTTAGAGTGTCTATACCATTTTTCATTCCCAACAATTATCTTTTAAATATATTTAAGTAGTAAGAATATATAGATATATACACATACACCCATACATGCCGTTTCTAGCGCTCTTCATTTGTTTGTGGATATCCAGATTTTCATCTGGCGGGTAGGAGGTGCTCTGGGTTCCGGTCCAGCGCCCAGCTCTGCAGGATGAAGGGATGCATGTTATCCCAGGATGACACTAGGTGGCGCTGTGGGACTGCTGTCGGGATCCAAGCCCCAGGAGATTGGTCTTCCCAGGCGACACAGCCCTGGAGGAATCCTTTCCCACCTGGTCCTCTGGGAAGCCAGGGCGGCCCCTCTCCCTGTTTCGCTTCTCTCGGAATGATGTAGTTCATGTCTTCCCTTTTCATGCAGCTTCTTTGTTCCTTTTCCACCGGCCCTGCAGGCAGAGAATCGCCACCCTCCCTCCTTCCAGCAAAGACATGAGGTCTCTGAGGATGGAGCCAGTGGGAGCAGACAGGAGCAGCGGTTCTGGAAAAGCCAGAGACACATTTACTTCCTAAATGCCCAAAGCCCACATCCAGGCATAAGAACCCTCTTTCTAATCCTGGAGGCTTGGTGATTAATTTCTGCAACCCTGTCTTTGGGGAGACTTGCTTTTCTAAAAGGGTCTGTTCTGAGGAGCCAGAGGGCCACCTCCTCCCACCTGGCATCAAGGAACCCTACTTCCACCCACAAGGCTTGGCTGTGGAGCTTTCAGTGTGGATTAACAGAGAGTGGGGGTTGGGGAACGTCAGCCCTGGAAGCAAGTGCAGCCTCCACAAAGCGGGTCATTTAGAATCAGTCAGCATGACGACTCCTCTGAGGCTCCTGCGCAGAGCTGGGAGAGGAAGCCCTGTGCTGGAGGGCTGCAGTGAGGAGTGAGGGTGTCTCCTGGACTGCTCTGTCTGCTGGGAAACTCCGGACACCTATGTGATGTGGTTATCACAAAACAGTGATGAATTTGGACAGCCCTGAGACATGAACAAAGTGGCTGGTGAGGGCAGCTGAGGGCCAGGGAGGCCACAGAAGGGTGGAAGGGAGAGGTGGGTCTTAAGCCAGGCAGTCAGGATGAAGGGGCTGGGGGTGAGTTCCCAGGAGCAGGGGGATTGCAATGTGTACGGTGAGTGGGGCTTGGTCCATAGGCTGGAAGGGGAGGACAGAGCCTGAGATGGGGCCTGAGTGCCTGGCTGCTGAATCTGAACCATCAGAGAACTTGCACCCAAGAAGGGCAGCCCTTGGAAAGAGCCGTCTGACAGCAGTGGAGTGAGGGATGGGAAGGCGGCCTGGAGGCTATGGTGACTGGTGCACTTTTACTCTTCTTAATTGTGATTTTGGAAACACTGTCCCTCCTCTAACCTTTCCTGACTACGGAAACAGGCTTGAGAGTCGAGGCCTGCTGGGCTTCTCTGTCTCTGGGGGACAGGACTGGCCAGGAGGCACCAGGCAGCCCTTGACAGATGACCCAGGGCTGTTCACGCACATGTTCCCATCTGCACTGACTCACGGACAGTATCTCTAAGGCTTCAGCCCTGCGTCCCAGCAAGGCAGGGAGCCCAGCTGAGGCCTGTCTGGGTTGTCAAAGGAGACAGGCTGGTTATGGAACCCATGACAGTATACCCCAACACACACACCCCAAACACACACACACACACACACACACACACACACACACACACACACACACACACACACACACTTGATGAAATTGGGCTATTTCTGCCCTGAGGGAAAGCCATACAAACCACAGGGCCACATGATGTGCCAACACCCCTGGGTTTCACCTCTTCTGCCACCTACCAGAAGGCACTGCAGCCACCGGCCCCTCCTGCGCAGTGTGGCAGGACAGCCTTCCTTGGTATCTCCTCCACAGCAGTCTTATCGCTGAGCCTTGGAACTGTTGGCCACGAGACCTTGGCTGGCCAGAGGTCTGGGGCAGTGGGCTCTTCCCCTGGGGAGGCAAAGGAGGCACCTGAAATTGCTTGCCTTTCCCAGCCCGTGGCTGATAATTTTTCTGAAAGACCAGCATTCCCATCACTGTTGGTGATAAAATGTCCCTTGAATGTTAACTCTGAACCCCAGCAACTCTGACCACAGGAGGAGGGGCTGGGCTGGCCTGAGGATATATTTGAGAGCTACCTCCCTGGAGGAAACCTCAAATTTGTTTCTTTCTGTGCATCCTGGGCCTGTCTCCTTCATGGAGAAGACAGGAAGGTGGCAGACTCAGGATGATGGGAGACTTGATTGGTTGGGTTCTGGCTTAGTGAGATTTAGGTTCTGAGCTCTGGGAGCAACTCCTGGTGTCATGTGACTTTGCCTCCCCAAGGGAGGCAGGCAAGACCAGAAACGAGGCAGAGAAGCCTGTGTGTGCACGAGACAGCCCCCTACAAGCCCTGTGCTCAATTTCCCTGTCTGTAATATGGGGACGACAGCACACAAAGGCACTTCATGGGGTCATCATGGGGATTAATCAGTAGATGTAAAATAATTTGGAAAAGTGCAATGCACCATTAAGTGAAGGTAGTATTTATGTTTTCCAGTGGAAAAAAGCAACAGTATCTTCTCACTGCAGAAGTAAAACCTCAGTCTTCGGAGCCAAGTGAGTCCAAGAAATGAAGCCAAAAGCAAACCTGGAAGGCAGTGGCTGGAGTTCTCCGTGAGGAGGCCTTTGAAGTGAGAGCTGTCCCTCCCTCCAAGGGCTCCGGCAGCTCCCCGCTCCGCGCTTGATGAAAGGGGAGATGGGCTCTGTTGTGGTTTGACACATGCCCCAGATGTCAGGTTGCGACTCCACTTGGCAGTTAGCTCCCCGAGGTGGCAGCTGTGTGGAGGGGAAAGGCCTGGGTTTGGAATCAGGGTGCATGTGCCAATGCCAGCCGTGCCCCACGCAACTTCTCTGTGCTGCCTTCTTTTGTGAATAAAATGGGTGTGATACCTGCTCAGGCCACCTCAATAGGGCTGCCAGGTTTAGCAAATGCAAATCAAGGATACCCAGATCAATGTGAATTTCAGATAATATATAATCTGAACATATAATCTTTCAGTACAAGCATGTCCCATGCAATACTTGAGATATACTAACACTAAAAAAATTATTTGATGTGTACCTGAAATTCAAACGTTCCTGTATTTTATTTGGCAACTCTAATCCCTTGGGAGACTTTACTGGGGTCACCTGGGTGAAAGTGCTTCGAACTGTAAATGCTTTGAAAGTACATGCTGGGAGGTATTCTGAAAAGAGGGTGGACAGTTAACTTTGGTAACCAAAATGGCCTTTTCTCTTGAAATTCCTAGGGCCTCCTTCCTGCAACCACAGTCAGCCCCACTGCAGGGGAATCTCTTGCTCTCTAAATGGCTCTCCCGCCCGTCTAACCCCTGCTGTCCTCTGCTCTCATGTCTCCTTCGTCCCCACCCACTGGAGAGGCTCCTTGGGTTCGTGGAGGCTGAAGTCATTTTCTGCTCTGAGTCCTGCCCACTGGGCTCAATCCACCTTGGGTTTGCTGTGACTTTGACTTTCATGGAGTGTGTGATGCAGTGAGAGGCTCCTGGGTCCATTCTACAGCCCTGGCTGGAGCGTGTGCTCTGCTGTGGAAGCAGACTGTGGACAAGGTGCTTCTGTCTCAGCTTCAGAGTCCTCATCGATACAATGGGAGGATGCTAGCCCGAGCTCGTCTTTAAGGCAGGAAAAGAAGATGACAGCAGAGCACCTAGGATGGAGCCAGGCCCCCCGTGGGCACACAGCAGGCTAGTTACCACTTCCACCTGTTCACTCTGCCCTCCACCATGCCAGGCTGGCCTACTGGCAGTCCCCCAAGTGTTCCATTTGAGGCAAGGCTCTCACTCACCTCCCCTTATAAGTTTTCCCACTCTCAAGGGGTCCAAGCCATCAGCTTTGCCAGCTTCTGTATCCCCAGTGCCCATCTGTCTGCCTTCCCCACACTGCACTGGACACGCTCACTTATGATGGGAATCTGGTCACTGTTGTTGTCCCACACATGCAGCAGAGAAACAGACAAACTCGGCTGACATTGCCTCAGCCACACCACCAAGACTATTCCCTTCCCTGCCCACCCAAGACCTTTCAGCAATTCAGTCACCTCAGGGAAGCAAGGCAGGGGCCCGAGGTGGAGATGGGGCTCTCTGCCGCTTCCCTGTGGGACCCCAAGTGACTTTCAGGACGAAGTGCATCTGGAATGGGGGTGGGTAAAGGATGATGACAAGAAGGAGGATTCAGGGTCTCCTGCCTCTGCTCTCTCAGCCCCAAGTGCTGTGCTAGGCTAAGTCATTTCAGTCATGTCTGACTCTGCAACCCTGTGGATGGTAGCCTGCCAGGCTCCTCTGTCCATGGGATTCTCCAGGCAAGACTACTGGAATGGGTTGCCATTTCTTCCTCCAGGAGATCTTCCTGACCCAGGGATCCAACCCGAGTCTCTTAAGTCTCCTGAATTTGGGGCCAAGTATCCACTAGAAAGGGCAGGGTGAAGGTTTAGGAGCCCTGGCCTGTCCTTCACCCCCAATGGGCTGCAGCATCTCCACACACATGCACTATCCTCCAGAACTGTTCACTCATTCACCCAACACACAAACTTCTGGTGGTACTGGGGCACATGGAGGGGAAGGACACGTCACTGCTGTGGTGGGACCTCCAGGCCCCAGCAGAGAGAGGGACGGAAATGAGGCAGATGCGATGCATGTGGGAAGAACCAGGATGGAGGGAGGCTCGGGTCCCTCAGGATAGTGTCGGGAGGATGGTGAGGCTCCCAACGGTATACAGACCAATGGGTGTGCAGAATAATAGAGAAGCTACATATGCATCGATCAGTTGACAAAACTGTTAAAGTTGGCCATCACAAATGCTAGTAAAGATGTGGAGCAATAGGAATGCTCACACCTTGCCAGTCAGAGGCTAGTTTAATAGAACTACACAAAACCCACCGGAGATGCCCATTCCCAGGACGGCAGGAGAAATTGCACTCCCAGGTCTGTGCACCAAGCCAGCTGCATCAGGCCTCCCCTGGCCACACAGTGCACCATAGCCTGAGATCCAAACAGCCACCAGTGCTATCAGCACTAGTCACGTGTGGCAGGGTCACACGACGGAAGGCTGCACAGCTATGAAGATGCAGAGGAGTTAACAACCACATGCAGTAGCAGGGACGAACCTCACAACAGACACAAAACAGGACACGCATGATTCCATTTCGACCAGATTTTAGCACAAGCAAAACAAAACCATGTTGTTTCAAGGATGCACATATGGGTGTTACAGCCCTACACATGGAAGCTGTGACTATCCCTAGTCAGAATGGTAGCTTCCTCTGGGGCAGAGGTTTTGCACTGGGGTGAATTTGCCCTCACCTGCCCACAGAAGTATCTGAATTTCATGCGGGATGGGGGAGTGTGCGACTGGTCAGAGATGCTGCTAAACATAGGATGCACAGGACAGCCCATCCCGCCATACACACATCCCCATAGAATTATCCTGCCCAAATCTCACCTTTCTGCTCTGGAGACACCCTGATCTAGGGGACCAGGGTGGCAGTGAGGGAAGAAGGGTCTCACCCAGGATTCTAAAATGCTGCCAATGTACAAGGGTGGTCATTTTATATATAACCCAGGTGGTGCTAGTGGTAAAGAACATGTCTGCCAAGACAGGAGACTTAGGAGATGTGAGTTTGATCCCTGGATCGGGAAGATCCCCTGGAGGAGGACATGGCAACCCACCCCAGTATTCTTGCCTGGGAAATCCCATGAACAGAGGAGCCTGATGGGCTATAGCCCATGGGCTTACAAAGAGTCAGACACTCAGTTCAGTTCAGTCACTCAGTCATGTTCGACTCTTTGCAACCTCATGGACCGCAGCAAGCCAGGCTTCCCTGTCCATCACCAACTCCTGGAGCTTACTCAAACTCATGTCCATGGACTCGGTGATGCCATTGAACTATCTTATCCTCTGTCGTCTCCTTCTCCTCCTGCCTTCTAACTTTCCCAGCATCAGGGTCTTTTCCAATGAATCGGTTTTTCACATCAGCTGGCCAAAGTATTAGAATTTCAGCTTTAGCATTAGTCCTGCCAATGGCTCAGATGGTAAAGCATCTGTCTGCAATGCAGGAGACCTGGGTTCGATCCCTGGGTTGGGAAGATCCCTGGAGAAGGAAATAGCAGCCCACTCCAGTATTCTTGCCTAGAAAATCCCATGGACAGCGGAGCCTGGTAGGCTACTGTCCATGGGGTCGCAAAGAGTTGGACACGACTGAGTGACTTCACTTCAGTTCCTTTAGGATTGACTGGTTGGATCTCCTTGCAGTCCAAGAGAGTCTCAAAAGTCTTCTCCAATGCCACAGTTCAAAAGCATCAATTCTTTGGTGCTTGGCTTTCTTTATAGTCCAACTCTCACACTCATACATGACTATTGGAAAAACCATACCTTTGACTAGACGGACCTTTGTTGGCAAAGTAATGTCACTGCTTTTTAATATGCTGTCTAGGTTGGTCATAGCTTTTCTTCCAAGGAGCAAGTGTCTTTTAGTTTCATGGCTGCAGTCACCATCTGCAGTGATTTTGGAGTCCCCCAAAATAGTCTGTCACTGTTTCCATTGTTTCTCTATCTATTTGCCATGAAATGATGGGACCAGAAGCCATGATCTTAGTTTTCTGAATGTTGAGGGCCAACTTTTTCACTTTCCTATTTCACTTTCATTAAGAGGCTCTTTAGTTCTTCGCTTTCTGCCATAAGGATGGTGTTATCTGCATATCTAAGGTTATTAACATTTCTCCCAGCAATCTTGATGCCAGCTTGTGTTTAATCCAGCTCGGCATTTTGCATGATGTACTCTGCATATAAGTTAAATAAGCAGGGTGACAATATACAGCCTTGACATACTCCTTTACCAATTTGGAACCAGTCTGTTGTTCCATGCTGCTGCTAAGTCACTTCAGTCATGTCTGACTCTGTGCGACCCCATAGATGGCAGCCCACCAGGCTCTCCCGTCCCTGGGATTCTCCAGGCAAGAACACTGTAGTGGGTTGCCATTTCCTTCTCCAATACAGGAAAGTGAAAAATGAAAGTGAAGTCGCTCAGTTGTGTCCAACTCTTAGCGACCCCATGGACTGCAGCCCACCAGGCTCCTCTGTCCATGGGATTTTCCAGGCAAGAGCACTGGAGTGGGGTACCATTGTGTTGCTTCCTGACCTGCATACAGATTTCTCAGGAGTCAGGTCAGGTGGTCTGGTATTCCCATCTTTTTAAGAATTTTCCACAGTTTGTTGTGATCCACACAATCAAATGCTTTGGTGTAGTCAATAAAGCAGAAGTAGATGTTTTTCTGGAACTCTTGCTTTTTTGATGATCCAATGGATGTTGGCAATTTGATCTCTGGTTCCTCTGGCTTTTCTAAATCCAGCTTGAGCCTCTGGAAGTTCACGGTTCATGTACTATTGAAGCCTGGCTTGGAGAATTCTGAGCATTACTTTGCTAGCTTGTGAGATGAGTACAATTGTGCAGTAGTTTAAACATTCTTTAGCATTGCCTTTTTTGGGGGGATACTGAGTGACTAACATGTTCATAAACTCTACATAACGGTTTATACCTTTAAAAGAGGGACTTCCTGTAAACAATCTGCCTGCAATGCAGAAGTGAAGTGAAGTGAAGTTGCTCAGCTATGTCCGACTCTTTGCAACCCCATGGACTGTAGATTGCAAGGCTCCTCTATCCATGGGATTTTCAAGGCAAGAGTTGCCATTTCCTTCTCCAGGGGATCTTCCCGACCGAGGGATAGAACCCAGGTCTCCCACATGTGGGCAGACTCTACCGTCTGAGCCACAGGGGAAGCCACAGAAGACCTGGGTCTAATTCCCAGGTCAGGGAGATACCCTGGAGTAGGAAACAGCAATCCACTCCAGTAGGCTGCTGCTGCTAGACTGGACAATTTCATGGACAGAGGAGCCTGGCAGGCTACAGTCCATGGGGTTGCAAAGAGTCAGACACGACTGAGTGACTAACACAATAACAATGGTTTATACAAGCCAAGAATACTTCCAGAGCATGCAGTTGGGCACTTGCAGGATGAGTGGGGAGGCCCATGAAATGAGGTCAGCCTTGTTCTCCAGGTGAAACAGGAGGCCAGGGACCAGTACTATTGCTGCGACACCCTTCGGAAGGCATTTCGAAGACCTAGGCAGTCTGACATGTGTCCTCAACACTCCTCCAAAAAACCAGTACACAGAGGGGCTCCCCATGCTGAGGATGAGCACCCTGCCCAGTGGGTTCTCCGGGCTCCACTGCACTGTGGGGTACAGCAGGGGCAACAGGGGGCCAGGTGGACAGATGGCCTAGCCAGCTGCCTTCTCTCTGCTCAGGAGGGTCTGAGTTTCCTGGGCTTCATCAAGGCATTTGGGGGGCTTTCAGGGAGTAGATCTTTGTGGTCCTTGGATTCCCCCAGACAAGGTCTGAATGTTTACAAGCCAAGATTAGTGAGAAAGGCAGCGGTAAAGTGTGCTGGAATTCAGACTCAGACCTGGGTTTGAATCTGCGCTTGCCAGTTATAAGTGTGATGACCTCGGGAAAACTACTTGATTTTGTTGAAATTCAGTTTTATCTTGTATAAAAAATGGAAAAAGAGGTGATTTAGTCATAGCGTTGGCAGAGAAAAAGATGAAATAACATAGGTAAGAAGGCCAGGTCATTGGAAAAGATCCTGATACTGGGAAAGATGGAAGGTAAAAGGAGAAGAGGGTGGCAGAGGATGAGATGGTTAGATAGCATCACCAACTCAATGGACATGAATGTGGGCAAACTCTGGGAGATAGTGAAGGACAGAGAAGCCTGGTGTGCTGCAGTCCGTGGGGTCACAAAGAGTTGGACACAACTTAGCAACTGAACAACAACAACAAAGATGGCCAGACTAACTTCAAGGGCCCAAGTAGCAGCTGTTAAGTGGTAGCCATCACTCTGGCAGCTGGGAACCACTGCCGCCATATTGAGTAGCACACAGGTGATGGCTGTTTTGGGCTCCACCAACCTGCTCTGTGTCAACTGCCATAGTCAGGCCTCTTGTGTTTGCCTGTTTTCCTGCTAACGTCCCCTTGTATTGACTAATTTAAAAACCACTAGCCCCATTAAGGAACCAAGGAAGGAATATGGCTCCACGCCTGAGCCAAGGCTTTGGGAAGAAGACTGGGAGCCAACTTCAATGGGTGGTGGCATAAGATCACACATTAATGGGAACTTTAGGGCCCCCTGGTTCTGCTTCCACCACCTTCACCTGCTCCCCAGACTCTAGCCAGTGTGAGAGCCTCTGTTTTGTTTTTACTAAAAAGATCTTGTGTTCTATTAGTTGAGATCCCAGCAGGCAAGATATGGAACACTCAAATTAAGATGATTTGAATGGACCATTCCAATAGACCATTCGAACACCAAACATCATGCACAGGTGCAGGGCCAACACAGAGACAGTGCAGACTCTGAAAGTGGGAATATGGAATGGTCACCAGAACCTGGGAGGGAGGCCCAGACAGGACTGCCTTGAGGAACCTGTGACCTAAGTCCAAAGGTACCCATAGCGTGCAGCAACCCTACAGGATCTGCCAAAGAAAGAAATGCTTCCACTAACCTTCCTCCTCCTTTCAATCTTCTGCTGGTGCCTGGCACTGGCCAAATCTAATAGGAAGACAACTGGCAAGGGTACGTCCATGCAGCTCATTCTAGGCAGCCTCCTGGATGGGGAAGACAGTACCCAGAGACATCTAGCACAGGGGTGTGAGCGGCTCTACTTGGGGACTCTAGTGATGGGTCTCTGCCTCATATGTAGATCTTGGGAAGACTTTGTTTCGAGTCTGAATGATATCTTTAAAATCAACTTTCTAAAGGTATAATAGAGACACAATAAAATGATCTCATCCATGTTAAGTAATACATTGTGATAATAATGTATATCCATTTATACACCCATGTAATCATTGCCATGATCAACATACAGAACATTATCATCACTTTAAAGTACTCTGTGCCTGTTCCCAGTGAATGCTCACTTCCACTTTGGCTCTAAGCAATTGACGGTCTGCTTTCTATCATTACAAAAATTAGATTCATCTTTTTTAGAGATTCATAAATGGAAGAATACACTGTGTAATTTCCTGTGTCTGATTTCTTTCCCTCTGTGTTATTTTGAGATTCATCCATGTTACTGTGTATACCAGCTGTTCGTCAGTGTCATTCCTAAATTGGTATTCCGTGTACTAATATGTCACAATTTATTCCTTCACCTGTTGATGGCCACTGAGGAAAAAGCAAGAGAGTTCCAGAAAAACAGCTATTTCTGCTTTATTGACTATGCCAAAGCTTTTGACTGTGTGGATCACAATAAACTGTGGAAAATTGTGAAAGAGATGGGAATACCAGACCACCTGACCTGCCTCTTGAGAAACCTGAATGCAGGTCAGGAAGCAACAGTTAGAACTGGACATGGAACAACAGACTGGTTCCAAATAGGAAAAGGAGTATGTCAAGGCTGTATATTGTCACCCTGCTTATTTAACTTATATGCAGAGTACATTATGAGAAATGCTGGGCTGGAAGAAGCACAAACTGGAATCAAGATTGCCAGGAGAAATATCAATAACCTCAGATATGCAGATGACACCACCCTTATGGCAGAAAGTGAAGAGGAACTAAAAAGCCTCTTGATGATAGTGAAAGAGGAAAGTGAAAAAATTGGCTTAAAGCTCAAATTTCAGAAAACTAAGATCATGGCATCTGGTCCCATCACTTCATGGGAAATAGATGAGGAAACAGTGGAAACAGTGTCAGATTTTATTTTGGGGGGGGGCTCCAAAATTACTGCAGATGGTGATTGAAGCCATGAAATTAAAAGAAGCTTACTCCTTGGAAGGAAAGTTATGACCAACCTAGATAGCATATTGAAAAGCAGAGATATTATTTTGCCAACAAAGGTCTGTCTAGTCAAGGCTATGGTTTCTCCATTGGTCATGTATGGATGTGAGAGTTGGACTGTGAAGAAAGCTGAGAACCGAAGAATTGATGCTTTTGAACTGTGGTGTTGGAGAAGACTCTTGAGAGTCCCTTGGACTGTAAGGAGATCCAACCAGTCCATCCTAAAGGAGATCAGCCCTGGGTATTTATTGGAAGGACTGATGCTGAGGCTGAAACTCCAATACTTTGGCCACCTCATGCGAACAGTTGACTCACTGGAAAAGACTCTGATGCTGGGAGGTATTGGGGGCAGGAGGAGAAGGGGATGACAGAGGATGAGATGGCTGGACGGCATCACCAACTTGATGCACATGAGTTTGGGTGAACTCTGGGAGTTGGTGACGGACAGGGAGGCCTAGCATGCTGCGATTCATGGGGTCACAAAGAGTCGGGCATGACTGAGCGACTGAACTGAACTGAACTGAAGTTGTTATTGTGTGTACGCTAAGTTGCTTCAGTCATGTCCAACTATGTGCAACCTATGGACTGTAGCCTGCCAGGCTCCTCTGTCCATGGGATTCTCCAGGCAAGAATATGGAGTGGATTGCCATGTCCTTCTTCAGAAGAGGTTGTTTTTAGGTTTTTACTATTGTAAATAAAGCTTCTATGAACATTTGCTTACATGAGAGACAGATATTTTCATTTCTCTCAGGTAAATACCTGTGAGTAGGATTGCTGGATCATTTTGTAAGTATTGTTAAACTTTATAGAAACTGTCAAACCGTCTGCTAAAGTGGCTGTACCTTTTTGCAGACCACCAGCAAAGCAGGAGCATTCCAGTTGTTCCACAGCCTCACCAACACTTGCTATCTTCAGTCTTTTTAACTTTAGGCTTCCTAACCAGGCGGTGGGGGGGTGGGTGCAGTGATATCTCACTGTGATTGAATTTTAATTTCTCTGTGACTAATGATATACAGCGTCTTTCCATGTGCCTGCTGGCTATTTAGATATCTTCTTTTGTGAGGTATCTATTCAAATCTCTTGTTCATTTCTTTTTTTGTATACTTATTAGTGAGTTTGTTGCTCCCCATCTAGTTTGCTTTCTGGCCTCTTATCAATGCACTGAAGGTCAGAAGTTTTTGATTTTTCATTGAGACTCTTCTTAAACAAGACTTTGGCTGGGTAAGAAGGTGGGTTTCCCTCAGCCGTGCTCTACTCCAAGGTGGAGAGACACACATGTCCAGGTGTTTCATTCCATCAGTTCTCACAGGACTGCCTGGCTGGAAAAACAGCTTCCTGTCAGATGAGAGGAACCCAAGAGAGCGCTCTGCTTCTTCCTTCAGCTTAAACAGACACAAAGTGCTACACTGGGGGCCCTCTGGTGCCGAGGCTGCAGCACCCAGACAAAGTCCTCCTTGGGCACTAGGCTTTGGTCCACGACACCTTCACAGGCATCTCCTTCCTAAACCCTCATGACCACCTGTGTGTGGGGTCACTGTCCCCAGTGGGCAGATGCAGACACTGAAGTACGAATGGGCATGTCCATCCAGCAATCCCACTACTCGGCATATACCCTAAGGAAACCAAAACTGAAAAAGATTCGTGTATCCCAGTGTTCATTGCAGCACTATTTACAATAGCTAGGACATGGAAGCAACCTAGATGTCCATCGACAGATGAATGGAAAAAGAAGCTGTGGTATGCATACACAATGGAATACTACTCGGTCATAAAAAAGGAAGGCGTTTGAGTCAGTTCTAATGAAGTAGATGAACCTAGAGCCTATTATACAGAGTGAAGTATGTCAGAAAGAGAAATATAAATATTGTATACTGACTCATATTTATGGAATCTAGAAATATGGTACTGATAAAATTATTTTTAGGACAGCAATGGAGAACCAGACATGCAGAACAAACTTCAGGACACAGAGGAGGGGACGAGGGAGAGGGTGAGATGTATGGAGAGAGTGACATGGAAACTTATATTACCATATGTCAAATAGACAGCCAATGGGACTGTGCCTATATGACTCAGGGAACTCAAACAGGGGCTCTGTGACAATCTAGAAGGGTGGGATGGGGAGGGAGACGGGAGGGAGGCTCAGGAGGGAGGGACATGGGTGTACCTATGGCTGATTTTTATTGATGTTTGACAGAAAACAACAGAACTCTGTAAAGTAATTATCCTTCAATTAAAAAAATAAAGTGGCAAAAAAAAAGAGAGATGAAAAACATCTTTTTGACAGAGCCAGTTTCACATAAGCATTGTTAACCAGGAACTGCAGGACTGAAAAGGCAAAAGGAAATACTGAGATATCACAGAAGTAGTAACAGCAGGGATGTGTAAAGAACTCCTGCAACCCAATAACAAGAAAGCAATCCAATTTCTAAAAATAGGCAGAGAATTTCAACAGACACTGCAAGGAAAATATAGGAATGGCAAAGGAGCACATGAAAAAATGTTCAATATTGGTAATAAATCCCAGGGCTGGGGAAACAAAGATGAGACTTTGGGGTTATAAAGACCGAGATACTTGGAGGAGGGGCCTCTGGGGTTGGGCCCCAGACCTTAAGGGACACAAGGCCTGTGTCTGGGCCTGTGGAGGAGAGAGACAACTGGAACTAGCAGTCGCTGCTGGAGTGCGAGGCCACTGCTGATGGGAGCGGGGAGCAAGTCTCTTCCTCCTCCAGACGGGCAGGCTCACTTTGGTGTCTGTTCTTGGCAGAGCCTAACCAAGAGCCCCTGGAAGGGCACAAACTTGACTTATAGCATCCCACAGGGCAGTTCTGGAGCTGAGAGACAAGAGCTTAATAAGCAGTAGCATAGATAAAGCCCCTTGTCCAGGGAATGCAGCTAGTAAGTGATGGAGTTTTGACCCAAGAGCATCTGACTCAGGCCAATGACCAACTGGAGGTGCCAGGTGCCAGCCCTGGAGGTCAGAGGAGACTCTGAAAAAGCTGATGTGTTGCGCAAGGGGGCCAAGGCAGAGGGCTGGGCAGGTAGCCCCACAGAGCTCCCAGTGGGTACCTGGGACCTGCCCTGAGTCCTGAAGCACAGAGCTAGGGCCGCTGGGAAGCCAAGCTGGAGCTCAGTTATGGGGTTGGGTGGGGTATGCAGGGGGCACAGTAAATGCTTGTGAGCTAAGCCCCCATTCCAGCCTGGATGATGGCGATTCATGTCCTGGCTTTGGGCTCTACACCAGAGGGTCATGAATGGCCCAGCCTGAGATGTCTGGATGGCCTGAGCCGGGGCCTCCACCGGGAGCCAGAAAAGCAGAGAGCATGGAGCTGGGCAACCTAGCTCCCCAAGACACAGTACCCTCTTCAGCTGAAGTCTCCCTGAGGCAAGGCTGTTAGGGGCCCTGATGAAATCTTTATTTGCAGTTTTCTCCTGAGACTAGCCTCTCTGTTGTAATGGCTGCAAGCCAGCCACCACTCCCTCCACCTCTTTGAGTCCTTTATTCTCAGAAGTTTCCAGAGGGTGGGGTCGCACCCTAGAATCCAAGGTGGGGGAAGAGCTGTAAGATGGGGAGTATGGGCTGCTCTACTGGTCATCTGCAGGCAGATCCAGCCTCAGTGGTCACTGGCTGGACACCCCGCCCCCCCAGCTCTGCCACCCACTTGCTCCACTCCTTCCCTTCTGATCCACACAGCCATGCAGCTGCTGAGCTGCACATATGGCAGCCTCTGAGCCAGCCTCCACTGTGAGCCCTGAACCCCAAGCTCTCAGGCCCTCTGACACCACCACCTCTCTCTAATGGACCCACATGTGGTCTGATCTGTGAAGATTCAAGCAAGCGGCCCCAACTTTGGGCTCAACAGCGTTGGGCTCAAATCCTAACTCTGCTGCAAGCTAGCCACGTGAAGGTGGGCACGGCACTCAGCCTCTCTGCTCTTCCTTGCTGTATGTGTCACACGAGGGGACACTGGTATGTGTAGCCTGGTGGGAGGCCAGGTGTCACAGCTCTGGTGCAGCGCCAGGTGTATGGCTGAAGCTCACACAAGGGCACTGTGGTAATCAGAGCTACCTTCAGACTTGGGACTTCCAGGGCCTCTGTTGGTCCTCTGCCCATCTCCTGGGTCTAAACACCAGGTATAAATGCTCTCCAATTTCTCATCTAGCCCTGCAGTTTCCCCCTTGTCCACAGTTCCACACCATTCAGCCCTGCCAGTTACAGACCAGATGAATTCCCTGGCCCAGCCTAAGCTGCTGTGGTCCAGTTCTGGACAAGAGTCACTGACCCATCACAGACACCTTGGGCACAGGGCCCATCCAGGTGCCTACCTGGTCAGCAGCTCCGGGCCATCCCTCTCCCCACCACAACTAGGGGCTGTCAGCCTGCAGCCCCGGCTGGCTCCTCCCCCCTTCTGCTCCGGCACCCATGGGCAGCAGACGTCTGCCGCCTCCACTTTGATCAGGACTGGGGGGTGCTCAGCAGTTGGTTTGGGACCATCTCTATGATGCATTCTGACAGCCTTGGCCAAGCATATGCTTTAAATACTCAAGAGAAGGGGTCTTTTTAAGTGGAGAGGAAGCCCACCACATACAGCCTTCAAAGGGCTCTCTGGACAAATCAGGATGTGTGAAGAAGACCCCTGCCCTGTGTCACCTGTTGCCTGTGTGCAAGTTCAAGGTGGCTCAAGAGAGAAGATTCTGGGCCTGTCTTCCAGTCCAAATGGCAACACTGGAATCGGGTCACAGCCTTTCTTAGTCTTCCCACCCCAGGGTTCAACATCCTGAAACTGTCCCCATGACCAGTTCCTTTGAGCTGGTCCCCTGATTCTCCTTCATCATCTGCCTTAAGCAGAACTTGCATTTCTTCTAATGGCTTCGGAAGGAGTTAAATAATTTGTTACTGACACACCTGGAAAAACTTAATGAGATTTCAACTCTGTACTTCTGAAAAATCAATGACATCCAGCCACGAGGACTTGGACAGCAGGCAGAATATTGCAGACAAAGAGATTTCACCTCCTTCTTCTTCTGTTATTAGTCCCCCTGTTCCTGTCGATAGGAACACATCACTGAGAGGCAATGCCACCTTGGGGTCATGGCTCTCCGGCTGACAGCAGGGTCAGCCGCTCCCCTGACGGCACTCAGAGCCAGGCCGGGCCTCCAGGAAGGCAAGGAAGGAACCTTCCCTGGAGCTGGCGTGTCCTTCTGTGTTTAATTTTCCCACAAGTCAGCTCTGATTAAGGGGGATGGCCTCATGTTTCGTGCAGTCAGAGCCAAGTTCTGAGAGCACCTTGCGGGGGCGGGGGAAGCCCCCTGGCTGGCGGGTGGGGGCCTGGGGGGTAGCTGCTCACCGGGTCACCCCCAGCACACACGTCTGCTACCTATCAGAGCTCATCGGAGCAACGACCCTCCGGACGCTGAGATCATCTGACAGCTTCCTCCTAATGAGACCCAGGGCTGCTCCCAGGCTAGATTCAGGAGGCTGGGTGGAGAGGAGCCCCCACCGACCTGGAGAAACATCCCCAAGAGAGGCAAGATGTCCTCCCATAAGCCTGTTTCTTGTGTGAAATGGACCCAGAACCCCAGGAGCAGTCGCCTTGTGTTCCCCTTTCTACCTAGGATCGCTGCTCCTCGGGTCCTTCCAGGTGAAGCCAGAACTCTCAAGGCCTACTGTTCCTGACACTTGGCATCTCTGTTGCTGGTTCACTCCCAATGACTTTGGGCAGCTGCAGGAGGAGGCAGGTTCAGTTCTCACCTCCAAGAACCTGCAGTCCCCCTGGAGAGTCATAATCAATGTCCACAGAACCAGGAGGGCCCGTGTCACCACAGAAAAGGGGAGTTCTGTGCACAGTGGTGCCCAGCTAAAAGCGTACATCAGACCATGCATCTTCCTCCCAAAGATGCTCTCCTGCATCTCATTTCACCTGAGAAAAAAATCCAGAATCTTCTCCGAGACACTCTAGTCCCTGCCCAGGTGGGTTCCGGCTAGGGTGATTTTCTTTAATTTTTTCAAATGCAAACTACAACAGCTGGGGCCAGCTCTATTGTCTGGAATTCCCTTTCTCCAGATCATCATAAGGCTATGCCATCTCATCATTAAAGTTTCAGCCCAAAATGCCATCCCCTCCAGGTATATTGTCACCCTGCTTATTTAACTTATATGCAGAGTACATCATGTGAAATGCTGGGCCAGATGAACCACAAGTTGGAATCAAGATTGCCGAAAGAAATATCAAGAACCTCAAATATGCAGATGATATCACTTTAATGGCAGGAAGTGCTCTTAACGCCTCTTGATGAAGGTGAAAGAGGAGAGTGAAAGGCTGGCCTAAAACACAACATTCAAAAACTAAAATCATGGTGGCATCACTTCATGGCAAATAGATGGGAAAAAGTGGAAACAGTGTCAGATTTTATTTTCTTGGGCTCCAAAATCACTGCGGACAGTGACTTGACTGCAGCCACAAAATTAAAAGATGTTTGATCCTTGGAAGAAAGCTGTGACAGATCTAGACAGCATATTAAAAAGGCAGAGACATCACTCTATCAACAAAGGTCCAGATAGTCAAAGCTATGGTTCTTCCAATAGTCATGTATAGATGTGAAAGTTGGACCATAAAGAAGGCTGAGCACTAAAGAACTCATGAGTTTGAACTATGGTGTTCGAGAACTCTTGAGAGTCCCTTGGTCTGCAAGGAGATCAAACCAGTCAATCCTAAAGGAAATCAGTCCTGAATATTCATTATGATGAATACTGATGCTGAAGCTGAAGCTCCAATACTTTAGCCACATAATGCAGAGAGCCAACTCATTAGAAAAGACCGTGATGCTGGGAAAGACTGAGGGGAGGAGGAGAAGGGGGCGACAGAGGATGAGATGGTTGGATGGCACCACTGACTCAAGGTACATGAGTCTGACCAAACTCCAGGAGATAGTGAAGGACAGGGAAGCCTGGTGTGCAGCAGTCCATGGGGTTGCAAAGAGTCAGACATGACTTAGCGAGTGAACAAAAGACCAACCCCTCTACACAAGGCTCTCTCTCCAGGCACTCCTGGTAGCTCCAACTCAATGTAAAGGCCATGATATCGTTCCTACTGATTGCTTTCTGAATGATCTCACAGACTTTCCACTAGAATGTAGCTCCACAAGAGCAGGGCCCCTGTTTATCTTGTTCTCCATCATATCCTAGAATGCAAGGATGTTTGATGAGTCTAACAGGGGAGACTCATTAAATATCCCATGAATATGTGATGGAAAATGGAATAAGGAAATCTATATACAGCAGCTGTTTTGAAATGCTCCCAACCACCCACATCAGCACCCTAGTGCTGTAAAAGTGACCTCAGTTCCTCCATCTGACAGCACATGGGAATGAGCCTCAATTTGTTGTACATAAATGGGACTGATTAAGCATGGACCACTTGGTAAGGATCAAGTGTGACACATAGTAAGTGCTCCAAGACTTGGAACTTCATCTCCACCCCGTCATCGCCATCACCACCACCATCTAACTGCAGTTCAGCATGGACCCACTCTAAACCCTGTTTGTTGTCACTGAGCACTTGCTATGTGAAGCTGCCTTTTCTGGCTCCCTCTCCTTGCTTCATCTCACTTGAACCACTAGCAAACTGCTGGTTTCCTGGCCCAACCTTTCTCCCTGCTAATAGAACCCTGATTTTCTGACAATAGATGTCCTGATCTTAAGAAAAGTGGATGCAGAAATTGGTCTGAGGAGTGGACACATAAAGCCATCTCTGGTCAAGCTTCTGGAAGAAGTTTCCTTACCAGAAAAGAGAGGCACATGAGCTAGACTTAAATAAAGTTGAATGAGAATGTGATATCTGGAGTTGTAGCAGCTATCTTGTGACTGTGAGGCAACATGCATATAGGAACAAAAATGTTAATAACGAGCTGAGAGCAAGAAAATAGAGAGCTAGA
Organism: Capra hircus; assembly: GCF_001704415.2. NCBI lineage: Eukaryota > Metazoa > Chordata > Mammalia > Artiodactyla > Bovidae > Capra > Capra hircus. The sequence continues at coordinate 129,345,540 of NC_030808.1, forward strand.
CAGAGCCTTCTTGCTTGATGACATCTTAAAGCTACTGAAATGACTTTGAATACATGTTTCTTCAGTCTTCCTGTTAAGTATCAACATTTTCTAGGTCATCCTTAAGTTTAAGTTGTTACTTCAGCCAAAAGATAAGATAGCAAAGGTAGTTTTAGGCCATCTACAGAGCTCTAATCTGGCAGTCCTTGCAGCAGTGTGTACTCCAGTGGCCACACACCTTCTCTATGAGGCACCGACTACCCTGGGCCTGCTGGAGAACCCATCTTCGCCCTCCCTCTGCTCTCTGCCACTGAAGAAAGGAAGCACGCTGGAGAATATACAGTAATCAGAATGGGAGAACAGGGAGCATAGCACACCCTCCTCCCACTTGAAGGGATAAGGATGTGGGGTATACCTGTCCTCAGAGGCCTACTTCTGGGCCTTTAAAATGATAAAATGATTTAAAATAATAAATGGTAAGTTCTCTGAGAGAAGAAAAGCAACTTCATATGTGAGATACTATGCCTGAAGCATACATTTACGACCAAACATGAGATTAATCTTGTTCATCTTTACATGTTACACACTGCCTATAACCCCAAAGTGAGACTTTTATATTTTCTGTAATAGATTTATTTCCTCTAGCAGGAGAGTGGAGGGAAACAGAGGTGACTGAGTTTAACAATGAGAGGAATCACAGTCTCTCAGTATATAGTCTTTATCTCTCTTTTTTTTCCTAAATCAGCTTTTAAGAGTAGGAGAAAGCTTGAGTCCTCCTTTAGTGGAGGGAGGGTCCTCAGGAAAGACAGCGATAAGGCCCAGAATTGTTCCCTCTACGTACTACTGCCTTCTTCTGATGGTGCTTTGGGCTCAGAACTCATGGTTTTTCCTTCAGCATCATCAGTGCCTGCTGGGATTCCCTACCTCAGCCCCTGGTCCAATCCTCAGTGATGCTGTGAGCCTATGTCTCAGCCACATGCACCATGTGGCCTCAGCTCAACCTTCCCATCCTGGTCTCTCCTCTAGGGTCACCTTGACCCTCACCATGGCAACCCTCTGGCTGCTCCCCCCCCCACCCCCCCACTGCCAACCTCCCACATCTCTCAGTGGGAGCTTGTGAACAACTCCAGATTCCTCTAGAGGAGGCGAAAGAAACCATCCACCATTTGCATATTTGCCCTGAGGGTGTGATCAACATGGCTGAACTAGACAAGAAAAGCTTCCTGGAGGAGGAGAGCCTGAAGCTTAGCCCTGAAGGGTGGTAATCCATGGTTGGCATGCTCAGTGACTCAGAGGCAGGATTGAGTTTGCTGAGAACATGCTCTTGCCCTGAAGTCTCCCTGATGAGCCTCTACCTAAACCTCCAAGACTCAGATCCAAAGGTCTCTGACATTCTGTCAACATCGCTGACATGGACTCTATGCCAATCATGGGAAAACACAAGCCGTCCTCCATCAGAGACTCTGGATATCCCTACCAGCTTAGACCTGGCAGCCACAGGTTTGCACTGCAGTGGCCCTAATGCCTTGTAGCTAAGGCCTGATCCTGTGGTTTTGAGTAAAAATGACCTCCTCATGGCCCTTTAAAATCCATCCCCTGGGCTTTGTTTTTTTCCTTTAGCTGCAGCATGAGGAATCTAGTTTCTTAACCAGGGATCAAACCTAGGCCTCTTGTATCGGGAGGGTGGAATTCTAGCCACTGGACCGGCAAGGAAGTCTCCTCCAGGCTTTCAGTCAGTTGACCTTGTGCCCCTCAGGAGGTCTGCACTTCCAATCCTTGGGAGGCAGACCCAGCCTTGTCCTGATTCATGCTTCCATATTCATCTCTGCTGTGTGGCCTTGGCAAGCTTCTTCACCTCTCTAGGCTGGTTTCCTCACTTCTGCTGTATCTCTCCCAAAAGTCTGAGGATTACAAATGTTCACGCACATCACACATACAGCACAGAGTAGGAGCTCAGCTAATGGCAGTTACTGTATCTCTTCACACCACATCACTGAGGCAGGTCCTCGTCCTTTTCTCCCTGTAGCAAGCCTGTGCCAGGCTGCAAGCAGTCGTGACAGGTATATCACAGAGGAGAGTCTCTGTCTCGGCTTCCCAGGCGGCTCAATGGTAAAGAATCTGCCTGCCAATGCAGGAGACGTGGGTTTGATCCCTAGGTTGGAAAGATCGCCTGGAGGAGGAAATGGCAACCCACTCCAGTATTTGTGTCCACGGAGAATCCCATGGGCACAGCTTGGCAACAGAGCATACACGCACATCTCTCTCATGGAGGCATTGCTGTCCCCAGACCTCCAGGCCCTCTGCACCCTGCTGGGACGCTCCTGCTTGCTCTTTGTCCCCGTGGGGAGCAGCAGGGCACTCTGGGAATACTCGGCCTGTCTCGTCACCCAGAGTTCTGTTGTGCCCAGAACCTTTAGCTCCTCCGACTTGCCTCCCTGCTCTCGTCTCCCATCTCTCCCCACCAGTATGGGCACACAGCCACATGCACACACGCTCTCGTACATGTACACAGATGCACATGACCACTGGCTCTCTCGTGCACGGAGTGACCTTCTGGAACCCATGTGCTGAGGACTGCCCACACTAAGATGCCTCAAACACACAGGGGGAAATGGGTTTAAATGGCATCTAGAGATGAAGAGGCCAGTCCCCTCACACCAGGAGAATGAGAGCCTGCCGTGTGGGTGGCTCAGCTCAGAACAGTGCAGAGGTGAGGGATACTGGCTCCCTGCCATACACAGGAGGGTTCAGATCATGTCCCCTTCACTTACTAGTCATGTGGCCTCCAGCAAGTTACTTACCCTCCCTGAGTTTCCACCACCGCCGCCTCTGAGCTCTGAAGACACAAGGACCCACCTCTGAGCAGGGCTGCGAGACTCAATCCAGATAATGTGTATAAAACACCAAGCACACAGCAGGCATATGGCGAGCAATCAACGAGCAGAACAGCTTTTTACTATCAGAATCAGGCCCTCTGAGAACAGGAAATAAATGAAGGCCGGAGGAGCAAACAAGGGCTGCGTGGAGGGCCTAGACACTGACCCCCCTTGCAAAGAGGTCAGGAGCTAGTACCATGCAGGTGTGGGAAATGGAATTCACACAGGCAGTCCTGTTTGGCAAAGGGTTTGTCCTGCGGGTTGAAGGGCTTTCAGAGGATGTTCTAAGCCTGGAGGGAATCCTGTTTAAAATCCTCTCCCAAACTCCTTTGAAACTGGTCTGAGGCCTTGGTTTCAGTGAGCACATCTGGGAGTGTGACAAGGTCCCAGGCCACAGGGCACAGTCCTACTGAAAGGCCCAACACTACCCACATCACAGGGGAATCCGGAACAACGGACCCTGGGGCCCACAAACCTGGTCAGGATCCCAGCTCCCCACTTACTGGCCACTGGACCTTAGACAAAGCAATTCATCTCCTTGATGGGACAGGCAAACAGCAGGTGCTCAATGATGGTTTTCAGTAGCCACCACTCCAGTACCAGCCCAGCTCCCGGTTCTGCTTCCCGCCCGGGATTTAACCCCCACTCTGAGGATCGGGCCCCACGTGGTCACTGTCCGTGGTGTGCCTCCCCTCCATGTGAACGCTAACGTTCTACTCCTCTCCGGAAGAATTCAAAGGGCCCTGGAAACTTGTTTATTAGGAAAAGCTGTGGGAGTCTGTCCTGCTTGGTGGAGGCGCTGACCTCTCCCATCCTTCCCTGCATATTTCTCCCCAGCGACATCTTTTCATGTTCCCTGGCTCACTCGGGTGAGTCACAGATCTGTAAATCCCGACCACAGAAAGCTTGGCAAAGTATGTTAGGTGTTTATTGGGAGGGGAAGGAGGAAAATGATCAAAACATTGGCTGTGGCTCTCATCTCTGAAATTTGCAAGACCAAGTTTTAAAATCTGTGTTGGAAGCATCTAAACCGACTTATGGAGCACTTCTTTTTTTTTTTTTTAAACCACAATAAGGATAAGACTGTATCTATTCTGCAGTTACAATCAGATCTTTAGGCTGCCTTTGTATAGTGCCAGATATCCAAGTGAAATACCAAGAAATGCAGTTCTGTTTTCAGTTTCCCCATTTAGACAGAACCCTGGTGATACAAACACAGGCTGTAGTTCTCTGCATACTCCCATGCCTTTGCTGATGCTGTTCCCACCGTCTGTAACTCCTTTCCACAAACACCAGTTCAGTTCAGTCGCTCAGTCATGTCTGACTCTTTGCACCAGAGGGGAGTGTTTTTACTCCATTTGCCCTGGAGTAGTAGCCCTGGGCTAGGTCCTGGGACACAGAGATGAACTAGGCACTGATCTCAAGAATTAGTGAGGAAAAGAAGCTAATGGAGGAGGAGGCCCAGTCTGGGCTTTGATGGATGAGCAGAAGTTCTCCAAATCAACAAAGAAGGGAAGACCCTTCTCATGTGAGCACATCAACTCATCCTCAAAGACCTGGATTCTGTCTCCTCCTTTGGGAAGTGTCTCCTCTTGCTGAGTTGGTGACCCCTCTTTGTATCCACACTGACCTGGCATACCCCCTCCCTTGCCCACTCCTTCCTGAGTTGTTTATCTGCCTGGTGGTCTAGACTGGGGGCTCGGCTAGTAGACATTATTTCTTCTCTGCATCTGATGGCCACTCCAGACCTGCCACAGGGCTGGTTCATGAGATGTTTGGTGGTGTTTTTAAGCTGAGCTTCACCACTGTCAGGAGGCAAGAACTGATGCAGCCACAGGGCATTCTGAGAGCGCTGACTGCTGTTTTGTCAGAGAATCTACACCTGAACCCCACCCGCCAAGCCCCTGTGGCTTCAAGCATCTGAGCCCTGAAGGGGTCTGGGTGGGATTAACCCCTGGATCCCAGCCTCATTCCAGCATCCGTGGTTTGGGGGTAGTAGTGGGGGGGTCCTATTCAATCAAGGAAGAAATATGCTTTGAAATGAAAACGCTTCTCTTTCTGATCTGCCTGGTTCTCCTTTCTCCAGCCTCCTTAGTATGCATGAATTCAGCCCCCATTTCGAGACGCCCCCTCAGCATCTTCTCCATGCGGATGGGGTTGGAGCAGGCTCCCTCCCCTTGCCCCACTCTGGTTCTCTCCAAAGACAAATTGCTTACATCTGTCAAGGCTTTTCTGATTAATAGAAGAATACGCCATGGGATGTCATCAGGGGTTCAGAGGGTTTTGATCAAAGAGGGAGGGGGGCCAGGCCACACATCCCTGTTGGTTCATTTATCAGGTCAGTTCAGCACCTTTCCTCCTGAGTGCCCCTGGCAAAGGCCTGCCCACCAGGCCACCATCAGCTCCCACGCCCTCTCTGGAGCAGAGAGGGATGCAGAGAGGAAACAGTGCTCCAGTGGGGGAGCCAGAGGCAAGGAGAGAGGGAGAGGAACCAGTCAGGGTGGCTTGGGTATTGACCAGGGCAATGGGTCCCAAGATCTTCCTCGTTTCCGGGCAACCACTGGGATGAGCATCTCCCAGGCGATTCCCCAAAGCAAGGGATGAGAGGGAGGGAGGAAAAAAGAAGGGGCCAGAGGATGAATGAATAAATCAAAGAGAGAATGTGGGAATGAGGGATCTAAGAAAAGGACAAATGCAGGAGGGGAGCGAGGGTTGAATTAATGTGTCACCAAGCATCTGAATGGGCACGAGAATTTACAGTCCTCACAAAAGCTGGTTTTATAACACAGAGTCATCTGTCATTTTTTCTTCCATTTACCCACTGGCTGGTGTCAACAAGACATGGCTTGGAGGAGCAACAGGAAGGCAATTTGGGAGAAATTCAGGCTCCCCCCGGTTAGTGTATCTAACAGCCTCTGGGGGCTGGGTGAGGGCAGATGATGGGGGGCGGCACAAGGCCTGGCTTGCCTCTCAGCTCAGCCCCCTCCTGCACAGCCCGGGCCCCGAGGAGTGGCTGGTGTCCATCACAGGCTCCATGCGGCCTCAGCCACGAGGTCACTGGCCACCATTTCCCCAAAGCTCACCTCTGCAGAGACTTTGCGATGGCAACCACAGAGAGCCTTGTAGGGTAAGACTTCGGTCGACTTTGGAGGCTGCTAAATTAGGCTCTGAGGATTTAGATTAGCCTAATTTAATGACACGGATGACTGGCTGGACTGAAGTTCTTGCTATAGCTTTTTTTTCCTTTCAACTTGCTCAACAATTATTCCCTCAAGTTAGTTGCAGATGCAGCCTGCCTGGCAATTATAATCCATTCCTTACTGAGCAGTGAGGAGACCCAGGATGCTGGCCACATCCACACACAGACCGCCCAGGCAGGGGGGCCACAGCTGGAGGGAGGGCAGTGCCACCAGCCGTGACTGTGCCACAACGTGGAACTTGGGAGGGAGGGCCCAGAGCATCATGCTGGGCTGGGCTAGCTGTCCTGGGGGCTGGCAGGTGACAGATATAGCTGCATGGTTCATGACCGGGGGGTGACCCTCTCCACCCCCTGCTCTCAGCCCAGAAGGAGCATCCCACACAGACAGGCAATACACAGGCATGCTGTCACAAAAGACAGATGGACACAGCCAGGACGAGACGCACAGATGCTCAGTCACGGACAGACAGGCATACGGAGCTGCAGACACAGACTTAAACCACAAGGCCGGACACCCATACACAGAGGCGCACCATGACCATCGACCCTGATATCCCCCTGGTACATGGGAGGTACGTGGGTAAACAGGCCAGGGCATCATCTCATGTCAGGGCTGTGATGGAGGGGGCTGTGGAGTCTGGAGGAGACAAGGGTATCTCTGAGTTCTTCCCAGAGAATGCATGCTAAATCACTTCAATCATGTCTGACTCTTCACAATTCCATGGACTGTAGCCTGCCAGGCTTCTCTGTCCATGGAATTCCCTAGGCAAGAATACTGGAGTGGGTTGCCATGCCCTTCTCCAAGGGATCTTCCCAGTCCAGGGGTCGAACCCATGTCTCTTATGTCTCCTGCATTGGCAGGCAGGTTCTTTACCCTGGAAAGCCAGGGATTAGGTGAAAATGGCAGGAAGGCCATTCCCAGTGTAAGGAAGAACCCGGGTCAAGACCCAAGTACAACAGGGAGAAGCTATGTTCAGAGAAGGGTGGTTCACACAGTATGACCTGCTCACAAAGAGGGGCCAGGAGCATGTGAAGGGAGTCATGCTGGTCCCACCGCCCCAGCAAGTCAGCCTCAACCTACAGGCACTGATGCTGCTGTGATTCACATTAAAAACACCCTTTCCCTCTGAGTAGGGGGCCAACGGGGGGCTTCTCAGAACTGGCCAATTGTACTGGCTGTGGCTGCCAACCTTTCTCACCACTGCTGGTTTCCAGTCCCTTCAGAGGCTGGATCAGCCCCCAGAGGAAGGGTGCTTTCTGGAAACACTCATTGCTGTCTGTGGGGCCACAGCCTCACACCTTGCCTGAGCCCAGAACCAGGCTGCCAACAGGGTTTCAGAATCTGCAGTCTTGATTTCATTTGTCCAGGGCACATGCAAGGGGCTCTGCCAGGTGTGAGGCCCTACATGATGGCCAGTTCTTAGAGGGATCTGTCGCTCACGTATCAAGTGAGCAAAGCCAGGGAACTCCCTGACATCCATGTCCCAGGGACTTCGGCCCTAGTCCAGGCTCTCCCTGGAGGGCCCACTCCCCACACTCTTCCCTACCTTCCATCCTCCCCCTAGAGAACTCTTACTTGCCCTTCCAGACCAAGCTGAAGTATCATCTCTTCCAAAATGCTCCTCTGAACTCCCACGCTCGCTGTCCCCAAGGTAGTTCCTCCATGCTTCCCTCTGTCCAGCCTTATCAAACAGCAGACTCATTGTCTGGTTACTTGGAGGTCTCTCCAGAGACCCTGAGAGCTCTTCTTCTCTGGAGTCAGCTTCTTCTCTGCAGGGCCAGGAACTATGTATTAACTGTCTAGTGCTACATAACAAACTATGCCCAAACTTAGTGACTCAAAACAACGGTTATGGATCAGTTTGCAGGTTTCCAGAAGTGAGAATTTTAGCACAACAGGGACATCTTGTCCACAGCATTTGGGGCCTCAGCTTGGGTCTGGAACTGTCAAAAGATCATTCACCATGGCTGGTGAGGACCAGCTGGGTGCTTCCATGTGGCCTGGGCTTGCTCTCAATATGATGTCTGAGTGCCGAGGACCAGCATCCCAGGGGAGAGAGAGAGACAGAGACAGACAGGAAGAAACTATCATTTCTATGACCTAAAATTGGAAGTCATATAACATCACTATTCTGTTGATTAATATGGCCTCACATATATATCCAGAGTCAAGGGGAATAAACACTTCTTGGTGACAGGAGAAATAGTCACACTGTAGGAAAAGCTCGTGGGGTAGGATAAACACTGAGGTGTGGCCATGTTTGGAAAATACAATTTGCAGCAATCAGTGACCAGCAGGTGCTAAATGAAGGGTTAGTGAGTGAATGAATGAGTGAAAGGAATGAATGAATGACTCTTGTTCTGCACTTCACATCTCTTCTCTGTCCTCACGCAATGCTCAGTTAAGATGCCAACCAACTCTGACAAGCCTCAGGGCAAGTCACAGCCCCTTCTTTCATTCTGGAGGCTAAGAGGCCATGAAACCCCTTCCCAGTTCCGAGTTCTCAGAATTGTCCAGTCACTGTGGCTTCAGGGAACAGGGCCATGGAGAAGAGGACTGGCGAGGCTGCCGGGGGTGAGAGGGGTGTAATTTCCTTGCTAATCCACAGACAGGGTTTCAGGAAGCAGGTCTATAAAACTAAAATACTAGGAGAAAGTTTCCTTTGAAAGATCTGCAAGGTTTTAATAACTGTCTCCAGTTACTTAATATTCTTAGGAGAAAAAGTGTTACTTGTACAAGTTGATTATATTTTCTGAGCTTGAATTTTTCTTTTTCTCTCTTATTCACCTTTCCAGGCACTCTCTGTTCTCATCTTCCTAGAGGTAACCACTGTTCAGACGGTGACAGAGGGAGTGAACTGGGGTTGACTACTTTAGAAAGTAACATTCATAGTAAGATCTAAAGGAACAAGACGAAGCTATTCAAAGGGGCAAAGGAAAAGTGTAAGTAAAGTACACAGGTCCTGAAGCAGGAATCAGTTTGCTATGTTGAAGAGAAAAATCGGTATAATAATAGAATAGGTGGTATAGGAGACAGCATGCGTTAAAGGAGGGGAGTTAGACAATCATACAAAGTTCTATAGTACAGGCCACAGTGAACTTTGGATTTTACTCCAAGTGTGATCAGAAGCACAGAAGAATTTCAAACAGAAGGGCAATATTACTGAGCTTGAATTTTTATTACTGTGTGCTTCCACAGCTTTTCTTACTAATAACAGAACCCGCTGAGATCTTAAAAGGTCAGGCTCTGGAGAAGGAAATGGCAACTGACTCCAGTATTCTTGCCTGGAAAATCCTAAGGACAGAGGAGCCTGGAGGGCTATAGTTATTGGGGTCGCAAAGACTCAGACATGACTGAGCACCTCAACAACAACAACACCTTGTTTTCTTTGAAATCCTAACTCTATAATTACAATCACTGTATCACAACTAAACCTGCTGTCTTGCTCTTTGCTGGCAGGTTGATACCACACCACTGCTTTCATCAATGATATTTCTGCTGCTATTTTCCTTAAGAGGCATATTGAAACAAATATGGGATCAAGGTTCCCTGGTGTAACACCTTTGGGGAAAGATTTGGCTAGATCTTTGTTTTTTTGGGCTCTAGGTGACTAGGGAATGTAGGCAAGATCCCTCCCAACAATCACCCAGCAATTCCGTCTTGTGAGCTGGTTAAAAAATATTTTCTTGGGGGACTTCCCTGATGGTCCAGTGGCTAAGACTCCGCACTCCCAATGCAGAGGGTCCATGTCTGATCCCTGGTTAGGGAACTAGATCCCACATGCCACAACTAAGAGTTCATATGGGGCAATTAAGACGCAGCACAGCCAAATAAATAAATATAAAAAAATATACATACATATACATATACATATTCTTGTACATATTCTTAACCCATGAGAAACCTGGAACAAATAAAACATTTGATATTTAAAATAAGGCCAGGCTCTAGTGCTTTACAAGCACTGTTTCTGTAATAGGGCAAATGTGATTCATAGGGCATGGTCATCAGAGACTCCCTCCACCGGCCACGGGATGGTAACCAGTGGGAAAGAACAGAAAAGCCTTTGGTGAGGGAGGAGCAGGCTACCGGGAGGGTTGAGGGGAAGAGGAAAGCAACTTTGAGAATCTTTCTGGTGGCGGAACAGACCTCCTGTGACACTCTTGAAGAGATACAATGCAGACTGAGATGCTTTTCACCGTGACTTTTGGCTCCTGGACTGAGCTTCCTTGCACGTGACTGCACAGAATCCGAGCCACAGGGACACTGGAATTTGTAAGGGTTGCATCTCACTTGGACCTCACAACAAGGAAAGAAACAGAAACGCTCATCCTTTCCTTTCAACAGCTGAGAAGAGTCAGAGGCCGACCTTAAACAACATGCCTAAGGTCACAGCACCGAGGACTGGCCAAGCCAGGGCTGCAAACCCAAGCTCTCTGATCTGGAGGCTGATCTCTTAGTGATATGACCGCTGTGTGAGACCACCTCTTAACCGCCCTAGGTAGGAACTGGAGAAGCACAAACATTCCACGAGAAAGCCGGGCCAGGGGTTATTTCCCTGGTGGGAGAGAAGGGGCTTCCAGTCCCTACCCTACTCAGGTGCCACCTTCTCTAGGAGTTACCTGTGAGTACCCCAGCTCACAACATATAGAAACAGGTGCTGATCTTGTCACCTCTGCCTGGACCTTATCTCCCTGTGTGCAGAGACCACACCTGCCCCCTTCTCTCCCCTTCAGGAACAGCCAGCCCAGCCCCAAGCACATGGAAAGGGTCCACTAGAATTCTGGACTAAACTGCGGGGAGGGAGCAGGGATTAATCTGAGCTGTAGAGGGAGCTTTTAAGAAAGTCAAATCTGGTAAGACAAATTCCAACATCCCAAATTTAGCCTCAGCTGCTCTAACGTTCTCAGCTCTTCCTTTTGTACTTGCTTTGTTGAATGAAAGTCTGGGGCATCTGTAAAATGAACTAGGATCATATGATAGAGCCAGGGATCCTGTCCCTTCCAGACCCAGGCCTCCTCTCAACTACTCATCACACACACACACACACACACACACACACACACACACACACACACGCATACACACACACGTTCTAAGTCATGTTTCTGAGGGCCCCACTCTCAGTAGCAACCCCCAAACTTGTTGGCCTGACACACACAACAGTCTTCCCTGAGAAGTGGGATCTGGATCCCCTTCTCCGTCCTCCATCCCCTCTCATCACTCTTTGCTTTGAGTCCTAAGGTAAGTTGCTTAACCTCTCTGAGCCTCCATTGCTGCAACTTAGAACAGGGGTAATAAGAATGCCTGGCATGGGACCTCCCTGGTGGTCCAGTGGCTGATACTTTGCGCTCCCAAAGCAGGGGGCCCGGGTTTGATCCCTGGTCAAAGAACTATGTACACATGCCGAAACTAAGAGATCACACAACACAATTAAGAAAGAAAAGTCCCACATGTTGAAAATCCCAAACGTGGAAGATCCTGGGTGTGGCAACTGAGACCCAGCACAGTCTAAATAAATAAATAAATATTTTACAAACTTCCCTGGCGGTGCAGTGGATAAGAATCTTGGCAATGCAGGAGATGTGGGTTCAATCCCTGGCCCAGGAAGACTTCACATGCGCTGGAGCAACTAAGCCCATGCGCCACAACTATTGAGCCCAAGCAACAAGAGAGGCCACCAATATGAGAAGCGCACAGACTGCAACGAAGAGGAGACACAGCCTTTTGCAACTAGAGAAAGCCTGAGCAAAGCAACAAAGATGCAGCGCAGTCAAAAATAAATAAATCTAAAAAAATGAATGCCTGGCACATGGTAGTAACTCATTCAAGAGTTGTGGAATGAATGAAAAATATGAATATCTGCTTTGTAGGGCTACTGAATGGGCAATGCACACAGGGAGCACTCAATAAATAGTAGTTGCACTATTACAAAAGACGTGGAAGGACCGAAAACACTGCAGTGAGAGTCTGTGTTGCCCCCAGAGTCTTCATGCTTTTCACAGCCAACATTCCTTGCTGTTTCTGCATAGCCACATCTCCCTGTGACCTAAGCATTATGAAGAAACAGTAACAAACAAACAAGACACAAAACCAAAACAACCAGCACCAAGTATCTCCATAACTGTCCCCTGTGACCACACACATGCCAAGCATAGCTTAGCGAGGCCGGTCCAGCCACCATGGACAGGGAGAAGTGGTGATGAGATCCAGCCAAGGAAACCTGCGACTGCTCCTGGGGGGTGAGGCAGACTCCAGCGTGGGCACCAAGGCAGCCAGCGTGAGCGGGGTGCCAGAGAGGCCTGCGTGCACATCTGCCCAGCTGGTGCCAGGGATACAACTCTGCCCCACACGTCTGTGGGTAAGCAGGGAGGGGGCTCGGGAATGAGCTCAACAGGGAAGCACTGCACCAGAAGAGGACCATGCAGAGGTCAGGTTTCCAACCCATGGAGCCCACCGTCAACCCGCCCCCACCACCACCACATGGTGGCTGTTGCTTCTCCACTGACACTTGGGGGTCTTGCTCTGCACCTGGGGCTCTCCTCCCTGCCCTGCCCCACTGCTCATGGTCAATTTCCCCAGGGGGCAGGCCAAGGGCTGGGGCAGGTCCCAGGTGGGCTCCAACTGCCCAACCTACCAACATCTGTGTGTACATCTGAGTGGTTCTTGGGGAAGGACCCACGATGACAAGACAAGCACTCAACAGAAAGGTGCTACCATCATTGCTGATGCAGTCCAGCCCTTCTGGAGCCCACCCAGCTGGGGATCACGATCTCCTGTGTGCAACTTCAGTCCACTCACTCCCTAAGCCAGCGGCCTGCGACGCGGACTTTATCTGGCTTTGCAGAAGGGACAAGGAGAAGGATAACTCTTGGCCAGCAGAGTCACCCTCTTGGTGGGCCTGCTCCTTCCTTGGGAGTCAACTCGGAGGCCTGGAGGATCTAGGCCCTCCATGAGTAACCGGCAAAGTTGGCTTGGCTGGCTGTGTGCAAAAGTACCCACCAGAAAAGTAGCACCCTACGCCCCCACCCCTCTACACACATAGCTCTCTCCACTGAGGGTGGGCTGAAGCGCAGCCCCATGCCACCACACCAGGGCACAGAGTCTTCCAGGTCAGTTCAGCGCCTGGGCACCGATGACTGCTCCTTACTCCTCCCCTCCCTGGGCCTGTGAAAGTAGAGAGGGCTTGGGGCTGCCCCATCCTCCCAGCCTGGACAGGCACTAACCCCAGAATGTTCACTTCTGTTCACTGTTGTGGCTGGATGGTTGGTTGCTTTTTTTTTTTTTTTTTAATCAACTATACAGCTAGAGCTAAATCTGTAGAAAATTGTGTAATCAGAAAAGTGCAGAGAGAGGCAAACAGCATTATGGGATTTTCCCTTCCAGTCTTTAACCCCCCTGTTCTTTTTTAAAAACACAATTGAAATCCTAAGTATTTCTCATTCTGCTCTTCTTATACCTAGCTCCCCCTACCCGCACTCTTGGGCTTCACATAATATCAGCAAGATTTCCCTCATCTCACCAAACTCTCTTTGTAAACACCATTTTTAGAGGCTGCATGGTCTTCCCTCACCGACTGACCAGGATGTGTATGGACATTCCCCTCATGTAAGCTTTGTTCGTTCGGTTTGTGGTATTGCAAAAGCAATGACACGGAAAGCTCTGCCTGCATTCCAAAATGTTTCCCTGGGATAGATTCCTAGAAGTAGCACTGTTGGGTAAGGTGTGAGGATATTTTTAGGGCTCTTGGTCTCGGTTGCCCAATCGCCTCCCAGTTTCCACTTGATAAGCAGAGACTTCAACACGCTGCTCTTGGTGCCAGTGACCCAGGACCCCCGACCACAGACCTTGCTGCTCTGAACCCGTCATCTTGCCGCCACTATCAATTCTGGGATGTCTAAACCCCAAATAGCCTCCCTTCTCCCATACCCTCAAAGGCCACCTTCCCCACACACACACAAAAGAAACTGTGCTTTATGACTATGTCAAAGCCTTTGACTGTGTGGGTCACAATAAGCTGTGGAAAATTCTGAAAGAGATGGGAATATCAGACCACCTGACCTGCCTTTTGAGAAATCTGTACGCAGGTCAGGAAGCAACAATTAGAACTGCACATGGAACACACTGGTTCCAAATAGGAAAAGGAGCACATCAAGGCGGTATATTGTCACCCTGCTTATTTAACATATATGCAGAGTACAAGATGAGAAATTCTGGGCTGGAAGAAGCACAAGCTGGAATCAAGATTGCTGGGAGAAATATCAATAACCTCAGATATTCAGATGATACCACCCTTACGGCAGAAAGTGAAGAACTTCAGAGCCTCTTGATGAAAGTGACAGAGGAGAGCGAAAAAGTTGGCTTAAAGCTCAACATTCAGAAAACGAAGATCATGGCATCCGGTCCCATCACTTCATGGCAAATAGATGGGGAAACAGTGGTAACAGTGTCAGACTTTATTTTGAGGGGCTGCAAAATCACTGCAGATGGTGATTGCAGCCACGAAATTAAAAGACGCTTACTCCTTGGAAGGAAAGTTATGACCAACCTAGACAGCATATTAAAAAGCAGAGACATTACTTTGTCAACAAAGGTCCGTCTAGTCAAGGCTATGTTTTTTCCGGTGCTCATGTATGGATGTGAGAGTTGAACTATAAAGGAAGCTGAGCGCCAAAGAATTGATGCTTTTGAACTGTGGTGTTGGAGAAGACTCTTCAGAGTCCCTTGGACTGCAAGGAGATCCAACCAGTCCATCCTAAAGGAGATCAGCCCTGGGTGTTCACTGGAGGGACTGATGTTGAAGCTGAAACTCCAACACTTGTGCCACCTCATGTGATGAGTTGACTCATTGGAAAAGACCCTGATGCTGGGAGGGATTAGGGGCAAGAGGAGAAGGGGACAACAGAGGATGAGATGGCTGGATGGTATCACCGACTCGATGGACATGAGTTTGGGTAAACTCCGGGAGCTGGTGATGGACAGGGAGGCCTGGCGTGCTGCGATTCATGGGGTCGCAAAGAGTTGGACACGATTGAGCGACTGAACTGAACTGAAACGTGTTTGGAAAGCATTCTGGGCCCAAGAGATTAGAATAGCCATTCCAGAACCCCTCTGTCACCAGTGAGCTGGGGACTTAGGCCTCAGGTTTTCACAGGTCACAAAGAGTACCTGAACCGGATCATCCCCAAGGCCCCCAGCCAGTGGCACAGGAGCACAGGAGTCAGGGGTCCTGACTGGGCTGTCCAATGGCCTAGGCTCATGTCCCAGCTTTCACCATTTGCCAGCAGCATGCTCTTAGGTAAATTATTTAGTAAAAGCCCCAATCCTATATTCTGTAAAATGGGAAGGAAGGAAATTAAATTACCTCTCAAGGTATTATGATGGTTGAACATAATTATATACTGAAAAATTTCATATTGGGAAAATAAGAACAGTGTCTGGCAGAGAGGAAATACAACACAAAAGGTTTGATACTATTGCATTTACAGACATGAACACAACCAGAGGGGTCCTCTATTGTTGATACGAGCAGTCAGGAGAGGGTCAGTGCTCCCAGCCCACAGCAGCATGGTAACCTGGCAGCTGCCCTCCCCATCTCGGTCTGACCAGAGGTCTGCTGCGCTGCGCCCCTCGGGCTCTGAAACACGATGCTTCCCTGGGAGGGGAGTTGAAGGCCGCCACACCAGGTGGTTATCAAGGCCTAGGCTGCCAGGAGGCCTGGGAACAAACATAATCTCCGGAAAGAGACTGAACTCACTCTCTGGGGAAGAAGGACACCAGGCTCTGATAAGCCTGTCAAGCAGATGAGCGGAACTGTACCTGGGTGCTTGGGAAGGACCTGGCTGATGCGGCCCGCAGGCATCTCCCTGGGGCTTCAGCGAGTTGGAAGCCAGATTCTTAAACCTAGGTGGTGGAAGGTGGCAAGGAGATGGGAACAGAATCCTCTCTGTGGGCTGGGGATGGAGAGAAAGAGCCAGGATCAGAAATGTGTCTTATCACCAGGGTCCAGCCACAAGCCCAGCATCCAGCCAGGGGGCGCAGCCAGGGCCTTCCGGGTGACTGGGTGGCTGGATCAGGGTGGCTCATGCTCTCAGGGGAAGGCATCATGGTTTGAGCCAATGGGTGTCCTAAGCATCCTAGTGAGTTTGCTCAGCAGTAACAGGAACGCTGCTTCCAGGACAGGACGTCCTTACGGGGGAGCCTGGGTGGGAGTGACCCTCCACATTTTACAGATTCCAATGGGAAACTGAGGTTGAGAGCAGTCGGAAAAGGTGCCTGACCTAACAAAGTGAATCAGGGGTCAAACAACATGTGAACACAAGTCTCCCACGCCTCCTTTTCCTGAGCAGGGCTCATGGCTTCATCAGCCTGTCACAAAAGGGAACAGGAACCCCGGAAACAGTGGATGTGTTAAAGTCGGCAGCATAAATCAAGTGAAATGATTCTATGTCACAGGAATTAAGTTTCTGTGGCAAACTCTGTTTCTCAGTGGGGAACATCAGGAAGTAGCTGCTAGGAGGTATCTTCTTTCTTGCTGGCTGGAAACTCAACATTCAGGCAACAGCCATTAATGTCCACTTCAATGGGCCCTGTTACCTAGGGAGGTGCCTCTCTCTCTCTCTCTCTCTTTCCCAAGAGAACACTGGTTTTGCTCAAGTCTCTATCTCCCTCATGTCTGGCTCCATCAAGGCACGACCATTAGTTTAAGCCAACGGTTCCCAAACTGTGCACCAAGGCCCCTAAAGGAGGAGCAGTGAATTCACTCCAGCACCAAGTGATAACTGACATTTTTGAGGGAAATGCAGTGATGTCTGAGAGAATAATGAGAACTGCCAGCTCAAGGCACTTCACAGTTTTCACATCAATAACACCATACCTTGAAAAGCCAGGTTCTCAGTGATTGCCACCATAAAAGGTACCACACGAAATCTATATAAATAGGAAAACAGGATGTGGTGTCCAATCTAATGCCTAGTTTGAGAAGGTATGCAGTGCCCATCAGGTACACACAACCTACTAGTAAATAGTTGTGGTTAATTAGCCAAAAAGGACCTACTGTATGGCACATGGAATTCTATTCAATATTATGTGGCAGCCTGGATGGGAAACGGGTTCAGGGGAGAATGGATACACGTATACGTACAGATGAATCCCTTCACTGTTCACCTGAAAACTACCACAACACTGTTAATTGGCTGAATACAAAACAAAAAGTTTAAAGTTTGAAAAAGACAAAAACAAAAATAGATGCAGTTAATTAGAAATGATGACATAAAAAGACTTTTTTCAGTTTACTTTTCAAATGGCTACTGAGTTGTTAGGCCATAAATACTTATTAAATTGTTTATACCTAATTAATAAGGAAAACTGTTTGGTATTTCTTTATTTAAAAAAAATGTTTGGCCAAACACGTGGCACATGGGATCTTAGCTCTCCAACCAGGGTTCACACCCATGACCCCTGCAAATGGAAGCTCGCAGTCTTAACCACTGGACCACCAGGCAAGTCCCTATTTGTTGTTTTGTTTGGTTGGTTGGTTGAAGATGCCATGGAAAACTACTGAGGCACTACAGGTGCTGTAATTGAGAAAGTCTGGAAACCTCTGTGCTGTGCTTAGTCACTCAGTCATGTCCGACTCTGCAACCCCATGGACTGTAGCCCACCAGGCTCCTCTGTCCATGGGGATTCTCCAGGCAAGCATACTGGAGTGAGTTGCCATGCCCTCCTCCAGGGGATCTTCTCAACCCAGGGATCGAACCCAGGTCTCCTGCATTGTAGATGGATTCTTTACTGTCTGAACCACCAAAGAAGCCCTGGAAACCTCTGCCCTAAGCTAAGAATTGGCCACTTCTGCCTGGCACCTGTCCATGGGGGCCACTGTCCCCACCAGACTGAAGATAAGGACACACGTGGTATGGTTGGGGAACTGACTCTCTCACTCTCCTGCAGGGTGAAAACAGACTGGATCACACACACAAGTGCTACCGGGGAGCACCTTGTGAATTCAGGGAGCCTCCCTCAGCCTGGCACCTGTACGGAAGACAGCAGAGCAGAGGGACAGGAGACCTGAGGCCCTGATGCCATCCCTGAGCTGCGGGACCTGTCCCCCCTGCCTCTAGCCTTCCTGTCATGGGAAACAAGACTAAAGTATGTGAGTCAGACTGTGCTGCTTGCAGCCCATAGCATTCCAAGGTATAAACACAGTCACAGTGATTCAGGCTGTGTTGAGAGGACCTGGGGATGTGGAGAGGGGCAGCAGGGCCCTGCCCTCGAGTAGTCATGGGGCAGGGGAGTCGCCGGAAGACTCCCTGTGGTCAAGGTCTATACAAAGCTCTCCTGGGACGGGGCCCGGAGGACTGCTCTTCTCAGGGAAAGAGTGAGGGCAGCAGGTGCAGGAGTCTTTGAGGGGGCACTCTCTCCTGGCACCAACCATGCACATGCCACTCTGCACTGAGCTCCCTGTCCCCACATGTTTCCTTCATTTACCAGAGCTCCTTGAGGGGAAGAACTGAGAACTCACATAGTGCAACCTCAGCCAATAAGCTCCTCTACAACAGTGCATTAAGCAAACAGAAAGGACTGTAGGAATTAAATGAAGGATGGGGTGAGGGAAGAGAGAGGGCCTCCAGGAGGAGAGGCCAGCATGGGTAAATGTGTGGATGTTTATTGACATAGTAAGGGCCTGGCCGCTGCTGATGCTGACCATCAGTCCCTTCCCTGGGGCAGCTCACAGCTTAGTGCCTACAAAGGCTTGATGGAGGCTGTATGTCTAATTCCAAACGCAGGGCAAAGGAGGATGCTCCAAGGGAGAATAACAGGGAGCCTGCTTTAGACTGGGGGTCAGGGAAGGCCTCCTGAGGAGGTGACACCCAAGCTTCAGTGTGAAAGCACGAGGAGGAGCCAGCCAGGTGAAGCGGGGAAGTACACTTCAGAGAGAGGGGAAAGCGCAGCAGAGGCCCCAAAGTGCAGGCACTCAGCAAGCGGAAGAACAGAAGAGAACAAGCCGGAGCTGCCAGACTTAGTGGCACCCATGTACACAAGTCAAATGTGAATTTCAAGTCACAAGTCACAAGCCAAATGAGGAAGCAGACACTTCCCAATTTTAAGTATGGGTTGGTCAAAAAGTTTGCTCAGATTTCTCTATACAATGTATCATAAAAACCTGAATGAACTTTTTGGCTGACCCAATATGTCCCAGAAATGGTACGGACCTAATAGGAGCAGAAGATATTAAGAAGCGGTGGCAAGAATATGCAGAACTATACAAACCAAGTTCTTCATGACCCAGATAACCATGATGCTGTGATCACTCACCTAGAGCCAGACATCCTGGAATGCGGTCAAGTGGGCTTTAGGAAGCACCACAACAAATAAAGCTAATGGAGGTGATGGAATTCCAGCTGAGCTATTTCAAATCCTAAAAGATGATGCTGTGAAAGTGCTGCACTCAATATGCCAGCACATTTGTGGCCACAGGACTAGAAAAGGTCAGTTTTCACTCCAACCCCAAAGAAAGTGCGCTAAAGAATGATCAAACTACCACACAATTGTACTAATTCCACATGCTAGCAAAGTAACACTCAAAATTCTCTAAGCCAGGCTTCAACAGTACGTTAACTGAGAACTTCCAGACAAGCTAGATTTAGAAAAAGCAGAGGAACCAGAGATCAAATTTCTAACATCCACTGGATCATAAAAAAAAGCAAGAGAATTTCAGAAAAACGTTTACTTCTGCCTCATTGACTACACTAAAGCCTTTTACTGTGTGGTCAGTGACACAACAAACTGGAAAATTCTTAAAAGAGATGGGAATACCAGACCACCTATCCTGCCCCCTGAGAAATCTGTATGCAGATCAAGAAGCAACAGTTAAAACTGGACATGGAACAACAGACTGGTTCTAAATCGGGAAAGGAGTACATCAGGGCTGTATATTGTCATCCTGCTTATTTAACTTATATGCAGAGCACATCAGGCAAAATGCCAGGCTGGATGACGATCAGTTTTAAGCAGAGTTGTGGCATCAGCAGAGCCAGTGTGGCCATGTGGGTAACTGCAGGGACCGAGATCCAGAAAAGCTGGTTCTGGTCTGGCTCTGCCACTGGAAGCTTCACAGTCTCCACTGAGCTATCAAGCAATCTGTCTATTTCCTTATCTGTAAAATGGGCGTGATGCTACCCCCCCTCCCCACCGGGTTGACGTGTGCACACCCTTTAGAAGAGTTGCCACACCTGTCAGCTCTCACTGGTACTGTCTCTAAAAGATCACCCTGGCTCTGTAGGGAACATTGCAGGGAGAGGGAGGAGACCAGAAATGAGGCAGGGAGGCCACAGAGGAGGCTGTCCTGGGGGAGTGACGCTGACCGTAAGGTGGAGGCGTGGTGGAACAGGCTCCACATGCATATCAGGGAGGCATAAAACCAGGCGCTCCCTCTTCCCCCGACTGCCCTGGCTGCCCCGGGGAGGCAGAACAAAGCCATCCTGCCCTTCCAATGGCCATTATGGCGAAGGGGGGCCCTCACAGACACCAGGAGCCCTGGCCAGCCAGAGAGTGGCCTCTACCCTCCAGTGGCGTTCACGCTTCTCCTTTCCTACAGAGGCAGGAGTTGGCTCTGGGAGCGTCTATCTCCATGGATCAAAAGGCACTCTACATGCAAACCAAGAAGGAAATTACAACAATGTGAAGCAAACTTGCCTTCTATTTCTGGCACCTTGGTAACTTTAGAAAGTCCTGAAAGATTTACATGGTTTGTCAGTTAAGGAGAATTCCATCCGCCTTTCAGAGTGAGCCACGCCTGCCGAGCTCCTGCCCAGACACTCATGCATTTGAGACGTGCATGACTGCCAAAGAGGGTGCAGATGGGAAACCACAGCTCACAGCTCACTGCAGAGCCTCAGGCCCAGAGACCCTGGCCAGCCTGCCAGTGCAGCCCCTCTGCTCCCTGAGGGTCATGGCTACACTCCAGCCATGCTGCTGCTGCTGCTGCTAAGTCGCTTCAGTGGTGTCAAACTCTGTGCAACCCCATAGACGGCAGCCCACCAGGCTCCTCGGCCCCTGGGATTCTCCGGCCATAGTGGCACTCTTATCTGGGATCCAACAGGGGGCGCCAGAGACTGCTTGGAACAGTGAACACAGCCCAGCCAGGAAACTGGCTAGAAGGTTCCAGACCTGGGATCTGATCCCAGGAGCAGCAAAGATGAAGATGACCGTACACTCACAGTGAACCCCTTCTCCCCATCTGCCTTACAACAAAAAGCAGAGAGATACACGCTCTCAAATGACTGGACGAACCCACCCTGGACATACCTTCATCCCCACATACACAGAATATTATAACAGCTTCCAGGTTGCCTCCCAGCTGAGATTGACTAGCAATGTCTGCTAGGGGACAGGAGGCGGGAGTGTACCAGGCTTTACTCATTCACAGACAGGACAAATCTTGGAAAAGAAAGTTACCAGTGTTCATTAGTTCAAAGAGTTACAGTAGTCCCTGCAGCTCCAAAAAAGCTAAGCTTGGTACTGAAGGCCCTGTGCAATCTGTACCCCACCTCCCTGGCAACCTTGATTCCCACCAGTCACCTGCTGGCCTGGCTGCCCCTTGGTGGGCCTCCAACATGCCCTCAATAGACCCAGTGTAGGTCTGGTTTCTAGGGTCTGCCTGATGGGAACACATTCTCTTTCCCTTTCCAAAGCACTAGCCCCAACTCAAGGCCAGGGACCCATCTGTGATCAGAAGGCCCAAGCAACCCACCTCTGATCGACTTCTGTAGCACCTAACCATGTGTGGCTTTTCTAAGCCACTGCTTGGTTAATGCCTAGAGAATCACTTGTCTTTTGTGCACATGAAGTTTGCTCATCTAGACCATAAGCTCCCTGACGACAGGAACGCTGCTTTGTACTTCCCTGAAGAAAGGAGGCAAAACACTTAACTCTGTGCCAAGAACATTCCTGGGGATTTTCACCCATCCTTCCACTCAAGTCTGCTAATAATCTCATGATGTATGACCACCTTCATTTTACAAATGGTGTAATAAAGGTTATATGACTTATCCAAGATCACATAGCTAACAAATGCCAGGAGCATGGATTCAGACTCTGAACCCCCTGATTTCAAATCCAGACCTCTTTTGCCCTGTTCCAGGATTCCTCCCACCGAGAACTACATTTCCACAGAGGACTCTGAATGGGGCAGTGCTGACCTCCAACGGAAGTGCCTGACACTCAAAAAAAGGTTATGGTCTGATACAGGTCTCATGGCTGAGCGGGACATGAGGTGGCAGATGGTGGAGGGGCTTATTGGGTGGTGGATTTCCCCAGCTCTCTACCCATCTAACTTACCAGGTGTCTGCCAATTTCACCTGTTGAAGCCTAACCTGGCTGGTAAGCCACCCAGACCATGCATTTCCTTCTTTCTTTCTATCCACTCCCTCCTTCTGCTCCCAAGCTTCAATCTTCTACCATCCTGGTGATTCAGCCTGAACTGCCTAGGCCACACCACTGCTTCAACCACACGGACAAGTCAGAACTACCCGTCACTTGTGCCCTCGGTTTATCTTTAGAAGAATGACTGAAAGGACCTCCACTGCCCAGGATGATTGTTTTGACAGTTTTTTATTGTGCATAAAATTGCATCATTGTTTTGTTTAACATTGAAAGGAGTTAAACTGCTATGAACTTAATGCGCCACCCCCTGTAAACCATTAGGTCCCTTCTGTGTTCCTGACTTTATAAGTCTGTTTCCCTCAGAGGAACATCTGTTGTATACTTAAATGACCTTAGTTCAAAGGCACGATCAACAAAAAATTCTTAACTCCGCTAGGAAGCATTTGAGGGTATCCGTTACTGCACGCTGGTCGCGGTATTAGGGGCTTCTCCGCCAACAGCTGTGCACATCTGCCCGCGCAGGCCAAGGCCCCTCTCTTTCTGCACATCATTAAAGATGTTCAAGCCCGCTTTTCGGCTTCATTCCCGCTCTGACCCATGCAAGCAAGTCTCGCCAAAATCTCCATTTTATGGGCATCGATAGCCAGGCCTGTACTCACATATAATTTCTACCCTGCGTGCGGAGGGAGTGTGATGAAAGACGAGCAAGGGGTGTTCTGCTAATCCTTGGAAAGAACATGAATGAGCATTAGGAATTTCGAGCAACTTGACAAATGTAGGAAAAACAGATCGTCCTGAGCCAAACGCAGAGGAATCTGAGGAGAAAAACGAGCCTGTTGCTGAGAAAGATTACAAGGAGACACCATCTTGGAGGCCATAAAAATCCTATTGGAAACAGAAATGGCCAGGCAGTGGGCTTTCTGGCTTTCGCCTTGATTAGCTCATCCTGACGTTATCCCCATTTTCCAGATGAGTTGACAGGCACTGAGAGCTCCTGACTTGACGAGCGGAGGGCCCAGGCATCTGCCTCCTGCCACCCAGTCTACGGTGGCTGCTGCGTAGGTTAAAAGAAACCTGGCTCAGCTTAGAGAAAGGAAGACAGTGATGGTGAGGGACTTTAAACATCTCTTCTTCCAGTTCATCTGCTTTGGGCTTG